>NC_060236.1:34722641-35048889 GCF_021155775.2 Neodiprion pinetum | reverse complement strand
GTTCAGAGTGTCAGCATCGCAGTCTCGTGTACTTGAATAATAAATAATTTGACAAAGTTCGTCTGGGCAGTTAGCGAGCCTTAACGCATTCCCGTTGCACGGATATTATATTCAATCCGAGTCACGTCTTCCGTCGAAAAAAAATTGACTGTCGAAAGTTGGGCGAAAAAAGGACGGGACAACCGCCCGCAGCCGCCTGTTGATTTTACCCCATATACAGGGGCGTCCCTCAAAGCACAGCTAATCATCCTCGCCACTATCCAACCATTTCAGATCTTCGTACAGATAATCGCGGATCTCAAATCGGCCCAAATCGATTGCCAGCGAAATTATTGGAAAACGTTCTCATGACGTCAGCCTGATTGTCCGCACCATTTTGTCACCACATAACCTAAGTTTTCAATTTTGATGGAGGCAAATCGTAATTCTTGGGGGTTCAAATTACTCATGTCACATAAATTAATTACACATAATCAATAATATACCTGCATTTTCTACCTTCCACACGCGAAAAAACACTGTCAACGATCGGCTGCAAATCTGGTTGCATTAGTTTGATTTTTTTCCACCAGATGAGGCATTGCAAAATGAAAATCCTCATGTCGCAATTGAAGAGTTCACAATACACTTCGTTAAAAAAAATTGCGGAGGTGGCGAAATATCAGCCAATTTTTACCGCTCATGCATGATGGATAATATTCTCGAGGCAAATGTAAACGGTTCGTGACTCGATGAGATGTGCCGATATAAGACCACGAGCGATCGGTTCAACCAGTCCTTTTGATGATCCTCTTTGGATGCTTGCGGCCATACCTATATTTGTTTCCATAGTATCAGCAGCCCCGCGTTCAAAGGAGGCGGCGACCCCTCGACGGCTTCTCAAGCTGCTTCTGTTGTTCCATTAACTCTCACTTTATTTTTGTCAGCTCCCTCGCGGGAATCCCTCCCAGTTATATACCGCCAAGATCAGAAGCCTCAGCCCCTGGCCAATCTGATGAGGCCATCAAGATACACCGAAGCAAAGATCTCGTCTGCTCTGTTTTCGCACCCGAGACGATGAAAGTCCAAAAGCTTATACGCCATCAAGAGCATCGTCTTCTAATTTGTTCAAATTGCTTCGTTTTCTAATCAATTGACTACCAATTCCTACCACTGCTCAAAATTTAAAGGTCTATTCGCGGACTCAGTTTTGTTTTCTGAGAAATACAAGGACACCAGCTTTAAGGGAGTTTGAAACAGTCGACCATGTCTGCATCCGGTGTATCGTGTATCGCGCGTCTTCGAGTTGGAGTGAAATTTTTGAAGAATAGTCCAGGAGTGGTGTAAGAAGGGGGAAGATGGTCCCCGGAGTTGTGAAAGCTCTCCCAGCAATTCCGGGAATGGTTGAGGAAATCGTAAAAATGTCGAGGGGAAGTGTGAGCACTGTGTGCAGGTATGAAACAGCCTCTGGATTTTATTAGCGTGGTGCAGGCGTAAAAAATTTCGGAATTCCATTTTACGATCTTGCTCGTATTTATTCTTCAGCGCCGAATCCATTCTGATTATCTCCGGGCGCATCGCGCTTTAACGAGTCAAGAAAGCCAAGGAATCTTTGTCGAGTCAACTATCGCGGAAACTGAATTTCCCCGGTCTTGTGTAACGCTTCTAAAATACTCTCATCTTCTCGCAGCCACACAGTGCGATTTCATTATTAAAAATCCAATATCCACTAAATTACACTTAACTACTTGGGCGAAGTTATTTCTAAAGCTTTTCGCATACGATATCGAGCTCCTTGCTATAGAAATAAAAGCGCATACCTGAGGAATTACGTCTACTGGAACCGTTGTTGTCCTCCTAGAATGGTACTGTCCAAAACTGACGTACACCTTGACTGTTCCAAAACGAAGGAGTTGATAAATATTTTTATACCTTATCGTTCTCTGGATACGAAATTCTCTAGATACCAGGAAGCCAAGACCATCAGAATCGATCCGATAATCTAATCGAACGTATGATCACGCCGTTTAGCTTTTGGAATCCAGGTCGCTGATTTCCCGCTTCACACACCTTGTCGTTCTTGTAAGCATAGATGACTTTTTCAACTTGCTTCACCCACCCGCGATAAAGGAAAATCTAAATTTATGAACGCCATCTCTAAACCGATCGAAAAGCTGATGATTCTTTATTTCGTCTCCGTGCGGTTTATGGAAAAATAAGTGAATCCCACTTACCGTTATACGATGCAATACTAAACGTCTCCTGTAAAAGGGATTTTCAGCCACATTTGTTCTTTTCTATAATATTAAGTTTTTACCCAATTTCTGAACAATCCAGTGTAGTTTTCAAACTCTTTGAGTTCGGTTTTATTCCCTTGAGGTTCCAATATGTAGCGGTTAAAGCGAATTGGTTTAAAGGAAACATTTTGTTTCAGAAATAAGTTTTCTATTTAGTTTATATTCGGGGATTTCGTTGCAGTCGAGCTTGTGTACTCACCGTGAAGTTTATTGTTAGTATATTCTCCAGAACGGAATGCAATTATTTCAGGAATTTAAGTTGCGGTAGACCGGCTGCAGCCTCGGAGTTTCGTTTCCACAATATTTTGCCAAGTCGCAACTGTGCCTGCACGTTGCTCTGACGCATAAAACTACCACAAGTATGGAAAACAACGTAATACCTGTCACGTAAAACTAAAAATATCGATCTTACTTCTTGTTTCTTCTTTTTCACCCTGCAAGAATTTCTTTAGTCTGTGAATTCTTTCACTTACGTTCGTGATCGTTTTGAATTTTTTCATCCCCTGAAGCTGAAATTTCTCTCCAAATATCCCCAAACCTGTCAAAATTGTCTCCGTATAGCTCGATATTCATCTATAGCATACTTTTTGGAATACCTGCTTGGAAAGTTTGAGTTTCAAAATCGAATAAGCGTACCTAGTGAAGGTACTCTATTTCCGAACAACGCGGAAATAACAAGTTGACTCATGCGCTCATCCCAAATGTTCTACTTTCCACACTAGAGCGTCTTTTGGCGAATGCGCAGTTGTGAAATATGGAATTTTACGCGTTGTCACTGACTGGGCCATTAGACGTCACTTACGTAACGTCAATTTTATGCGCTCTCAGTGGCAACTTCGATGCTTATCATGTCAAACTTTCCCTCACGAGAATTCGAAAAAATATAGCGTGTAACACGTGCGGATAGGCGATATTCGACTCGTGCAATTTACACTTGTCGTAAATCACCCTCCACTTTCCGCACTTGTAACACAATGTACTATTCCCTAGTGGAATTGAGTAAATGCACGCACATGTGTAAGCCTGTGCGATTTCTCCAATAATACGCAATAAACTCAGCGCAGGTCTTACGGGAATTTGACGTATTCCAATTCGATGACAGAACCACAAATACGGGTAGATTCAACAAAAGTTTAAATCTGAGTGTTACCAGTTATTTACACGAACCGGGAGAGGGTTTTCCGAACAAATAGAACTAGGATCGTTGCCCGTTCGTTTACGAAAAGCAGAGAGTCAGCGAACTCCGGGCGCACCGGATAGTTTTCTCCCTTGCATGGCCAGAGTTCAAGTTTTCAGGGATTATCAACCAGACTCAACAAAGAATTACGGAACAAAATATGCGCTGAAAATGTGACGCAGATCTGAAACCACTAATTAGAAGTCGAGTAAAGCAGCAGCGACATTCTCTGAGTGAATGAACTTTTACGGATGGTTTGGAAAGTAGATATTAAATTGGAGTCAACGGAAGTAGCTAATCGAGAAATGTTGACTTGTAACATTATCGTAACGAAACATTGAGGAAAAAACACTATTTTCTGAATCTTGCAATGATTTCGAATGATCTAAGATTTCAAAATATGAGTGTGTTTTGTTTTATAACGGTTTACTGGATTCCAGACAATTTTAAAATTACGAAATAACGGTTTTTCCTTCTTCAATACGAGATGAAAACCCCTTCTTCATGTAAAATAATGCGTTTCTCTTCAAGACGTCAAATCACTGGGTATTCGTTTTACCCTCTGAGCAAACCATTGCACTAATAACGTCGAAACAATGCAGACGCTTAATGGGAATAGGAAAAGCAAAGCAGCGCGGTTTTAAGTACTTGGAACCATTAAGGTCAGAACCAACGGCTTTGCCCACAATGCAAAGAGGTTCTTAACCGGTGCTAGTCACCGGCCAGCTGTCGGTGGCAGGTTCTGTTAACTCTGAGGGCAGGAAAGGGAAGGCAAGGGTGGGAGGGGGTTGGCTAGCTCAGGTTAGGCGCGGTTAACTTGAGTCGAATTAGGTTATGGAGCGAGAGGAGAGCCTCCGCGGTGCATTCCGAGTTTGGCGAACGGTCTGCAGGTCAACGCCATCGCTGTAGCTGCCGGAAAACACGACACAACAGTGCACAACCTGCACCGTCAACTCGACCATCTCTCGTTCTGAGTTCAAGATACAGTTTCGCGGACCAGCCACAACGCTTAGACTTCTGCTTCCTCTTTATTTTTCTTAGGTACTTCTCCATTTTGCCCAGCTGCCCAGCGTGGCGAAGAAATAAATGAGAAACGTAAGTCAAAGGAAAAAAGAAGAACAGGAAAGACTTCTCGTATGATTGTGTGTGTATTATTTTTTGTCCGTGTAGATGGGCATTCATAAAAAACAGGAAAGCACGCGCGCTGAAGCCACTACCGACCGAGAGGGTAGAAGAACCGGAGCGGAAGTGGAAAAGAGAGTATACGGGATGAAACAAGAATTCAGATAATTGCCGCGCGCACCGCAGAGACGTTGGAAATTATTTCACCTTTGATCTTAACTGGAATGAAAATGGCAAAAGTTGTTTTCACCTTTGTATAGATTGCCAAGGCGTGGTGGCGCACAAAGACGTGGTTATAGGTATACCGTGACTGGTGAAAACGTGAGGTGGGGTAGAGACAGAACGTAACTTCACTCCGTGCTGACGCTTGCTGTTCCCAAGTTATTTCTTTGGTAAGTGAGTTTCAATTCACAAGGTTTCGCAAACCCACCTCGCGATTTCTTGGAGCTTGCTAGCGGGTAATCATTTTTTTCCCCCTCGGCAACGAGGCGAGGAGAGGAGAAAGAACCTTCAATTTCCTCGCGCCATTTTCATCTCGAGATCTCATGAGCGTGGGTTGGACATGTGATCGACAAAAAATGCAAGGTTACAAACCATCTGGGATAGCGAAACTTTCTCAGGGTTCTTTCGTGATGCATTCACGCCATGAACTCGATCGTCGCGGTTCTACTAAGATCGGAGGTCTGGCCACGTTCACGAACAATAAAGATGCAAGCTTAGAAACTTTTTGCGTGGAAAACGTGCCAAGAAAGAAAAACCGCCTAGGTACGCCAAGTACCTGCCTGCCCACCCATCTACGGAGTCAGCCCCTTTATCAAACTTCCCTAGATAACGTCAACGCAGCACCTCTAAGCGCGACCTTCTCCATTCCTCCATTTTCCCTGGGCTGCACGGCTCGCATTCTCCGGAAAAATTTCGAGTTCTCGTTTGAATAATTTGTTGATTTCGAAACGGCGCCGAGCCACGGCCGCTAATTTTTTATACGAACGATGAAATCTTCGCGATGTTTCTTCCCCAAGGAACAGAAGACGCAGATAGGATTTCCCTCCGGGTAGGCTCTCCTCGAAACTTCGAATATTCAGTGAAAACTATCGCGATTGAACATTCTGGAGTTATACAAACAAGTTACACCGATTGTTGAACAAGTTCAGCTTCGTTATGTGAACCTAAGACACTTTGCAGCGGGAGTGGGTGAACATGCAAAGTGGGCTGATAACAAACGTTATGGTCTGTAACAGATGGTGGTTTTGAATATTTTCAGAAACTCAGTTCCTTCGAGAAGAGCATTCGCTCGGTCTAACGTAGAGGAAATTTTCATGTCTGGACACGAATATCCACCACGGTATTTTCATCCTTGAATTCCCACTGTAGGAGTTGCTCCCGTCGGTTCAAATATCGAATCGATCCCTTCAGGTTCCGAAAACCTGCTCCAAGCTGAAAGTACCGTTGCGTTTCGGCCCCATCAACGGATCCTTAGAGACCCTCCACAAGGTCCAGAGCGCCAATGAAGAACAGCCTAATCAAAACACCTACATGCCGAGTCGGACAACACGATAATTTGCAATTAGTGAATTTACGTGCTCCTAGAAATCTCATTACAGCCGACCAATGACGCGAGAAGGGCACGTCGATGCGGGGTTGGAATACGTCAGAAGGCTGGGTGCTGGAGGCAGGAGGCTGGAGCTGCTTCAACATCCACCCAACCCACCGTCGCAGGCCCGTACGTTTCAATTTGTCCCCGGTCTCTGATGTAACCGCGCGGTCTCATTAGTCCAGGGGTGAAGGAACGACCTCTCGTCTCTCTCTCTCTCTGTCTCTCTTGCACCACGTTCGTCTACCATCCACCTCTCTTCCACTGCTCTTCCTCTCTCTCTCTCTCTCTCTCTCTCTTTCTCCCTCCCTCCCTCTCTCACTTTACAATCAACCTTCCGTCACACCACCACGACCCGTCCCCAGCCCCGGATCCATCTCCGACGCTCGGAACCCGTTGGCTCCCCATCCAGCCGAGGTATAAGCAAGACCCTAGATTGTTCCTAAAACCTGAAACAAAGACGCAACGAGACTTTTTCCCTTTTTCACATTTCCTTTTTACTTTTACACTCAACTACAGGAAGACGCTATAGGAAGAAAGAAAAATGAGTATTTCTCCTCTCCTTTGTTCCCTTTTCGTAATAACAAAACCACACAAGGTGGAATAAAGCGAATTCATCAGTATTGAACATTCGGCTCTGTTTTCCCTGTCTGCAGACCCATTAACTCCTGCACGAGTCAACCAGCGACACCTAAGTTTCATGTGCTGCCAGATGTCACAGATCAATCGACGGCAATGCCCCAAAGTCCCGATTTCTAATGATGCTTTGGTGAGTATAGTTTACGTGCCATGTGTTCGACGTGATACAGTCAAATGGCGGGAATCAATCATTTTGAACATGATGCGTGTTGACTGATGGAGAAGTGGTCCCAAGTGTGATACGCTTTAGCGCGAGCCGTCGGTAGTGGAAATTCTCCACGAAATTGGTCGATTTTCGAGGCCTAGTCGGATCAACGGGTGATGCAATTAAGTTAAGGATGGGCTAAGTTGTTCCGGGTTAGGTGTGGTGGAAGGTGTACCAGGATTAAATTGGGTTAAATTAGGTTTGGCATGGGGTATATTCGTTCCCCAAGGTACTTGGCGATACTACTAGTTGTATGCACAGGCAGGTGACACTAACGTCTCCGAGCACCTGCTCTGTAAGGTACTTTTCAGATCTCGTAAACTACCAACACGATGTTTAGTTGAGTTGGCTGTCCTCAATTTCATCTGGGAATGGGTCTACGACAAAGACTACACCACCTTTCTTTTCTACAAAGCACGCTCGTGTCTGTGTAAGGTTTTGTGCTCAACTCCGCCCGTCTGATCACAATCGAATAACAATTTGTTACCTCGACCCGTTGATGCAGCGGTATTAAGCAGGACTCGGGAGTGATGATTAATATCACGACAGTGGGACGAGAGCATTGTTTACCATTTAATAAACGATCGTGGCATCCCGGGAAGGACGAACAAACGCTAAATTCTGAAGGTAACTTGTTCGAAGCATAATATTTTCATTCCCGACTGCAGGAATTCTTCCCCTCGAGGGACTCGAAGAGTTCTATGCTAATTCAAGAGGCAGTGCCGTATGCAACGTTCATGATTTCGAAGTGAGGTGGAATGTGTAATGCAGCTGATGGGGAAAATGCACCTCTAATAAATGAAGGTAAATTGTGCCAGTTTAAGATTGACTCTTGTAGTGCTGAAGTTCGGTAAACTGCAAATTTTGCAATAACCAACTTGTTGTTATGCATAACAAGACTGCAATGGCTCGAGAATACGAAAATAAGATCCGCTGAGTTAGCTCAGACTTTTCAGTCAGCAAGACTGGGGAGACTGAAGTAAACGAAACTGACGATCAGAATTTACGGCTCGTTCATAAAACTTTACGCTGAACCTGTTTCCTCTCGATAAGGCCAATCAAAGAGCTCTTTGACACGACAGAAACACTCACGTTGAAAAGATTAGTACAAGCTTGTGACGATCAGGTATTGCCTTGTCTTTGGTCGGCTAAGAGAAAAGTAGAGAGGAAAACGGTGACGATTCTTTAGTCTGATATTTTTTTTGACATGAGGGATGTCATTGTCATGCCTAGCAAGACGCCATTATTCGTGTCGCAGGATCTCTGACGCCTTCTCTTTTTCTTCAATTCCATTAATTGAATAAACGGGGCCTGTATCCAGCGACAAAATGATATCTGGGTGAACAAAAACGTCAGCTGCAGACTTTTGAAACTTTTTATTCAACTTTTATTCAAATATAAATTTTCATTCTACCTCTGGTTGTTTATCTTATTTCAAGTCATTAAACTTACGTCCATGCTAGCTCGCGTTATGACACAGTAACAAAACATTTCCGCGCTGAAACTGAAAAATTGAAATTTTCAGTTTTTACATGTTTTTAATATACACAAATGTGAATCGTCAATTCAATAACGAAGCCAATTTTGTTGACAATGAAATTCGATGGAACGAAATTAGTGCTGCTTCTTCGGCTTGTTCATTCTCCACTTTGAAGCCAACTTGTCGTGCAAGCATCCTCCAAATTGCATGAAAGCATTTTTAACATGCCTCAACTATAGTGTGTTTGCTGGAAGTAGCAAGACTGGATGAGAGTAGTTAATGAGAGTTACTATTGTTACTGCTCTTGCAATAAAAAGTGTGTGGATAGCTTGCCTCGCTGAATAGGTAAGGTGGATAAGGTAGGTAGGTCGGTAAATAGTCATGTAGATAGGTATACATTTCTGTGTGGTCATTGTACCGCAAACTGGCACCTCGAGAACGTTTACTTGGTGTAATGCTGATCTTTTGTTGAAGTAAAATTATGTACACTTCTCAATCAAAACAAATCGCGAGTAAATACAATTTACACGGTTCGAGAATTTCAGCAGATTTTTGGCGCTCCTGGCCAGGTGATTAATTACAAATCCGTCAAATACCAAAGGTAAAACTTTAATCAGTGAAAAAATGAGCTGGACACGACGATTGTTCCTCGATGAATAGAAATTTTTACCAAGTCACCGCTAATCAGTTACTCGACAATAAGCCTCGTGTACCGTGGATTAAAAGAAGTCTTCTAATTTACCAAATACTGTGCAAAGCGGGGAGAATGAGGTGAGGGAGATTAAGGGAGAGACATGGACCAGCAGCTCGGCGCTTCGCGATGTGGATGCTGGAAACGTCCGAGAGCACGGGAAGGCAGAGTCTGGCGAGGTGGTGGCGTGCTGCAGGGGACCGGACCTACAACACACAATCTCTATGTATGAGGTTCTCGACTCTCCCAGCTTCCTAAGTACACAGCATATTTGCATTTCGGTCTTTGTGTGCCAACGTGTGCTCGGAAGCTGCAGCAAACCCTCCACCGCAAAATTGAACTGGCATTACCGTTCACTGTTTACAAAAGTCAAATCAAAGCATTATGGAGCTTTGCCCTTCTCGCGGACAGCTAACAGACTTTTTCCCGATGCTTATCAGGAATTACTCTGCTCCTATCCACGTTTCTCTTTCTAATTGCCAGCTTTCAACTGGCTGAAAAATTTTCCATTCCCTGCGAAATATATGTTGTATGCAAACATGTACTCGAAGAGCTTTCACATGGGATTATCCTCTTTGAACCGGGGACGCAATGCTAGTTAACTCTCGAGACGTTGCAAGTGGGACAATGGAAACATGATCAATTCTCTTCGGTATGATCGGAGCACCACTAGCGGCAAAGACGTAGGAGATTTTAATTGGTGGTATTGGTTGCTAAGCACACGCGAAAGACGTATTTACACGGCAACAAGCCGTTTCAGAACCGGTATCCATTGATCATCCCGTTGTATTGATCTTGAATTCGTTTAGGATTGAATGGAAAATTATCTTGCAGCGTGAATTCGCGGTGTACCCTGAAATTTGTAGTATACTGTTGAGAACTTGGCACAGTCTTTAGAAACTGCCACTTCCACTGCAATGCGTAACGACCTCATGCAAGTGGTTTTGGCATAATTAAAAATGGTTACCGAAGTTGCCAAGGGGCCGTGTTATGGGGGTTTTAATTATTGATGAAACACTCCCCTCGCGTTAGTTTTGAAACGGCGACCAGCCAGCCTAGGATAGCGGTGAAATGAGACGACAGGAGGATGATCGGAATGAGCTGAAGGAACAATGGAAACAGTACATTGAAATGGGAAAGTTGGTTTGCATTGTTGGACCAACAACAGCGAGCCCCGTGTCTGTGAGGCACAACTGCACAGACGCGTCTGCCCACTGCAGACTAAAAAAAGGTACATATTCTAAGCCTCGAGGATAGATGAGCCGTGATAGCGGAAGGACGCGATTTTTCCATACAGCGAGATGCACTCGACGGAGCTTAATGGAAGAATACTTTCCCCGGTGCATTGCACATTGCTTCGCGTTCGATCTCCGCAAATTGGCTTCTTTCAGGACAGCTAAGATCTAAAAAATCACTTGTTCTTAAGGCTAAAAAACGCTTCAACGAAATGATTACTTCCAAGCAAAAACGATTTCGCAAGAACCCTGGAAAAAGATCCAGCTGCACATCAATTCAGTACGAGAGGGAAGAAACGCTTGTAATTGCTTGTTAAAAAGTATTTGAAAAGGTACTACCTCATCAGAATATCCACACAATAGCCAGGCTATCGCTTGAGGATTCCCCCTTTGAGACCCTCGAGTGCACCGAAGGGTGGAGCTAGAGTACCTTGGAGACTAGCGTACAGCCGGCCACGTGTGGAATCCACTCGTATACACCCTAGCCCCACATCCCAATCTTCACGTCAACTCAAGTCTGATGAAGATGTGTTTCATCAACTGTTGAGGAACTCTCTTCATGTTGCATAAGCATAAAAAGCTTCGTGTACCAGTCTTACGATTGTCGAAAACGTTTTTGACTGGTAATTTCAGTAATTTGACGACACCTACACTTAAACATACCTGTATTTCTAAATACGTCACTGATATTTAGGTTTCACCTTGTCCCCGGAATTTCAAATTCCAGACCAAATCTCCTCGGTGCCCTCTAACGTTCAAAGATTTCCAGAATAGTTGAGACAATTCAGAATTATTGTTGGTCCATTCATCGTTAAATCTAGTGAGATGCTGTGCACCTGACATGCATGAAACACTGAATGCAACACTGAGAAAAATCTCGATAAAAAAAAAAACATAATGAGGATTGAAATAATCCTCCAGCACTGCTTGATTGAATTAACCCGTACATGTTTTCGTGGCTTGTTTCAGGAAGTAGAGCTTCCTACGAAACTCAGGGTCCCAGTTTCACTACAGAGCCATTATCGAGGGTGGAATTTACGAATGTCAGTGGAGGCAAAGTCGAATGCACTGCGAGGGGTAATCCTGCACCAACGGTAGACTGGCTGGCAGCAGACAGCGGCAGAGTAGCCAGCATTCCCGGAATCAGGCACGTGCTTGAGAATGGCACCATTCATTTTCCACCCTTCGAGGCAGAAGCGTTCAGACAGGACGTTCACTGGGCTATTTACAAGTGCACAGCGGTCAACAGTGTCGGCGCGGTCGTCAGTCGAGATGTCACCATCAGAGCGGGTGAGTGTTTCCCTAACAATAAAATCAATTTCGAGTCTCGACCGAATGCCGTGACACCATCTTTAATTCAAGTACCTAATTCTTTTCCTCCTTCACGGAATTATCCTTTGCGGATAGAATAATGCGAGATGCAAATTTCTTCTGGAAAACTGCGAAAAAGGTCAGATTTTGGGGAAGAAATAAAATTCAAGAAAAATGGTTTAGCCCGAAGTAAGAGAAGGTGTGTGTTAGGTGATTAATTCACTGCCCTCAGAGGACGTCAGAAGCGCATTCAGACTTCCGTAGTCATAATTATGCTCCATCCATCAATCATGCTATCTTCTCCTGACTCCAACCATTCACCAAGAAACAAACGTCACCCCGCTTCTACCTCACGGTGATAACATTAAATTAAGACTGTTGATCATGATCCCTTCAGCTCTAATCTGTCACTCAGTTGGTCTTTCATTTCCGATTTTACCCTGATTTGTGACTGCGATCTGTATTCGCTTATGAAAATACATAAACGTGCAACATCTGTGACAGTAATCGGGCTAAACGAAGATAACATTGTAGGAACTGTGGTCCAATACTTATTTTCTCTCGGTACTCTCAATGCCTGATATTTTCGACAGCCGGAACTGATATCGTATCGCATCTACTAGCAGCTACATTTTTACGGTATATGTCAAACGGCCCAATCTGTGTTTATTTTTTCACGAGCAGATTGTGAGATTCTTTAAATCAGTCGTTTCAGCGCAGGTACGTGAATATTTCGCAATATTCATGGCTTATAAGCTCGACGTAACGTGAAAGGCGAAGCTTAGAGCGCAGAAAGTAAAATGCCGGTTGGCTTTGTGCTCGGCTGGGTTTTCTAGTAACGGACGTTTCGCATGCTTCCGAGTAGGGAGGCAGGTTTAGAGGGTTGATGAGTGGTTGGTGAGTCTGCTTCTGCCTCCACACCTACCTCGTTTCCTGAGTACGATTCGAAGGTAGAAAACTCAGCGCGTTTTTACGCCGCGCGGAGGTCTAGTGGTTTTTGGAACGGCAACGGCGGGGTCTCTCAGCTTCTTGGCCCCGTTCAAGAGCCCAGATATTTCTTTTTTCTCTTTCTCTCTCGATCTTTCAAGCCTATACCGTTTCCCCCTGTGTTTGCCGTAGTGGTTAATCAACGCTATGACGCTGAGGTTCAAAGTCCTGGCGGTTTTCTGGGCAACAACGTTCTCATGCGATGCAGCGTTCCAAGTTTTGTACGCGAGCACGTCACCGTTACTTCCTGGCTGCAGGAGCCATCTTTCAACATTTATCCGTCAACCACAAGCGGTAAGTTGATAAATAGCATCGAAACTTGGTGAATACTTCCAGAACGATTCACATAACCCATCTTTTACTATAAATAATCAGATAAAAGGACCAATTTGTTAAATGATTAGCACTGAAAATTACCGATAGACAACAGTGAAGAGAGTTTGATGCGTAACATTTACGTAGAATACATGTGTAAAAATTGAACTCAATCCGAGCGAAACCACCCTCAATGAAGTTTTTTAATTTGAATTGACACGTCAAACACAGCAGCAAACCATTATCGAGTTCCCGCTGTTTGTTTTGCAGATGGTAAATACCATATGCTGCCCACTGGTGAATTGATGATAATTAATATATCGAGAAGTGACGGTCAGATGACCTACAGATGCAGAACTCACCATCGACTAACCCAGGAGCCAGTTGTCAGTAGCAACGTCGGTCGGGTTCAACTAACAGGCGAGTACCTATAATCTCAAAGCTCAAATTCCACCGAGTAATCAACCTGTTCACCAAACAATATGCCTTGCAGTAGTGAAAAAGTATATATTCGTTAATGTGATCACAGATTTTAACAACCTCGCAGACGCGGTGTGTGTATTCTGCAGTCCATGAAATGAGTTATAATATTAAATTAAACGTGCATACCCTGAAAACGAAATAATCCTGGTATATTTCCCCCTGCACGACGAAAAGTTCTCGGGAGGCTGTTAATTAAGTAAAAAATTCCTCTTGGCCTCACGGAATCATATAACGGGTATACGGAACGGAAAACGAGGATGGCAGCTCGATAAGGCTGCGTGGGTCTGCTGAAAAATGACTTCAAGATTGAAAATACCGTGAAATCATCCGCGATATCTCTAAATCTTATCCCCCACTCTTCCCATTTCAACCGATTAATAAGAGGTACGTATCTACTGAAATTTGTGCACCTGGGTTCCCGTTGGCCTCAGCTAATTATAGATTGCCCCGTCGATAGTTAGCTCACTCGACAGTCTAGATATAGGTAACCAAATCCCATCGGGTGACCTGAATCTGACTGATCGTTCATTTCTGAACATTGCGCGTCGATCAATCCGTCGAATAAACACTTCAGCACTAACGGTAAAAGCTGCCGTTTTGCTAATCAAAATAGTATAAATGGAATAAAAATTATTCGGGTGCTCGTCCCCGCTGCTAACAATCAGTATCGAGCGTAATCTGAGTGTACATGGTGTGAGAACTCCTACGACACGCCCCTTTCTTCGAAATCAAAGCCTTTGAGTAAATTTTGTACCCACTGTGTAAAGAAATCCCTATATTGTTAGGGAATTATTTATCGCGTAGAGCGTCTCAGGATGTTTTTAAAAAGACCCGCTCATCTTTTCCCTACGCAAATTCAGGGTCGCAACAATTGATCACCACCGATCTAGGGTATTTTGGCGCGGCTGGTACCGATCTTCCTTAAGTCCAGTCCAGCGCGAAAGAGAAACTTTTTTAAAGAAAGAAGCAGCACTCCTGGAATTGTACTTTATTTGATTTCTATCTATTTGGCGGAAGCTCGGAGCCACCGTGCTTCAGCTAGGCGAACAGAAGGACTATCAGCGGTAGGTCTTTCATAACTCAAAGTACAAGCTGCCATGCCGGTGCAGGTGGCATCCCTGTGAAACCAATCTATCCCTTACAACCACAGACGCGCATTCACAAACCGCGGCCCATTCCTTCGCCCTGGAGCAGTGGAGCTCCTCATATTGTTAGATCGAATTCCGTACCTCGTCTCACTTCCCCGGCCAACCATCGGCGTGAGATCTAACCTAAAAGTCACGCGAAACACATGCGAAGATTCCTTCGAGTGAGACTTTTCACGAGCGCCGAACGTGGCATATCAGAAATCAAATTTTGCTGTAACTCACTTCCGTTCTCACTCCACGAACTCGGATTAAAGGTTCTTTGTGAAGTCGTTGTACCCGAGATATGATACGTTGTGTAAACTTCGATCAATATTCTCACCTCTACCTTACAAAGGGTCATTCTGCAAACTTGATCTTTTGCTTCAATCTTTCTATAACAGAACTAGATTTGGTGGTTTTACTGCTAATGTCAACCCGATGTTTGAAAGTTTACAAATTTTCTGAAGCTAATCGAGTATTTTTTTTACATTCAATTTCATGACTCTTTTGAAAGACTTATGTGACCCTAACTTTACATTGTGTGCAATTTTTTATTCCGTTTTTTTTCATCCGCTACTCCCAATAGCGTTGTGCCACGAGTCAACAGACCGGTAAAAGTGAAATATGAAATCTAAATCTTAATCACGCTGTTCAAAAAATCCATTCCTATTTCAAATAGACTCACTTAGGCACTTTCAAACACCGTGTCAGATTCTCACCCGCCACGTACGAACCCATATCAAATTCCTGTTTCAGCTGCTGTGTGAATTTATTTGGAGGGAACACATTTTGCCGAATCATAATACAAGCACTGGTACGAACCGTATTGTTCGCGATATATCGGAAAGTTTTTTTACCAATATTCCAGTGCGTTTCGGACCATTATTCCAACTGCCCATCGGCAGGTAATTATAAACACAGAAAGCCGCTCATGTTCAGGTCCACTGCGGCTTTTCGTACAGTTATTCACAGGTCACCGGTGTTGCGTGTTATTTTAATCAAAGATATTGATGCGGACAAACGATCCGGCTTAGGAAGCAATTATTATCGTTCCTTCCAAAAGCATGAAATGACGCTTGGTTTGTGCCTATGAACCTGAACGCTACAGCTTCACCATACAGCGTATTAAAAAACATGAATTTACGCGTAATTTGAAACGAGCAAAAATCAGACAAAAATCAAAATTATCGGTAAAACAAACAACAGCTCTGAAAGCTTCAGCTGTATCTCCGTTTGGCAGCTTCGGGGTAACTTGCAGAAATTTTCGAGCTGTACGAGGATAGCTGTATATTCCTAGGAGATGGAATCACTTACGTCCGTGTTTAAGAATGCAGACAACTGCAGGGATCAGAAATGGTCCTATCCTATGGATCTTACTTAATGGGGGAAAAAGCACTGACCAATAGTCGAATGTCTTCCTCCAGGTTTTCTCATATATAAATCAAGTCCAGCAAGAATCGAGACAGACCTTAGACGGATGTTTTATCGAACAGTAGCAGCAGTTGATTTCAACCCAGCTTATGCACAAAAGGAAAATGTGGTGAAAAGCAGAGACAATCTTGGAGCCGGGATCTGCCTTTTAAATTCCTCACAGATATCGTTGGAAAGCGTCTAGCACAAACTTACACGGCAATTTGATAAGGACGAGATGAGGGGCGAGGCGTTTCAAAGTACGTTGTCAGCTCTTCTTCTTTCTCTGCAACGTCCGAAACGTTTCCGGAAATAACGATGACGCTAATAATAAGAAAAAGGACGGTGTAGCAGTCTAGGACTGAGAATTCCACGGCACACAACGGCGTTGCTGCAGTGCGTTGTGACTGGAGGAATGTCCCTAAGTTGCCTGAACACACCCGAGCCCATACTACTGGAATGCAGAGACGGATAATTAGCCGGCTGACTGAAGTGCCGGCATCTCGAGACCCCCTTTTCAAGTTCTTCTGAAAATCAGAGGAGAATAACTCCGTGAGGGGATCTTATTATTCCGGCATTGATCGCATGTGCTTCTTCGTCCCTTACGGTTTTTATTCGGACTGAAACACCCCCGAAGGAAAGTCTTGTCAGTTTCTGTCGAAGTTTGATCTCTTGGCCGTAATTCATGAGGGTGAAGTTAGTCACGTTACTTTAACGATGCACGTTTAGGAAATTAGTTCGTTCGCTCCCTTAGGGTGGTCTGAAATTCAGCTGGTAAATCGTAACAACGAAAAGATGTACACATTTTTAAAAGCTAACTCCTTGAAAGTCCTTCTAAAGATGAACAACGATTTATTTCATGATTTTTCGTTACGTTAACGTTACTAACTTCAGCCTTGTCGTAATTCAGGAATGTCGTTCCAGCTAGCGCGAGAAAAGGATTTTGTTTGCCCAATGTTCGGCGGTTCATTATTACGGCATCCCTTTTCTTTCGTTCGACCCTTCGTGCAAGCACGGCAATCTCGACGATGGTTGGTATTCGTGATGAAAGAACATATCGGATCAGACAGCGGGCGTAAGAGTTACGGATGATTATTAACGCCTGTGGATATCGCGGCCTCGCGTGTTCCGTTGTACTTGTGTTTTACAAGGGTGAAAAATCGCTCCGTATTCATTTAGATGCTCGCCCTTCGGTAGGTAGAATATTCTGGCTATACTCTGTACGTACACCTACGTGTACAGCTGGATACGCATTATCCAGCCCCATAACTTTCCATTAGGACCCAAGCCTTTACACATGGCGACCCGTACACATGGTTTCGCTGTTTATAACTCGCCGGAATGTCTTTTCACAATGTCATGAGAAAACCCTGTCCGATCCATCTGTAGTAAACATCCGTCAAGAAAGAACATGAAACGATTGTTTCTTTCTCTCTGCCTTACAAGGGGAGGCTACGACGCATGGAAAATCGATTCGATCCATGTTTAGTACACGCGTAGGTCATGACTAGGAATATATCAGGTTTGAACAGTAAGGGGCACTTCTCAGCCGTTTCCGAGAAATTAATTAATCAAAATTTCAGTGCGTTCATCTACGTGTACTAAAAATGGATTGAATCGCTGACCCATGCATCGCAGACCCTCCTTGTAAAGGGCAGATAACGATATCGAAAGTACGGAAGTGCTTTTTGTAAGAATTAAAAGGTTTTAAAAGTTTTTGAGGAATATAATTGTAACAGACACTTAAACAAATATCATTATTATTCGTCTACAACGATAGAGCTACTTGATGTGCAAGTTGAACTGTGAAAGAAAAATTTAGCGTGTATTGAAGAAGTTGACGAAGAAGCTCGCGAGAGGGATCCTCTTGGAGTTTCTTACTGCGCTGCGGGTCGGGTATCGTCAAGGTGCTGGGTCAGCTAACTTCTTCTCCAAGAACTCGGAATGCTTAACGGCTCTCTCACAGACTCGTATATCTCGGTTTATTTGCTACTTCACTCTCCAGCCGCGGCAGGAGAGTTTAGACTCCGGACGAGTCCGCGGATTACGACCGAAGCAGAAATTACCGATAACTAGTCCGGCTCCGTTTCCGTCCCATCCGGGAGGTTGCTGCATTAGACGGGTAAGGATGAAAGATTGCCCTTTATATCGTAGTCCAAATTAACCTCAGCGAAGAAGCATCGAGAGAGGAAAAATACACAACCGGTATTATACCGCCACACACTTTACAAATTACACTTGTGTACAAGCCAGCGCAAACAGGTATGATAATCATCGCAGAATCACTCGATACCCTTCGTTCGGTAATAACCTATCAATATTCATTTCAATTAGGCAATCGAGCTTCCAGCGTGTGGAAAGCCATGGTACATACATTTTGGGAGTCGATCATCTGCAGTATCAGCTCTCCATCCCGATTCCTCGGTCATTAATTACACTCGTCAGTTTCAGGAAAGTTTTCTCAAAATGCCTCGTTTATAATGAGCTGCTTTTATGTCGACAGAAATCCGAGGATCGATGCCGCCGATACTCAATGAAAAGCTCGTCTACTTTTCTGCCCGCCTTGAAGACACCGTCGTCATTCCCTGCGTGGCCTACGCAAATCCACGTCCGGAAAACAGGTAACGATGATGAAAAATTGTAGAGAATACCTACGGCTACTTGCTTTTCATCTCGTCGCTGAACGCTGTGTGATTTGTCTGTATGTGCGTTGTACGTGTATATTAGCGCAGTCCTTTATAGGGTTGTTTTTGAATTTTTATGCTCCTAAAGGTTTAACCGCTATCAAATCGATGAAAAAAGAATTCCCTGAAAATTTGAGCTTTCTGCATCAACCCTACGATAGTCCGCTTTGCGATCGAACTATCTTATGGAACTAGCGTGAGAAAAACGTTTATTACTCTTTGAAATTTTACAAGTCGTGGACTAGTATACCGACATTAATGGAAAATACATATTTTTGTGGAGAATTGTGACCTGTGATCTGGACCATATCGACCGAGATTGAATTTTTTCAAATTTTTGGTTTCAGAGTTACATCGATCAATACTGGTAGAAAATAATTTTTCATTTTCGTTTATTATATAATGAGGTTTTAGAGTAATGTAATTACACGAATCTATGTTAAATTTTGTAACCTACAAGAAATATGCAGCATATTTTATCACACGATTGTTCATTTCGTAGCTATACTTGACAGAATGATATAATTATGTATAAATTAGACTTTACACGTTAGTTAACATATGAACTCTTTCATTTACGAATTTTATGCATCAGAGCTTTTCTTAAAGACACTTCAATTCTCCACAAAAATATGTATCCTCCATTATTGTCGGTATATTCGTCAACGACATATAAAATTTCAAAGAGAAAAAAAAGTTCTCCATCTGCTATTTCCATAAGAAGCTTCGGTCGCAAAGCGGACTGTCTTCAAGTTGGTACGGGGAGCTCAAATTTTCAGTGATTTTTTTTTTCAGCAATTTGAAAGCGTTTAAACCCCTGGCAGCATTAAAATTCGAAAACAACCCTATTAAGGACCATCCTAGTGTATATAATATACGGTACGCCTAGAGCGGTTGTATTATAGAAATTGGCTATGCGCAAAGCATGACGGAGGTCGGGAGCCGGAAGCCGCCTTGTAATTGTGAAATTGGCTAGTGTACGTTGTTAACGTGACGAAGCTGATCCCGGCTGCGGAGACCGCAAAACGCGAAATTCCCCTGGACGCTTCAATTATCGCAATCAATTAAACGCATTCAGTCGCCTTTGCTGCGCTTGGCTGTTGGCCCAGTCTGCTGGCCGGCATCTCGATGCATTCCACCATTGTGCCAGGTCCGGCATCTGGAACCATAATTTGGTTTGCCTGGTTCGACTTCACGTACCGCGTATACGCCTGTAGTGGATATGCGCCATTTGCCGTTACCACAACGTGACAACGAATCGTTGAAATGTTTCCTTGACATAACGATATGCTATACTAATAATAACTAAAAATGATTGATTATATTTTCCCGATTAATCGAGTATAATCGATTATTTTTCAAACTCGATTAATCGACCGACTCGATTATTCTTCCTCCCATGAACGAAGCAATGCAACATCAATTTATGTAATTAGAGTATCAATTGTTATCATTGTCTTACTTACTAAGTATACTTAGTTGATATAATAAGTGAAAGATAATGAATGTTTTCGCCTGAAATTGAAAAATATTTTTAACGAAACTATACGTTATCAAAAAACTTTTCCGCTATTAAGACTACATACTGAAATAGACGAAATTTTGGTTTCATATGCACAGTTTCAAAAAAATACGACATTATCGATTAATTTTTACGGATTCAATCGAGTCGTGTTCGATTATTTTTCTGGACTCTTTTCAGCTTTTTCAGCTTAGTGACCATCTGTCTATACTTCTTATTGATACTTGATTTTCGTTGAAAACTCCAGCGTTAGAATGTTTTTCACTATTTTTTAGTGCATTTTTTTTTCACGTGCAATCAACGTTTTTTGTGTGGTAGTATTTTCTCAACTTCATTTAATGCACGTTTTCAGAGGCAAGCGAATATTCCTTATATCTGCTGCTGGTTCGCGAAGATAGAGGAATCCTCCAAGAGTCTGGATATTATGTGAATAACTTAAATCGTCTGAATCTATCGAAGTCTGCGAGGTGAATTATTGTAATGTAAAAATCTCTATTCATGTGTCGAGACGGGTGAAGCTATATTTTGTCTAGAATGCCTAGGTAAAATTAGATAAATTCCTTCTCGCAATACGCGTTCAATTTAATTAAGCAATTGTAAAATAAAACTGGAAATCGGAAGGTATATAGACGACAATTCAATACTAGCAAAATGTAGTGTTTAGTTCCGTTTTGCAGAAACCGATCATCGATGGAATGTTGGAATCAGTCAAGATTCTGATATTTTTTCACTCGAAAGCACAGCTCCCAAGTTTGGATAAGCCTCCGTTAATTAATCACGGCTTGTTCTCGTGTATATGAACTTAATTCGAAATCAGCTAACTAGTACAGAAAAGTAAAAAATTCGCAGCGTGTTTCGTATCCTCGTTAGGTTGAGGGTGAAGCGGGTCGCTCAGAGTCGTTAACAAGCGTTGTTAGTGAGAATTAACTCAAATATTGTTTCTTGCAAAGTTACAGCTTATTGTTACCTCGCTTTGCTTTTCACTAGTATACCGAGATTATTATTACATTCCTTCTTACCTCCACCCTCTTTTCATTTACTTTTAGAAAATACTAATTAGGCGTACCTCTTCCTATATACATATTACATGTTCCGATACATGTGTCCATGTAATGCAATCTCGCCCTGGAGTAAAGAAGATCGAATCGCTTCAGACGTCAATACGTACATACGTTGAATATTGTGCAGCACCAGCCGTGGCTGGTGGGAATCGATAAACTAATTTGGTATCATTGTTACGTGAATTATCTGGAATTGGCATCGTTTTTCCTGACTACAATACCAAGAAACTCGATATCGTAATCAAAACGAAGCCTACTCGAGCCCACTAACGTAACATTCAAGTCCTTAAGCAATTAGTGTTAATTGCAACTACCCCATTCTCGGATTCACAAATAATTTTGCGTCAACCTAGTCGCCTGATGCATGAAAAGAAAACAGCGTGGCTCATTAAAAATCCGAGTTTCTACATTCCACGCAGTTCAAGATGAAATTTCTAAATTCTTGCTCCACAATAATAATCACACTAGGCGAAACTTTATTGTTACTTCGAGTATCAAGGAGTTTATACCTGTTATTGCGAAATTAACCTTTTCTGAATCGAACCGCCTGAACAAACAACCGTGTTCCACCTAACCTAACCTAACCTAACCCAACCGAACTTTTTCTCAATCGAACCGCCTGAATATAAAATCGTGTTCCACGTGTATCTCGGAAAAAAACTCGTTGAAGAAAAAGCACGCAAGACGTTCAGTCATCTCATTATGGAAATGCGATACCTTTTAAACACAAAATGCTGCTCGGTGGGTTTTATCATCTGTGCCTTCAGCAGCTCTCGCCTTCTGTGATCGTCGTTACCCTGGCGAATGTCGATATTCTCCCTCGGGAGAAGGAAAAAAATCGCAACGACAGAAGAGAAAAAGAAGGAACTACATTTTCAGGTGGCTGAAGCAGCTCGGGATAGCTGCCAACAATATCACTGTATATAACCCGACCGGGAATGCACACTCCTGTATTTTCCATATTAATGCTAATTTTAAACATTGAACCTCCCTCTAAGACCTTCGAGGGTCCGTGAGGAAGGGCCAGACCTCCTCTTCGTACGTGATGTCGGATCTCGCCTATCGCCACTTCGCCACCGCGGTGGCTTAAAACACTAATCGATTAAATCCAGCGCCTGCAGCTGATGTAGATTTCTCATGAAATTATCAATTTAACAGGGATCAGAGGTGGATGGGATTTGAATGCAGACGATTTTTTCTTTCTCTTCTTCTCTTCTCGAGTGCGCGACACCCCGCCTGCAGCAACGACTGGTAGCGCCATTACCGCCAATCCATTGCTTCTCGTGATAACGGGTCGCTTCGTTTTACCTGGAAAATAAGCAACCAGATCTCCAAATTAAACGATCTGGAGTTGACAGGATTATAACGTAGTTGGGACGCCGGTTTGCAGCTCAATTACGCGACCGGAGAAAAATTATATGTATGGGAATTGGGGAGAATCATTCGGTTGGTTAAGCTCCGGTCGTTGAGTGCCGTAAGCCGTTTTCTGGATCCAAAAAGCTGACGAGGGTAACTTCTTTCGACGCACGGTCACATTTTATCGATTTCATATTATCATGTTGCAAGGACCCGCTGCAGCGCTGTCTTAAAGGCGAAATGACGGCTTCTTTCCCTCGAAAATCCACTCGTCAGATCTGAAATAACTCTTGCACCGGGATCCATAGTATCGCAAATTTTTCCTTGTCAATGAACTATGCAAATAAAACAGTTTCGATTGTATCGACAAATAGGATTGTCCGGAGAAGGTAGACGCATCGATCATTCTTGTTAGTTTTTAGTTTATGACAGATCCAACTAATGCTGCATTAGTTCCCGCATGGATGCGACTAAAGGACACAAGTTTGTAATCCAATGTAACCTGCGGTGATAAATGCTTGTAATAACTAGGGCCCAAATAAATATGTCTTAAAAATTACAAAATATGTAGATATAATATAGACTGGAAAAATTGAAATACGTAGGAAAAAATATTAAGCAAAGAATGATAGCTATTGTCAAATATGTCAAATAGTGATGTCAAAATAATGAAAATGACATAATTTATGTAAAAATAAAGTGTGCTACTCGACAATAGTTATTATTTTTTATTCCATATTTTTCCCATAAGTCTATACTATATGTACATACATATTTTTTAATTTTGAATAAATATTTATGCGGACCCTAGTAATAACAATAAATTGCAACAATACGATAAGCTATCGAATTATTGTTCTGCGGATCTGGTCAGGCGCGGGATCAGCCAAGCCTGATGAGTGTTGCGACTGGCAGATTTTCGCGGATGTGGTCGAAGTGATGTGGCCCTGAGCGCGTCCCTGAGAGCGTGGGCTTGACTCGACGGAGACAGATTGGCACAGAAGCAAATCACGCTGATTACGAATTCTGCTAGTGACAGGGCATCAAATATTTCACGTCTGTGGGTAAGCCACGTGGCTGAACATTCGCGCTAACGGATTCCGTCTACCAACATCTCTTTGTCATACCCGTTAATAACGGTGTGGAAGTTTACCAGACATGGGTCGACTGTCTAAAACCACGGCACTGTTCCTCCGTTTAGTTTGCCTCATTTTTATCGACTAGTCATAATCCACTGTCCTTCGCGGACAAGACAAACCACTTACATGCTCAGTCAATCTATTTTCAAAGAATCACCGAAAGGCTAAAATCTTTGGTGCTTAGCTTTTGCATGAGGTGTCGGATGAAGATGCAAGACAAGCTTGAATATTATACTAACGAATCGGAGAGTTAGAATTACTTATCCACTCCTGCTGTTTGCCCATAGGAGTTTATATATTTTTTTATCCTTTTTCACCTTTTTTTCACCCCCAATCTGGTCAACCAAGCGTTGAATTATTTTTCAATTACGTTTCATTGTTTCAAAGTGGTTTTATAACCGATGATATGTCAGTGAGAATATTCAATATTTTCAGTGAAATCTGACTGACTGTATCGTTCAACGAGTTTTCTCTTGAAGGAAAGAATCAGTGGTGTGAGTGATTTGTGAGTAACACAGCTTGGAAGTTTGGATAACCGTTTTGATTGACTTTCAAAAGAAATAAACGACCAAACATTCTTGCGTGAGGAAACAAATGTTGAGGATTCAGTGAATAAGATATGCCGAATAAATCGCCAAATTTTCCACACTCATATACCATGGTTCGGAAATTTCAAGATTAATGGTTTACTTCATCCGACTACCACGGTGGGCGTCCATATCTATTGCCACTCCAGCGACCAGCCAATTTCCCGATGGTCGATATTGACGGTGAATTTACTCTTAGGTGGTACTACAGACGAAATCAAAGAGAAGAGCCTGTGGAGGATTCCTCGGGTCGGTTAACAGTGCGCGATGGTTCGTTGGTCATCCAGGCCGTCCAAGAAGCCGATGCTGGTTCCTATCTTTGCATTGCGAGCAACAATCAAGGGAGTGAAACCCTTGAGGTACGACTGACCGTCTCGGCACCTCTGGGAGTCCACGTTCAGCCAGCAATCCAAATTGTTGACTTAGGAAAACCGGCCTATTTGGTAAGTGAGTTTGGAATGGCTCAGAATTATTTTCTCTGTACAATTTTCCGTGGTAGAATATCCTTAATTATAGACTAGAACCATGTACGCTACAGCAAGGCAAATAGAAAAAAAAATAAAAATGCTTGTCAATGGCAGTCGAAGAAATAAAATTATGACTTGCGATAGAGACGGGTATAAAGAGGGGTAAAAGAGTAGGTAAGTTGATCGCGAGAGTTGGAGATAATTAGCCGGAGTAATTAAAAGTTGTCCCGCCGAGTTCACCGAACTAAGAGTTTGAGGGCCGACTAAATACGCGGAGCCACGAGGCCACGAAGTGGCTCGCAAATAGTAGATTAACTCGCTATTGTCTGCGATACGACAGTTAGGGCTGAGTGAGTACCTACCGTAGGAATTTTTCACGCTACTGCAACTCAGGCTGCAGTCACGGGCCTCAGAGTCGTTCAATTGTGGGGATGCAAAAGTTGGCCGACTAGAAATTCTGATCAGCTCGTTCCGGCCGTGTGCCACGCAGCACGGAACGCGATGCACGAGATCATACCTTGGCCAGAAAGGTGGCACAACTAAAAAATTAGCGTTTTTCAGTTAATACTACACTTCAATTGCCGAGATTCGAATCGATCACCATGCCAATTAGTGACACTTGAGTAGTTGCGAAACTCGGCACCAGTGATCAGAAGTGTCGCTATCGCATCACAGCTAGCTTCACAAAGTTCTTATGGCCAACTTCAACTTTGATTCGCATCATTCTATTGGGTGTGAATAAACTTTTTCAAAAAGGGTAAACACAACATCAACACATTAGAGTCTCCTTATACATCGTGCATGCAGAGAAGAAACTTCTTACTCACATATAAACCGGGCACAGGAAAACAAATTCGAACTCACTGGTGATGAGAGAAATTAACGACAACAGAGTCAGGGCGACTAGGTGGTCTAGTGGGGTAAGGCTCCGGTCAAGCATCTCTAGACGCCAGGTTCGATTCCTGGCTCCGTCGTTAATTTTTCGAAATCACCAATTTTTCGAATTTACATTCTTTCATCAATGAATTACCCCTTTAAACCTTTGAAGGATTTTTATTTTTCTTCTTTTACTCGTACTGGAAAATAACCGTTTTATCAGTTGTGTCACCTTATGTTAATAGCCAAGGTGCGAGATGATCTACGCTGAAAGGCGAAATCATAGAAGACCGTCCAGCGATTCACAAATTAGGTAGAGCTTCGCGAGGGCAAAAGAACTGTCTTTGACACGTAATAACCTGTTCCAGACGTGCAGCGCCAACGGTTTTCCCCAAACAGCTCTCTACTGGCTGAAGGATGGTCAGCCTCTACGCACCGGCACCAGAGTAAAGGCCCTCTCCAGGGAAAGGATATCGGTTACATCAGTGGCGCGGGAAGACCGCGGAATGTATCAATGCTTTGTTCGCAATGAACACGAAATGGCGCAGGGGATAGCTGAGCTACGACTCGGAGGTGAGTGTGCGAGTGTTTTTCTTGTTTTTTTATATCAGACGGAGGATTCCTTTATCGAGAGACATTGAAAGGTGAAGAATTATATGAAAATTTAATCTGACGTGATCCCACAACGTTTGTGAAGGCCTCAAACAAGTATTTCTAACGAGGCAATAACACGGCAGTATTGTTTTATGGTCGGGTGGAAAGGACACCCTTCTATTTGCTCGGTGACAGAGGATCGACCCTCCTTTATTCAGCCACTGTCACGTTTCACGGACAGACTTCGCTCTGCTTGTTTTTGTTCGACAAGGGCCAATTGTCTTGGTACGTTAATCAAAACCCTTCGGCTTCGGCACAAGATTCTCGGGTAGGCTGTTGTTTATGAAACGAACCTCACAGAAGGTTTTCCAGAATTACATTATTTTGGGGCAGATCGTTAACGATACCTCAGACTTCGAAGACAGTTTTGTTTTTGCCTGCATTTCGACAACCTTACCATTTGCAGAGAGTAGAACTTCGCCCGTTCTCATTGACGTTCGAACTTTCTCGACATTGCTTAAACCGCGAGACATTGTTAGCCATTTTCTCACGATTCAGTTCAACTAGTGCCCCAAAAATAGTATATTGTGTATCAAGGAGGCCAACTCAGTCTTTTCGGGCCAAGCGTAAGTTTGCAACACGACTCATTTTAGTCAATAAAAGTAAATAAATAAGTAATATCGCAAATACGCGAGGCGAAAAGACCGTTTCTTCTTTGTTGCACACGATTCTTCATGTATAAGCAATGGTATGTAACGCGTTTTTTCACGAAGCACGAAATTGAGGCTAGGGTCGCACAATGTCAGATTTGCTTGCAACAGCACATGCGCGCAGTACAGAAAAGTCCACTTTTAACTCCTAGGAGATGAGCGCATGCGCATTTGCAGACTCAGTCTACCGTCATAGCAACGGGTACTTTGTGTATGGAAAACACGCATGAAAAAACGCGTGAAACATACTCGGATTGTATAAAATACTTTTCTATTCCTACCTTCAGAAAGCAAGGTTAAATGTTTTGTTTGAAAGTGAAGATTTGTACACTCAATATAGTTTACAATTTTCTTCACCTAATCTTTAAATAGTTTTATTGGCCTGGCGAGCGATTTCTTATTTTCACTTTGGAACGCTAGACAACGTGAGATAATTATGAATTCTAAAAACCGTACCAGCTTCCCAGGATTTTTTCTGACATTGCAATAAACATATACCAAATCCTCTGATATTTCTCATCTTTCCTTGCTTTTCGGAGTTCGAACTTTGCTTCGGGAAGACAAGGTATCCACGGTTCGTCTACCCCTCAATCGATTACGTCGTCTGACAGATTCGAACTTCTTTGTCTGCGGATGATAGCGTTTCGAAGACAGCTTAGGCTCCGTCAATTCTGTTTTGCCGTGGAAACCTTGACAGTTTAGGCTCGCACTTAGACCCAGAACAGCTCGCTTGGATCGAGACTTTGAATACTTCAAAATAAATATTAAAGCATAAGGAGTCGGACATGGAAGATGAGGCGAAATATTCCGGTATGAAATTGTAAAACTCTGCTAATGGCTTTACTTTTCAGCTTACTCTTTTTAATATCACTCATCATTATCCAGTCCGCAGAAAATCTCTTACGAGCATCATTCATCACTCGCCACAAGTGCCCAACTCATTATACTGCAAGATTAAACGAACAATGAAACTGGCGAGGTATTAACGTCAATAGCCACGTACTTCTAGCTCCACAAAAGACTGGGTGAAATAAACAATTGTTCTTCGTAATGCGCGTGCTTTTAGGTTTTCAGTTAGTAATGTGGACCACGGGTTGCAGCGGCTGTGTTGCGAACCTAGAGTTATTTCGTCTCGGTCACCAGTATTATCAAGCCTTTATTATTCTCTCGAAGTTCATTGAATAGCACAACAACTATTAACCAGCATCCACCGCCATCTGATCACTTTCGCAAGTTTGGTTATTCAATAATTTGCAGAAATGCAATCTCATCTACGTCCCGCAGCGCTAAATAATTTGTGGCAACTCTGTTCAAGCTTTCCCGCTTTTGGCGAAACGTACTACAAAGTACAAGAGATTATAACTTTCGACTATCTTTACTCTGAGCTAAGAACAATGGGGGACCTTCCGATTAAAGCCCGACTGGTCAAACCCGTCTTAGGATTTCAAAACTTTCTCAATTCTGTTGGCTTTCTCAGCAGCAAGGGATTTCATGGTTCACTACCTCACCGGTAGCATCACTTCAACTCGGAGGGTTGTGTGCACGAATATGTGCTTACATTCTCGACTCCAATCATAGCCAATGATCCCAATCACAACTGACATTGTTACGGTACGCGAGACTTCTACGCCCGAACCGTAAAGCCATGCTGATTAGCCACTTCTCACCGCGGAATGAGCCCTCCCATCAACAATCGCTAAGGCTACGTGATCTCTGAGCTGATAGCTGCACCTCGTACAACCCACTAGATGAAGCCGTCAGCAAAGCGATACGATAGTTGAGTCCCTAAATTTGCATAGGTTAACTAGGCGGCGGGCTTATTGATGCCCGCGACTTTCGCATCCAAGGCAAAGCCCATTCTAACCCCGCGGCAACTCCACCACCGATTACCGGGAAAATGATCCCAAGTCGAGGTTATTCTGTCCCATTGGAGGGAGTAGAATTTTCCCATCATCCGGGGTCGCGAAAAGAGTCTATACTTTTCTCTCGTTTCGTTGTCTGGTCCTGAATATCATCCTGCCGCTTCGATGTTTGAATTTATGCCTGTACATTGATTTCTCGATTCGTTGTTTTGTTCAGACATCGATCTGATCATTTTGAAGGTAGTTTCTTGGGAGTTTTCTTGGTATCATCAATCAGTCAATGAGTTAAAACTTAAAATAACATTAAATGATTAACAAAAAACAATACTTTATACAAGTGGAAAGATAGGATATTAGATTTAGCGCCGAAAGTAAGAAGAATGACAAAAAATATTCCTAAAAGGAACGAATAACCGAGACACAAGAGAAAAACGATGCGTGGACTTATATTTATTTAAGCATGGAGCAGCTTAGAGCCGATTTAGGAATACATTGTGGTTAAGGTACAAATCAATATGCACGCCGGGTCGTCCTCTACAAGGACAAGTTAAACAAAACTGTTTTAAATTTTTTAACAGTGAATCTAAAACAGCAGAACTTATCAAATGGGATGAAAAGACGACGAATTATTTGTCGGGTTCTTCAGGACCCATTTCTTTATCTGAAATTAACTAGAAGCTAGAAAATTTGCGAGCGCAAAGCAGTTGTCGCCCGTTAAAAGTCAGAGAGCCGGCAAGAGGGAGCAGCCATGATAAGTAATTGAACCTTGATAGGGACAACTCGGTTTTACTATAATTCTAGGGAAATTAAACATGATCCGATCACTGCCGTGCGACAAAACTGATCCGGTCTAACTGTTGGCAGAAATTTCGCCGCAGCTGGTCAACAGCTTTATCGAGCAGACGATGCAGCCTGGTCCATCGGTGTCGTTGAAGTGCAGCGCAGCCGGAAACCCGACGCCGCAGATATCGTGGCGCCTCGACGGTTTTCCTTTGCCGCAAAACGACCGGCTTCTGATCGGGCAATACGTCACTGTGTACGGCGACGTAATCTCCCACGTAAACATTTCCTCAGTTAAACCGGAAGACGGGGGTGAATATGAATGCACGGCAAGCAGCCGGGCAGGAGAAGCCAGCAACGCGGCGAGACTCAACATTTACGGTGAAAAATTAACCCAATTCCAAACCGAAATACGGAATGGCACTTCGGGGTGATCATTGATTTAGAGTTCTCGATTCGGCAAAAAACTTTTCACTCGATAAATGCACGCCCGACCGTGTCTCGTTATCTGCTCGGTGCAGCTGCATTCTCACGCTGTTGGTTAAAACTAGCTTGGAAAATAGATAATAGAGAGGGAATAACACGGGAATACGCTTTTTCAATTCCGTAGGTTTACCGTACATCCGACCGATGCCCGCAGTTTCAGCAGTCGCTGGAAAACAACTGCATATCAAATGCCCCGTGGCGGGTTATCCGATTGATTCAATTGTCTGGGAGAAAGGTAAGAGAGCATACGCTAAGCACACGTCATGCATCACTTCCTTCCTTTCTGCTGCTGCGCGAAATGCTGATAGTATCGGTGTTTGAAATTTCTCCTCGGTGGTCAATATATTTGCATACTTTTTCACAATGGCTTCTGCATGGATTTCTCTAAACGACGTTTTTCCCCCATTAATTACGATTATTCTTGATTCTAATATCTTGACAAATAATTTACAAGCAATATAAATTACAAAATAATTTGGCCATTTCTCACAGACGGAGTCAGGCTGCCCACGAATATGCGGCAACGAATTGGTAACGGATCTTTATTGGTTGAAACTGTGCAAAAAAACGCTGATCAAGGCACCTACACTTGCACAGCAAAAAACAAGCACAATTTTACATCGCAGAGAGCGGTGGATGTTCGTGTTCTTGGTAAGTTTTTCTAATCCACAACTCTGTTAAATAACAACAATTACCGAATAGGAGAGAAAATTTTATTCCAGACAATACCTATCTTACAATCAATGAACTTAGTAATGCGCGATAAAAGTTTTCAATATTCAATCTGCGCTTCATAATTCAAATCCCTTCAATTTCACACCTCGAATGAGAATTCCTTGGATATTGCAGAATTATTAGAGTGGGTATTAAAATTGTACTGGGAAATAAATTATGAACAAGGTAAATTTACACAAACGTGAAGTCAATGTTCGTAGTGACCAGAATTTATACTGGGACGTAACTGAGTAATACTCACGTTTATCAATGTTAATCAACGTATAGCAACATCGATTCGATCATCTTTAGGATTTTCAATAACGCAGAAGGCATTCAGAATGTCCGAAGATAAATTATGAAAATTTTTGACATTTCAAACGCGAAATTCTTTCCCCTTGATGAGTTTTGATTATCAGAAATGGTGCGTCTTACCTACGAATTCTTGACACTCCTGATGACAAAGCTTTCATTAACTATCGGAGTGACTGGAAATACCTTTCAACTTGGCTCGGGAAAATATTCGAGCTATGGATCGACTAATTACAAATTCAGCTAACAGATCACCATCGACGTAATTGAGAGTATTGAAACTTCAGGTCTGTTAAAGGGATCGCATCCGGTAGAAGTGAATCAGGAAGAACCGTCCCTTCGCTACAATTCATAACGCGGCATTGTATCCATACGCTCAGGGACAACCGGGATATTTATATGATTCGCGAAGGGTTCGGACCGATAAAAGCTGGGTTGAAACCTCTCGCCAGAATAGACATGTGATGCATACATTTTGTCGCCCCTAAACATTATTTTCCTACTAAAATTGTCAGTCTCTCGATAATGGTTTGTTCATCGTCAAGCTTTCATTTTCGAAATTAACGACGCAAGCGCAGTGAAATTTATGCGCATGTATGTGCATAATATAACGCTTCACCTGTCGTTGGATGTACCAACTACTAAGGGAATGCTATTCCCAAGATAAAAAAGGATAAAGGAAAGAAAGGAAACACCGATCGAAAAAATATCCAAGCACAGAGCACAGCGATTCACTGCACCGCTCAAGCACTGCCCTCCTTGCACGCGTTTAAGCACCACTCTTTTCAGCTCTGCAACATCGTCAAGTTCTCTGGAATCGTGTTGCTTTCCGGTTGCGCTGCAAACACGCGCCTTTGTTTCATTGATGGATTTTCCGAACGTTCCAGGGAACTAGAACGATCTATATATATATATATCTATATATATATATATACACCTACTAATCCAAATCACTCGAGCTGTCTATCGCAAATGATTCAGTCAAAAGTTGATTCTGTTTACACGAACCTGAAATTCCCCTTCATCAACGATTCCCGGTAAAGGTAGAGAAAAATAAAAATGCGTTCCGACGCCTGATCAACTATCCATCTACTGGACGATATTGGTGGTGTGAATCTTTCAAAACTTTGAAATAACCTGATTGACTTATACTGTTACCCATGTTGGAACTTCAGTGAATCCAAGAGCACCGTAATCATACTGATGCATGCAATACATATCAACTCTGAGTGCTATTATCAAGTTGAAAAACGTGGTGAGAATGGGGAATTCCATATTCATGCAAATGGAAAACGAGACCGAAAATCTTTGAGCTGAAGGCTAAGGGCTGAAAGTTAAAAGCTTGCAAGAAGCATTCTCACTCTCATACGACCCATCGATTGATCCAGCAACCAATTTACCACTACTTCATCTGCACTTCTCACTCGCTGTTGTACGTTCCGATTACAAGACAGGAAGAAAAAGGCCACAGAGTGTCGAACCACCTAAACAATTCTCCTTAAAACATTTTATCTTCAATTCACGCTTGCAGCTACAATGAAAAATACCTACTTCTCTCCAGCATTCGCAATTCTTGATGTCTCTAAAGATGTGCAGGTTCAGTGCTACCACATAAGTACGAATTAGAATTGAAACATTTTTTTACAAGGAAGGTATCCCAAGTCGATCTTTCCAATTTGATCTCTTTGGTAGTATGTTATAGTAGACAAAAAACTAAGCGACTCGTATTTTTTTTTTATCTGCCATTAAACATTTTAAGGGGGTGAAACCATCCTACAAAGTAAGGCATGTCATGGGGTAATTTGACAGTGTTTCTTTGTTTTTCGTCTAATTGAGAAAATTACAGTTTTCACATTCCGTTATGAGAAAACTGTTTTAGTTGGATTGGTTAAAAAAAAAATTATGTTCTTGTCGGTGAAACTGCCAAATCGCCCCTTGACATGCCTTACCTTGGAGGTTGGTCTAACCCTCTTTAACTGACCTTCCTTGCGAGTGAATTACTATTTGAAAAGAATATCGTAATCTAGGTAAAAAAACGAAAGAAGTGACAGTGACCTCTTTGAGTACCTGAACAAGTTGGCAAGTAAGAAATATCGGAACGTGCATCGAGCAGTGATCAGCATCAATCGTATAATCGTGATATCATGATTGGCCTTCTGCGAGGTTCGCGTATGTGTACCTATCTCATCATACACACACATGTGTCTTCTGTCCGTACCGCTTTGATATGGAATGCGACCTGTTTTGTATTATTCTTTCAGTGCCACCTAAAATCACACCTTTCAGTTTCGGTCGCGATTTAAACGTAGGAGACCGAACTAGCGTTCAGTGCGTTGTAGCGACGGGCGACCTTCCGCTCACGTTCACGTGGCTCAAAGATAACGCATCGATTGAAGCGTCTTTGGAACTGCCATCCAAGAAAGGCGAATCCCCGGTCGAACGAACCGGCAAAACGATCACCGTACGACAATTCGACGAGTTTAACAGCGCCTTGAGCATTGGAAAGATCGCCCCCGTTCACAATGGCACCTATACCTGTCGTGTAGCAAATGACGCTGCTACAGTCGCACATTCCGCACTCCTCAACGTCAACGGTAAAAAACCGTTGGTGTTTCTCAAGCACCAACCTCATTCTTCACATTCTTTTCTGATCTGGCCACGAGTTTATAGATCGTGGAAAAACGAATTGTGGAAGCGACAGGATTAGTTCGCAGCAATGCGATTATCCGAAGAATTCATATCCAACCACCTCGTGATGAAATTCCTGGGTTAATTTCTTGCTGGGAACTTTTCTTGGCGAACAAGACACGAGGGCAGAGAATGAATTGAACAATTGAACTTGAAAACATTGCACGCTTAAACGATCATTCGAATCGCGTCAGTTTCAAATGGATTTCGATTTCGAATTACTAATACTGACGCGATTTTTGGATCTTTTATCTTCATATAACTAACTTATGAATTTTCTTATTATCAACTACTAATTCCCCATCCTGCACGCTAATCTCTTTTGCACGCTGATTGCACGCTTATGACATTATTCTACTGTATACATAAATACCTTAATACTTGCTCAAAACTCTTACTTACTGGAACTTGGAACTTATTGCCATTGTATTTTTTCATCCGTTGGAATATATAAACATTCTTAGCACACGTTGTGCCTGACGTTCATCGCTCACACGTTGTATATTTGACACTCATCGAAGAATTTCACCATACTGATTAATTGACCTCACCGTTAATAATTGATATTACGTTTATTGAAAATCTGTACATGATGTTGAGAATACGATTGAGTAATTTTCGTTCATATATCTTACCGCATTATAATATACATATCATACACGTATTGTGTGTACACGTCATCATACCTATACTCCCAAGTAGTAGGACATTTTTGAAATTTTCTTATCCATGAATTATCATATTTGGAAACTATAATATATACCCGTATATATATATATATATACGTATATATATATATATATATATATATATACGTATAAATACAATATTCTCTTTGTGTTGTGTCGTATTTTCGACCTGAACCAGTTTCTTTTTACCTTGATCCCGGTGGATGAGATTCGTCCTCAGCGCAGAGGTTAAAAATTAACGGATCTCTCCGTCTGACCGCATCGATCAGAGTACAAAGTGATCTAGGTACTGGTCGGTAGAGTAAATCGTTAGCTACATATATTATTTACTTCAATACTTTTTTGTATCTTGTTATGAACTTGTACTGCGTTTGGTAACGTTGAAACATCAACAACACGAGTAGTGTGATCGAGAAGTGAATTCCACCGGTAAGTAACACGTCTGCAACGTAAGGCAGTTACGAAAATCACATTATCACCATGTACATGTACACGTACACGCACACCGAGACTCCAGGAGGTGATTTAGGGATCTTTCTAATTGAGACCGTGAATTGTAGGGCCTTAGAAAGAATAAGTAGGCAAATAACCGCGAGAAAGTTACGCGGTGTATCCAACTACCTACCTTCTTGCAAAGACGCGGACGCGTCCAAGGTTCATACAATGCCATCACTGCTACTACCCTTATAGTTCCACCGAGGATTTCGCCGTTTTATTTCGAGGATGGGGTCACTGAAGGTATGAGGACACAGCTGATGTGCACTACTAGCCAGGGCGATCAACCGTTCAACGTATCTTGGCTGATGGACAACAGGCCAATTCAGAATGGTCAAATTGGGCCCTCCGCCGAGCAGGGCTCGTCGGTTGCCTCATCCGCACCTAGCAGCATTCAGATAAGCGACTATCCACCATTTTCAAGCATACTGACGATTAATAGCGTCACTGCGAGTCACAGCGGAAACTACACCTGTCAAATCAGAAACGCTGCGGGTATCGCTGAACATTTTGCAAGCCTCTTCGTCACCGGTGGGTCACCAAACCCGTCCAGCATTTTGCTAGCTCTAAGATCTTAGTCTTAAACCATCAGCGATCGGCCCGAGCTTGTGTGGCAGGAGAACCTTGAATCAATGAAAGGACAAGAATTTTGGTATTAGAAAATATTCAAGCTTTGTTCGGCTTCATTCGATAAAGGCCATTTTGGCAATTTGGCTGATATTCTTTTCCTTTCTTGGCGACACGTCGAACTCTGCGCCTTAAAGCTACACCACGAATAGCACTGAACCGAGTGAAGAATGTTAGGAAACTGCGTTTTCACATCCTGGCAAAGTTAAGCACCAGACCAACATGATGCACGTGGCACAATCACACGTAAAAACCAACACACATTGTACATACATAAATACTGCGGAAAATCCAATTTCAAACTAGTGTTACACAGTTTGATAAACAAATTATCATAATCGTTCATTTGGTTATACATAATAATAGGTAGTGCATGCTAAAACACTTGGATAATAACTGTTTACTTAATGTATTGTTCGAGATTATTAATATCATTATTATATAGTCATATATAGTGACAGTTTAACATCCATTACATTTTATACTCATTCTACTTTACGTAATTAGTACATTTACTTAGATAGTTCCGTAGTACATGTACAGATAAAATGACTTACGTTGATTGTGAGTAACACTCGTGACAAAACAATCGTAATTTACAATTCAGACGATACAGTACACAATATTCACACACAGTTGGAAAAAATGTAGGTAATTTTGACACACTCGCCATAGCTATAAAGAATCACATTTCGATGATTCTGTCCGATGTCTAAAACTTTTTACGCGTGAAAAGTCACATTCGCGAAAGCGTTGGAGTGAAAACGGAATACATTTTTTCCGACAACCTGCCATTAACCGATGTAAGACTGTCCAGCATGGAATTCGATAAAGCCCATCAAACAAACAGGATGACGATGAATGCGATATTATGTTATCTTAGTACAGTTTTAAAACTCATTTTCTTTAATACAATCAGAAATGACGGTGTTTTTTTTGATACCAATCGATGGCGCAGTTCAAGAGAATAGGAATGTGACCAATATTGAGAATCAACAACGAACTTTAATATACGAATCACGAACCGCGAATTCCATTTCAATTTGCTTTGATCTCCGACAACTACGCTGTCCAATAAATATTACTATCCGGTCCGTCGTGTATAATGTTCCGTATTCGTCTGACACAATGCGTCAATTAACGTAGTGGAAATGATGAACTTGGTATGAAGGCACGGCCCGTCGGCAGCAGGACTTGTATGCGTGTCACGATAGATAATACAGGATTGTCCAAGTGATTCTGTATAAATATCAATTGAAAATTAATTAATTTCACGTGCCTATGCAAAGTATCAAGTTGCACGAGTATTCGCAATGTGTGCACATATGTCGGATCGATAGTATTTTCACATTTAGCGAATAATTGAACACCTGTTGACCTCTTTCTCATGCTTTACTGAAAACTGAGCATTCAGAATAATATACTCAATTTTCTCCCAACTTTCTACACTGGAAATATTCTAATTGTAAATGTGGCGACTCTTTTGGTTTACAGCACCGCGTCCGCGGATTTTCTCGATCCTATGCGCTCCACGCGTGAAATGACCTGAATATAAGCCATAATGAAAATTCATCGTCAATCCCGACACTGTCGACATTAAACCTACACATGACACACGCACACCATGAGCTCAATATACGATAATGCATGGAATTCTCGGTACGATATCACGTTACGTCTAGCTACCGTAGAATGAGTAATGAGCAAGTTTAAATACGTTGACGAAGCTCTAGCGTAGTGTGCCGCAGGTAGGCGGCAAGTTACTCAGAATCAGATATATACGAACAGAGGTACAGGCACAGGCACAGTGAAATATTCTGAGGCTGTATCTGTGCGTCTGTGATCACGAGGTGTTCCAATTCCGCGTGTAATTTTCGCGCACCGCTGATGTTTACCCGGGCTAAAACGAAAGGCCCGAGGGCATGCCGCTATAGATTCACACGAGAGCACGATAGCTACGGATAAATCACTGTACACGGGGAAAATTAGTATATAATTTGAAATTGTTATTACCGTTTATAATTAACGAACATCCTGCAGGAATTGCCTTGTTTCACTTGAGGATGTAAACAAAGCCACGGCCAACATCAATCTTTTATTTATTTCCACGATATGGCTCTCTGCTTTTCATTTTGTTCGCTCTTTTCTACTGTACAGAATTCAATTTTCATTCTTTGTCAGTGTACCGTCACTGAAAATAAATGCAACGCTAATTGACGCCGTTGAAGTGACCAGTTAATAACGTTAATCGGACTTAAATATCCAATAAAGATACAGTCGACCTAGCATTCGGTAACATTTTATAATACATGGTAGCCTGGCACGAATTTTGGAACACCCGTTTTTGTTTCTTTACGATATATAAGAAATACGATTACCGAATGGCAATCATACTTCTGCGTGAAATCCCGGAAGTAAAATTGGCATTTAGTGTCGCCAACAAACGCGACATTTCATGGTGAAACCGTCGTTTAGTTGATACATATGATCGGACTTGAGATCAGGTCGTTTTCTCCACGCGAGAATATTCACGTGAAAAGGTTTCAGCATGAATTTCCGGTGAGGCAGACTGGTGAATCGAGTGGCCGGAGGGCGGAAATAGATTTTGGGTAAACGGAACCGTATTTCTAGTTCCTCCAAGATGGACCGTGGAGCCTATCGATCAGACCGCCATAGTCGGTCATGGTGTCTCGGTGGCTTGTCAAGCGGAAGGATTTCCGATTCCTTCAGTCGCTTGGAAACAATCTGTAGGTGAGTTTGTTCGTAATATCTCGAGAAATTTTTGCACTTTGGCAAAGATAAGATCTGTTCAATCAATGTCTATCTGAACTGACAGCAATTAGTTGAATTTAAAGTCAGACATCCCGAAGACAGTTTCTATGTTAGGGTGCACTGATAGCATCTTATGTCCAAAAGTAATAAGCAGTGTGCTTTCAGACATCTTGATGATATTTTTCTGCTCTTGGGAAAGTCATAAAGGTCGTGTAAGTGAGTTAAGAGGCAGTTTCTTAAAGAGAAGATCGGTCGAAAAATGTAGACTCAGCACTTAGAAAACATTGAAAAATAGCTGCTCAAAGTATTTGACTTTTAAGTAGTTTACAACAAGCTCATACTATTCATCTGCATCGCGGAAGTTCGAGTTGAGGGGTAACTGCGAGTTGAGTTTCTACGAAAGCCGTTAAGAAAACCGTGGACGCTGTGGACACTCATGAGAGCGCAAAGATATTTTCATAGTTATTCAAATTGTAATTTACCGGGAGTGAAAAATAATTTTAATTTACTAGCGTCAAGCATTTTGTTGTTTGTGTTGCAGGTGAAACACCTGGTGATTATCGAGAGCTGGGTTATGGCGGTACAGAGGGCGCCGGAGTTGCTGGCAACGGTTCTTTGGTCATTCCTCGCGTAGCGAAAGAGCACAGCGGCTTCTACCTCTGCCAGGCAAGCAACGGGATCGGTCCAGGACTCAGCAAACTCATTCGTCTGACCGTTCATGGTAAAATATTCAAATTCCATCTAGGATATCGTACATTCAGTGTCTGACGTGGGTCAGGGTTCTCCCTCGCTATCGAACAATATTTATGGAAGACATTTGTAGGGTACCGGATACTTCTTCGGTAGTCGTAACTTGCACGGTTAACCTACAGACGGAACATTTTTCATTACACCAATCTGAACCACACGAACAGATGACAATGCTGTTTATTACCCGTCACGTCTACTGACCGTTGTGAACCAAATATCTTATCTAACAACAGTGAGCGTAAAATGTTGCTAATTGTATGACATGAGAATCGTGACTCGTTGCCATAGCGGGACCCACTGTGACGGTGAGGACGAGACAGGAGTCGGTACGCCGAGGCGAGGCGGTCACCCTGCACTGTGAAACTGAGGGCGACTCACCCCTCGAGCTCAGCTGGCGTGCTCGCGGCAGTCGGGTCGACCCTAACTACGACATTAGGTTGGTATCCAATCCACTCACGTAGGTCTCCCCAGACCACTTCGCGCCACTCACCGCTCGAGCTAATAGTTGATGTAGGCAACCCCGACCACACCGCGAACCCTAAATACGAAGAGCTCACAAGCCCAACTCAAAACCACAAACCCAAGTACGTGACTATTTCATCGCGATTTTCGTGGGTCGTAATTAATTTATGTAGAGAATGTGATGATTTGGAACTTACAAAGTGAGATTTTCCGCGAAAGCAAAACTTGGTGATGCGGAAGATGATTGCAACATAATCCTGTAAGACGTGCGCGTGCTTCTATTGTAACTTCAAAGGATGCTATCCGAATTTTGTCTGATTGGCAGTAAGGAGTGATAACTTCTGATTTAAAAGTGTCTATTTAACATATCTCTGTGAACCCAAAAAAAAGTCTATCACCGTGAGCATGGCTGGCTTAGAGGTATCTCGAAGTGAGTCTCAATGTATAAAGTATTGCACGAATACGAATGATTTTCGCCAACGACAAGTTGATGGTTGAATGATGTAGCCCTTGTTCTTGAAATTCAGATACACTTTACACAACTCGCCAGTTCCGCGAGGCATGATATCGGAATTACGAATATCGGAGGCCGGTCACGCCGACCGCGGCGAATACACGTGTGTAGCCAGCAACGCCTACGGTCACGACCGCGCAAACGTTCATCTCCTTGTACAAGAACCACCGAACTTTCCACGAAATTTACGCGTGGCCGAACAAGGAAGTCGCTCGATACTCCTGGCCTGGTCGCCGCCCTCCGGCGATTCGGACCCTGTTCACCCCGATTCTCCGATCATCAGCTATGTCGTTCAATACAAAGAAGCACAAGGTGGGTAGACACATCTAGTTCGACAACCACAAACCACCCAGGATCTCCATCTTCCTTGTTTTCACTTCCACTTTAGTTTCCACTTCCATCGTGAGCTTTTACCTTACAATAGGCGCACAGCGTAACCCATCGATTCCCTCGACGAAAGCAACTTTTGCAACCTGATAAACTATTCTTGTACCATGAATCGTGCTTCGGTCAACGCTCTCAAGAAATAATTCAATTTTTTCAATACGGTCTGACAATAACCTTTTTTTTAAAGTGCTGCAGACTCAAGATTAATCACCCTTACCTACATATTCAATTCTTCAACAGACGTTTGGCACGCCCACAACTCTCAAAAATTGGTCACTGGTAATAAGACAGCTGCTCTTGTGACACCGTTGAAGCCGGCAACCACATATCACTTTCGCGTCTACGCTGAAAATCATCTGGGAACGTCAGCTCCCAGCGACATACTCCACGTTAGTAATATCGATCATTATTATCATCAGACAATAACTCAGCTTAATCTTTTACTCTTTATTCCAGGTACAAACTGATGTTGAAATTCCTAGTGGACCGCCGAGACAGGTGTCTGTCGAACCCTTAGGTCCTCAGCAGCTCAGGATTTCCTGGCAACCACCGGACAGATCATTGTGGAATGGAGAACTTCTTGGATACAATATAGCATACAGAAATTTAGGGTACGGGCATTATGAAGTATTATCGTCTTATTCAGTGTCCAGGCCGATCCGCGAATTGTGGCCTTTTGCTCGCTGATTGAACACCTTAATTTTTTTAGTCATGATGAAAAATCAGTCAACACCACACCAGTTGGCATAATGGGAAATGGCGATGGTTCCTACAACTACAGACTAACAGGATTAGAAAAATACACTCAGTACAGTGTGGTCGTGATGGCTTTCAATAGTAAAGGGGATGGGCCTGGGTCAGATCCGATAATAGCCCAAACTTTAGAAGACGGTAAGATAATAAGTTTCCTACCTTTTCCAACAATTCCTTAGCATACAAAAATGTAGCGAATCCTCACTTTGTGACACAGTACCTAGCGCTCCGCCTCAGAACGTCGCCTGCGTTGCTCTGACCGCCCAAAACGTCCAGGTTACATGGAAACCGCCACCGTCCGATAAAGTCCACGGTGTCGTGCAAGGGTACAAACTTCTTTACGAAGCAGCAAATGACGCCACATCATCTGAAATTCAAGGCTCTCGCGAGACAAAAATTACTCATGCTTTGAGTACAGTTCTGCATGGGCTAAATCCTTACACGAACTACACTGTTCAAGCTTTGGCTTATACTCGTGCCGGCGAAGGTGTAAGCAGTAGTCCGGTGTCCTGCACCACGGAGGAAACTGGTAAACCAATAGTTCAGAGTTCTTTGTAAAGATAAGCCGTTTCATCTCAACTTCTGTACAATATTGTCTTGATTTTCAATACTTTCGCCTGCGCAGTTCCTGAAGCCCCAGAAAAAATAAAGGCTGTAACTAGTGGAGAGGACTCAGTTGTGATCTCTTGGCTGCCACCACGCAGACCGAATGGCGTACTGACGAGATACATTGTCTACATCAGAACGTATGATCAGGGTCACGAAAAGAAGATTACACCAAATTCTGTCCCAGCTCAAAATTTGCACTATGATGCTATGGGATTGAAGGTTCGAGACGTATACGAAGCTTGGGTTACGGCGTGGACGAAAGTAGGCGAAGGTTCGAAATCTGCTGTCATCAAACTGCAGCCAAGTTCAACAGGTAAATCAATGAAATTTCTACAAATAAATTCTCAATCGTAGATCTGATGTTATAACAGCTCCGATTTTTGAACAAATAATCATCAACGTTTCAAAATTAGTTCCAGCTGCAATCATCTCGTTCGGTGGTATGGTTTCGGTTCCGTGGAGAGTGGACGTCACGCTTGCATGTCTATTTGTTGGCGACCCACGACCATCAACCGAGTGGAGGCTCGGTGATGTGAAATTGCAGAAGCAGCAGAGGTGAGCTACATCACGTGTTACTACCTCCGCATGGTGTGTCGCATTTGATAAGCGGTGCCATTCGAAGTCTTCTCACTCGGTTTTAAATCATTTTAGATTAGAAATTGGTCTGGACAACACTCTTCTTCTGAGGACTGTGCAGCGTGGTCACCAAGGCAATTACTCATGTCACGTTAGGAATTCTCTGGGATTGGACCAAATTGTTTACAGTTTACAAGTCCAAGGTAAAAACCGTAATAATCCATAAATCATCGTGCAGAAGTTTCATTTGAGACACAAATTTGACCTTCCCCAACGCCCTGCTGAACTGTAGTACCTAATTACCTTGACTGGTATTCATAGTTTGGAAGCAGATTGAAAATTGTTGGGCAGCGCGTATGTGAAACAATACATCAAACCCGCTTTGCTATCCAACTTTTCAGCTAATTGGTAAACTTCCTACTTTGTGTCTAGTTCCGCCAACTCCACCAACGCTTCTAGCTACTGGAACGACAACCGATGCAATTAAACTGCAGTGGAAGCAGGGGGACAACGGCGGTTCGCCAATAAAAGGATTCTTGCTCGCTTATCGAAAGGAATCAGCTGAATGGGAGGAAGTTATACTAGACCGAAGAGCTAATACGTATTTGCTTGAAGGACTTCAATGTGGGACCATGTATCAATTCAATTTAGCGGCCTTCAATCGCATTGGAAGTGGAAGTGCTAGCAAAACCGAGAGTGCAAGAACTAAGGGGTCAAAGCCTATTGCTCCAGCCAAGCAGCATCTCATCAGGTCTAATCTGACTTCAGTACTATTAGAATTAGCCTCGTGGCAGGATGGTGGATGCCCGCTTCTTTACTTTTCCGTTGAATATAGAAAGCTTTCTGATAAGTGGCATTTGGGTAAGCGTTCACGGTACTCTTTGTTATTATCATTAATCATTTTGCGTCAAAATGAATAAACTATTATATACTATTTTAGCTTCGAATGACATTCGACCGCATTCGCGGTATACGATAGTTGGGCTGACGAGTAGTACCAGTTACGAATTAAGACTGACGGCGTATAACAACGCTGGTTCTACGCAAGCAGAGTATACATTTGTCACTTCAAGTTACAACGGTGGAAAAAGGGCCTTCGATGATTCCATGATAGACGTCGAAGAAACCCCGTTGTACTTGGACGCACAGGTCCTCGCTCCTAGTGTTGTTTCAGTACTGGCTGTGATATTGGCTGTTGCTGGCGTTTGCTTTTGTTTGAAGACGCGTGAGTATTTGTTTTTCAACGTTTCAACGAGATGCATTCTGAATTCGTTGCAATAACGCATTTTAGACCCCCGAAGAGCTGGAGCAGCAAATGATCCGCCTTCTCAAACCCAAGCGGCTTTAGACAACAAACATAATATGGAGCAGAGAGAACAATACTACGCAACTGCCAGAAAACCAGGGCATCAGTCACCCTGCCGAGAAGTTAATCATGGTCTTGAACGAATCCCCGAATATTCTGAGGATATATACCCGTACGCTACTTTCCACCTTCCTGAGCAAGAAAATCTATCTGCTAATCCTATGCGGCAGGCCTTCTTCTACGAGCGCGGAGAGACGATGCTTCAAGGAGCTCAGGTATGCCTGCGATGATGAAATTTAAGTCATCGGCCTCATTATTCGGCAGCGAAAATCCAAAGATGATTTGCTAAATCTCTTTCAGCGTGACATGGATCAGTACACCAAGGTTCGCGGACGTTCCCCTCGCAAATCCAAGTCTTTCAAGTCGGAATCAGAGGAATACGATACTCTAGGCTCCGATAGCGATACAGAAGTTGGTACCAGCAGTCGAACAGAGTCTTCAAATCACCTGGACGACTCGGGACCAACTTCGATGATAGCGAGATCGCCCGGGCCAAATTCCGGGGTTCATCGAAGTCGTGAACAACGATTGGCTCGGGTCCCGAGGGCGGTTCATCATAGTAAGTTAGTATTCGGACTTCTGTGTCGATTTTGAAGCAGCTAATACTGTGCTAATCTCACTCATTACTTCTTGTTTACTTTTTCCATCAAATGTACATCAGACGTGATATACCACACGCAAGAATCGAGCACATCAACAGAAGCGTCACCAATTTCTGAACGAAAGACTTTTCCTAGACTGGAAAAGCAGAGGTATGCAGTCATTGTACGTTCTTTACTCAGCTATAATTTGTTGTAAAATAACTTTCGTTGGCATGGCATGTCGAAAAAAGTGAATTGATCTGACCACTGGGGAATGTATGTAAAATTTGCTCTGATGAAGGTGCATTGCGTATTTTTACATTGGATATTATAGAATGAATAATAACTATGTAAGATTTAGAATTTACTACAAATATACAATGTATATTGTACAAAATGCAACGTTTATCGTAAAATGAGGTACACTTTTCAACACTCCTGAATCATCAAGTCTACAGAACGTAACCATATTCGATTGGTGCATTCTTACACTAGTGTAGAAGGTAGAGAAAAGTGTGCAACATTAACTGAAGACCTTGTGTTAATGCGTGCAAATTTTTGCGACATTTTTTAGAGATTGGAGCAACTTACTTTTGCCCATGCAGTAGCGCTGGCTCGGGCAGATGTGAAATGGACCAGATAATCCAGCTTGATAAGGTATTTTCACTTTGCTACACTGATTTTTTTAGGAGTCGTGGAGCAACGCCAGATATTTCAGTTGATCCAGGCCGTGATCCAAATGGGATTCGGACAATTTTAAAATTATCAGAGGCCGGAATGCGTCCGTATTCGGCGAACTTATCATCAAGTCATTCTGCAAACACGGTCTGTAATCGGCTATTGCAAGCTCCAAGTATCTGCAGCAATCGAGCAAAAGAGCTTAACGAGAGAAAATCCGTCGAGTCATTTTGTCTGCTGGATGAACCCCGCGACTTTTGGCGGACCGTTAAAACTATAAACCGCGAGAGAAACGAAGACTGGGGTAGTGAGTTGTCAACCTTGGAGCTGAAACCACCTTCCGGCTTTATGGATGCCCACGAGACAAGCGAAGCTGAGTGCGACATGGACATGAAGCTTAAACTCCATCACAAAAAGGGGATCACGCTCAACGCCCTCTCCAAGTCACCAAAAGACTTTACCATCACTGTTTAAGTCTAACGAATATCAAAATAAATGTATCTTATTGATTATTAAGATTAAGAAAATAAATTTGAATTATATAAAATGACTGTTTCAACCATTGCTGATGACGCTCTATGTACAATAAATACATATTTTTGTATGCCTGCATTATTATATATTGAAGACATTCCATTTCATTCCAACTACACGGTTTTCATGCTGTTCCCTTACCTTGAAAACTAATTCAAACTTTGGTTCCAGCCTCGGAGTATTTCTACTCATTCGATAATGTAGAACTAGAACCAATTTGTTCAACACGACTTACAATTAAACTAATTCTACGCACGACCTTGCAACAGAGGCTACAGTACCCCACGACCGAAATGGTTCGCAGCTTGGGCGCCAGGTTCCGCTAGTAGTGCTGAACATTCTGTTTTGTCTCCATGCCGCCAAGTTGACCAACAGACGGGTCCGACGTCGCGTCGGTATCGGTAATAGACCTTCTAAGCTGTAATTATGTCGGTAGTCAGGAACGAATCGCTGACAAAGAAATGAGTGCTTATCGAAGGCGAAGATCAATAACGCAACTGCACAGCACCTTGCTACGGTACCAGTCCTCTGCTTCGAAATGAAACAACAACCCTACCGACATCTGCAAGCCAAATTACAGAGAGTCTGTAACCCAACTCTTACCCTGTGTCAGTATTAACCTAGGTCAATATGCAGTCCATATTCCGATGACAATTTATCCCTTCCATAAACGTGTCGCAGCATACAAGATATTCGTTGCCAACAGGGTGAACTTTAACAAAAAAATGGAATTCGGTATCATACTCACGAGTGCTGTGATATCTGGATAAATTCCAAGCTAAAAATATCATTGTCCCAAACAATAACACAATATCAAGAACGCACGAAACGAATGCCTTTAGTATGATAGTGAGAACCTGAAATTAAACATAATTCCTCGTAATTTCAACAGCTGTCCTGCGCCTAAATCGGATATAGACTGCACGCATGTATATGCAGGTCCAAAAATGAACGAGAAGCGACTCCCGCAGCAGAGAAACCTCGTTAAATATAAATAACCTTCACCACAACCCTCTTAAATACCATGAGGCATAAAACCTGAGCGATTCGTCTTTTCGCCGAGAGGTATTCGAATCCGGGGTGTTAGAGAGGTAGAAAAGGGCGTATTGACCCTTGAGACTCAGGGAGTCCATCACGCAACTTTTCTCACCAAACTATTCACGTGAGATCCAATGGTTTCACCTACCAGGTTGCAAAGCATTAGCCGTGAAAGGTAAAATAACGAAAGTTACCTGCTAGCCCCTGTTAGGTGAAGGAGAATCTGTAGTTTTCAATAAGGCATGGGCTGCATGGGGCTCTCCATGGTAATTCATATTTGTTATGAAAAATTGCTACAGACTCCACTCAGAAGTATACAAACCCGGAGGCAAACTCTATTCAAGGCTTGAGAAATTACCGTCACGGTGGCCATAGGAAGTTCATTAGTATTTGCAGAGGCAACTACCGGTTCGACTCATATGGTCAAGCTGATATTATACGATTCGGTCTTCGGGTTCAACAAACCTGCGCTACTGTAGATTAAATTTTCGCATGTAATAAACTGGAAAAGAAAATGAAAGAATCAAAACTGGCCGCAAGCTCTAAAGTATACGCATCGAAAAATTCCAAATGCAAGAGGGAAAAGGTATAACTTCAGAAGCCATTTATTAATTCAAACGGCATTCCGCCATCATTTATAAGGAGAGAAATTGTAACAAGCATCGACGAACCAGTTCCGCGCTGTTTCAAAACCGTTTATGGGAATAAATTCTTGTGCAGACTCTCAGCCTTTCGTCGTCTTTGAAAACGGTGAAGCTTTGAAGATAATTCATTACAAATCAAGTTTCTAATATCTTTAAGATTATTTTCTACGCGGAGCATCTTCTTTCGTGTGAGGGCCATAGCGATAAGAAGAAGTGGCTGTGCGGCACCGCGGTGCCCGGATCGCGAACCAGCTACGCGAAGAGATGATTCTTCGAGGTGTTTCGTTAAACCAGTATCCGACTAACCACCAGGCGGTGAGTTCTCGCCGGGTCCGTCAGTCAGTCGATCGCAAGCCGTTGAACCAGCCGCGCAGACTCCGACCGTCGCAAAACCAACCACCCAACGACCGTAGCGTGCCTCTGCGACGATTAGATCTCCGGAAACGTGTTCCGTATAATTCTAGGAAAAACGGCGCAGCGCGTTGTTAGGGTTGTGCTTCTGTTCTCCAGGCTCGCTGTGCACCACTGTTATTGACATTAACACCCCAGGACCTGGGAGGCCAATAGTAACAGCATACGTGTTGCATCGCATCGTGTAGTACACACGGTAGTGCGCATCTTTTCGTCGACACCACTGTGATACTGTGCAGTGATCTAAAACGGGGATCATGAGTACACCGGTGAAGAAGGTGCCAATTCACCTCCAGGTAAGCAGCGATCACGCGTTTACGTATTCCGCAACAAAAGCAGCCCGTTATAGTAGGATGAATGTAAACCGACGCCGGTTACGTAATAAGCTATTTATGCTGTAGTAACGATCAGTGTGTACGTTTGCGTGCACTGGCGATGGCAGCGAATGTTGATGTGTTCAAAAACTAGCTTTGTCAACGGTGATATTGAAAGGCGGGCAGAAATCCATTCGAACATGAACGAGCTGCTTCGGTTTGGAACCGGTTTTCGGTTTCAATCCTCATCGGCTATCAGCCACTGTGCCGATTGTCAACTAGGACACTCTCAGTCCCAACCCTTGAACTCGGGGTCGTGAAGATACCTGTTCCACCATATCACGCCTTCTCTTTCGTGATAACGTATCTGTTTATGTTCTTCGACGGTGTACCGCTCTATTCCAGTTGTTCACGGTGCATCTATCTCCTCCTCCTCCTCCCTGCAGTATTTGTATGCAGACATGGATGTAAAATACACTCTCTACTCCGTAGTGTGTACCTCGTCACCGTTCTTATCGGTTGTCTATGACTGGTACACACCGTGTATGGTTCAAAACAAGTGAACCACACGCTATCCATTGATACATTCACTATCTGGATCAGCGACTGGACGCTGAATGAAAGCACAGTGTTTAATCATTGCCACGAGACTGCCCAGTTATGACAATGTTGTTTCAAGTCGGAATCATAAATTTGGAATTAAATTTATAGAAATTGACTACAGATTATCAATAGTTTTTTCACTTGTTATGAACCCATGGTATTCGTTGCAAGTGACCTTCACTCTCCTGTGTCTAAAAAGAACCTATGTATTCACAGCCTAGCATCCGCTCACGACTGGCAGTTTACTGTTACAGAATATGAATTGAGAAACTCTTCCTTATAGTCTGAACAACAAAAGCGAAAAATTAACCAGCCGAAGATCTCCACATACTAACTCGCAGTTGATACCGTTGCAGGTTAGGTGTACCGTATATGAAATAATTATGAGAAAGTTACGAGGAGACCTGAAAAACTACACCGTGTCATGTGCTACTGAATATTCGCATTCCCTGTGCCATAAACGAGCTGAAAAACTAGTCTTCCGAGAATATCTGCGGTAGACGTCGCAGCTGTACCGCGCTGAATCGATACCAACACTAACGCGTGTCTCCATGGAAATGAACATAACGAGTTGTTGCGACGCGAAAAGTGTAAAATGTTAGACCCAGCTCTTTGCTGGGTCTGCAGGTGTGTCGAAGAAAAAAACATTTTTTTTTTTTGTTTCTTTATTGAACAGTCATTGACCGTTACCTGCCGGAGCTGTCACCCATACAGCCTCGACGGACACGTGAAAATTTCCATACGTTACTTCCGGAAGTGTCGGGAAACGGCGCATGAATCGGCTGGCTACTAGATAAAGTGTACGATACCATTATATATATATGTATACTCGAGGCTACGGGCACGTTATAATCTAGCCGACCGCAACGCTTACGTTGAGCCATGGCAATTCTAGGTCGTCATTTAATAAGGCCTTACGCTCATTGTTCGGAGTTCATTATACAGAGTCCGAGTAAGAGAAAATAGTACCTATACAGTTCCCGGCTGAGTATATTTTTATTTTCGTCGAGCTTCATTATCCTGAACAACAATCTTCGCATGTCAAATCTTAATTTCGGCTACTGCACTCTTTATCGAGTCAGTGATCGTTTCATCTCTGGGGGCAGTTCAGACTCAGGGTTGGTTATTGACAAGGACTGAAATAAAATTACTAAAAGTTCATAGCGTCGTCACCGTCTACTGTGGCTGAAAATATCATGGCAGGGCACAGACCTTCCGTTTCCGCCCGGATCGATACGGTACTAGAGAATTTCCGCGCTAAATCCCGAACGCTTCCGTGCGGGTATATTAATGTTTAGCAGAGAATCGTAGACATGTATGAAATTCGAAACGTGAAGACGATAAGCTCGAAGAAAACTTTTCATCTCCAATCTTTGGCTTTGAAGTCATTGAGCCACGCAGTTTGCTGGTTTGTTATTTCTTTTTTATTTGTGACGCAGAGAACAGTCTAAAATCTGAATATCAGTCGTGCAGTCTTTGTATAAATTTTCACGATATATACTCCATATATTGGCAAAATATATGTAATTCACGAATCGCGACGAGGTTGACGACATGTATTGAGAAAATCTATATTGGTGGCCACTTCAGAGGGTTGGGCATGGACGTAGGTGGCGCTGATACCTTGAACTCTACCCGAGGGTGCAAATACAACCGCAGGACAACGCCCTGGGTTATGATGTAGTGATGTGAAAACCCCTTAAGGAATCGAACTATCTTCCCATGTAATGCGGAGAAAGTCGAAACCTAAAAATAGATGATCCAAGTAGCGGGAAAGGGATTATCGAAATAAACCTGACCCGCACGATTGTATACCTATATCTCTATGCATGAGTGACTCGAAGAATTCCACATGACGAAGTTACTACCATTATTATTATTATTCACACTATTTTTACTTACAGCTCATGTTCTCTGTTTTCATTCTTATTTTCAGAGCGCTCAAAACCGGCTTCTCATTAAAAATGGAAAAATCGTCAACGAAGATGAAATTGTGGACAATGACGTCTACGTTGAGGATGGTGTGATCAAGTTAGTATTGAAAAAAACATTTACAAATAACTACTGTCTATCCTTATTTCATTCTTACTGCACAAAACAATGAAACCGAATCCCAACACAGTCTATCGGGGTTTAGCGCACATTTGATCCCTTTGCAATTCCTAGTGTGAGGGCGGATATATTTGCCTGGGGTGTAACTTTAACTCGGACTACCTTCTAACCAGTTTAAACTGTTGATGCCCAGTGAACAGGAAACCGAAGGGTGGTCTGACCGATTTAATTTTAAGATTAAAACACCCGGCTCATATTCGTGACTCACGATCAGTCACATGGTCGCCAACATGCGCCGCGTCAATATCACTGCAGAGTTTCTAGATCAGTGAATCATTTTTAGTCAAGGCCAATGGAGAGGGTCCTTTCCCTAAACCTAAACAACCCTGAAAGTATAGCTAATCATTATAAACAACTCCCTCTTTCAATACGACCTCAAAGAGGACTGTGCCGAAATCCGCGGAATAATGGAATCGAGAATTGCAAACCCTTCAACAAAGTGCCGGTATTCGGGCAAACTTCCAAATCCCGACATTTCTTCGTTAGCAATCTTTAGCCACGGATAACACGCCTATATGCACTGCGCAATTGCTTTGGATCGATGGTTTGGCTCTAGCTGATGCTGCAATGATTCGACGAGAAATAATCCCTACAAAAATCTTGACCGTTATTACCGTGGAAAAATGTACAGTGTTTTTCGTGAATCCGAAATATATTCACATATTATGTTTACGCACTTTCATATCGCGTTTGTAATGAGTAAATTTGAACTGAGCTTCGGGTTCAGATAACATTAAGTGGTTTATCAAAACTCGACGATAAGTCGATGACATGGTCATTACCAATTTCTATTGACCGCCAATGGAGGCCGAATGAGATTACCCGTAATGTCTGAGATACCGAACCTAAGAGCATTGAAGAAGCATACTTCAAATTTCACGCTCTTAGCTTTGATGCTCTCCGTATGAATTAGATACTGAAAGGAATAAGTATTCATCGGAGTGTAAATGTAAGGAAATAATGGAATTATGTCAGTGTGATAATGATTGAAAACAATGATAAATAATTTCACGGTACTATAAGGAACAAGCGTGAACAAAGTAACGTCAGATCAAAAGAACAGGTATGGTTTTAAACGGCTCTTAAAAGTTTTCTTTTTCCGATCTAACAGCTATTGAAAACAATAGAACATTCTTCGCATTGCAGCTAGCCTCATACACGTACTACAGAAAATATCCGTCTATTTTTAATACATTTCCTAATCTATTTACGTACACGCTAGTTTAAAGCTTAGAGGACATTGCCCACGCTAGGTGCTAAAATGGAATTATAATGTAAATAAAAAAAGCTCACGCAGTATCGTGCTGAAGAGAACAATTCGCGTTATATTTTGCGATAATTAAACTCGGAATACACGTGTACATTTCGAGTGGGTTGTACTAATTATCGTCATGCTATGAAAAAAAAAGAGAAAATAAACCACTAGTCCGAGCCGCGAGGAATAAGTTTGGATAATTTTATCCATTTCTATGTCGTCAAAATGCAAAAGAATCACAACAACTTCGATCGCAGCGTGAATCGTTAGTGGTGTAGAATTAATTCACACCTTATCCACTTCACGTCAGCAATTAGTATGCTCTCTTAATTACTTTCTATTCTGTATTCGTATACGAACGATTGTCAGGATCGACGAACGCATGCTAATGTCCGCCCTCCTGTACATACCATTATTGGCTGAATCATTTTAATCCATCCAACACATGTTTGATCACGAATGCAGGGGCACCAGCAACGGAAGCGTTTGTCACGGTAGACATACATGCCAGATCGAGAGCCGCCACGTATTTTGACGTCCAGACTATTCTTAACCCTTTCAGGCACAATGGGATGCTCGGCGTCCCACTTCAAAAATTTCGACGTCCTAGCCTCAGCCGCGTTTATTTACAACTTAAAATGATCATTGTTACTTCGTATAATCCGAAAAACCCCTGAGTAACTAGTTTCGGTCAGATTCATCGAATTTTGATAGGTTTTTTGATTTTACGTCCGCCATATTTAATCCACCATCTTGGATTCAGAAATCATCAAATCCTGACTTCAGATTCGTGATCAGCGACCCCAGAAACTCCCGATTAACAAAATTTAGGCCAAATATTGAATTGAGAAATGTGTGACTGAAATGGTTAGAATACTGCCAACGAACGAACGCGGAACGCGATGTTGACTTGATTCTTTTCACTCAACTCCGCATATCATACATCGATAGCGTTAAGTATATCACTTATGATATGTTAATTCATAGACAGCTGGGACGCAACCTGATAATACCAGGTGGAACCAGAGTGATTGATGCTCGAGGAAAATATGTGATGCCAGGAGGAATCGATCCTCACACCCATTTCGAGCTAGAATTCATGGGGACCAAGTCAGTGGATGATTTTTATCAGGGGACCAAGGCCGCTGTCGCTGGCGGTACCACGATGATTATAGACTTCGCAATACCCAAGCAAGGGGAGTCGCTCCTCGAGGCTTACGACAGGTACAGAGCAACTGCCGACGAAAAGGTCTGCTGTGACTACGGGCTGCACATCGGGGTGACATCATGGAACAGCAAGGTGAGGAACCTTCACCCTGTAAATCCTTCGGCCAGTCGGCCCGCGAATTAATAATTAGCGTCACTCTTCTGCTGCCGCTTTAAATGCGGCACTTCCTGTATTCGCATCCTTCACGCACTGTCATTTCTGCAGCAGGGTGATCAAAACTACCAGACCCCGCGTTTTATAACTTTAATGATGCTTAATGGACGTCGGCATTTTAGAGAGGCTGGCGGTCGGTCAGTCTGCTGCTGCGCCGAAACGGGGATCAATTAATTTGCATTATTCGTCTCTTAACTCTTTAAGCGGACGAAGTATGCCTACCCACACTTGGCCACTTTCTCCCACTGACATGGTGGGAAAATATTATTGTTTTCGTCAAGTCAAGTGGGCTAGTTTTTCAGCAATTAGACGTGTAACCTCTTACACAACTGTACAATAATGTGCTAGTGCCTTGTTTACATTATTACTGCACAAATTGTAGATATAGTACTTTATACAATAAGTGGATAGGCGGAATCATTGTATGTATTACTTCGTCCATTTAATTCATCCTTACAAGCATTCTGCTATTTGAATTAATAAAAGTACGTTGTTCTTCAAACACGCGGCCAGTATTTAGCAATTATTAGTCTTTTGTCGTTGACTCATTATTATTAAGCCAGAAACAGAATCAATACGAAAAAAACAGTCAACAAATTGATTTCGAAAAGTGAAACAATCAAACTCTAAATTCTACATGAATTTGTTACGTGGTGATACACGATCAGTAAAAAGAGCAATAGTGCTCGATTCAAAACGAGACGGCCAGTTACTGTAGTTGAAGGTCAAGTTAACGTCAGCTTTGCTGGTTACTGTGCAGAGCCATAGACCAGTTATTCTTTATCTTTCACTCAGCCAAAGATGCTCTGGTAACTGACGAACCAGTGCAATGACATATAATTAGAGGCAGTGACCAGAACTCTGAGAACGGGAATATGGAAACGTTTTAAATTTCCTTGCATGGGCAGGTGGTTCATCCACGAATACTTGCTTATACGCTCCATGGTATACCGACGGCTTAGTTGCTCATGAAACATCTGTAACCGGGACAAGCCTCTTTCAAACCAACGAACTCACCATGGAGATCGAAGATTAGAAGTGTCGAAGCTTTCTCTTTTTCCTCAGAACCGATAGGAATCACAATTTGCTTGCTAAAGTCAACTCTCGACTTTTTACGCAACCGCAAATCAATATAGAATCGTATAACTGCAAAGTTTGAACAGCCTAAATCTGATCCATAAATTGAATTTGTTGCCAGGTCAAAGAAGAGATGGCAATTCTTGCCAGGGACCACGGAATAAACAGTTTCAAAGTGTTCATGGCCTACAAGGACACTTTCATGCTAAGGGATCCCGAGCTGATCGAAGTTTTTGCGGCGTGCAAAGATATCGGAGCCGTAGCTCAAGTCCACGCTGAAAACGGTGACCTAATTGCGGAGGTAAGCCTGTCACAGTTCTTGACTCTTTCTGTTCGCACTTTCAAAAAAGTTTGCAATGTTTAACATTCGGCAAGCCGTCTTCTCAATTCTAAAAGACGTCGGTATTCACCGTCTGAAACAATTTCAGAACACGAAACGACTTCTGGCTGCTGGTGTGACCGGACCTGAGGGTCACGAGATGTCGCGCCCGGAAGAGGTTGAAGCTGAAGCGGTAAACAGAGCCTGCGTGATCGCTAATCAGGTAACCCATAGACCGTTTCTTCGTTGTCACGAGCAGCAGATCCAGGCGTACAATTATGCACGAGCAAAATTTTCATTTGCCGATTATCATTATGAGTTTTCCCCACGTCGAGCGAAGAGAAACGGCCTTTCTAGCACGTTTTTTCTTTCACCACTCATTTTTTAAATAGTAGTTGTGCACGACTAGGTCAACTGCCCGCTGTATGTTGTGCATGTGATGAGTCGGAGTGCCGCTGAAGAAGTTGAAGCAGCTCGAAGACGCGGTGTGATAGTGTGGGGTGAGACATTGGCGGCTGCTTTAGGAACCGACGGTACACAGTACGCACACTCTTGCTGGAGACACGCAGCTGGACACGTGCTCAGCCCTCCTCTGAGGCCTGATCCTGACACACCTTACAATTTAATGATAAAACTTGCAACGTAAGTGTTCATAGTTTTTGAATAACCGCTGTGAAACTGGTCGGAAGAGACATGTTTGACTTTACGCCAGCTGCGGAGATAGACGGACGTCGCGGCCAGCCAACACAAACCTGCGTTGAGATTATTCGTCCTCTTCCATCTTATTTGTACAAACTTGATGTGTCTAGTTGCAAAAATCAGGACTGTGCACGCTCATTTAAATTACAGTATATTTTCAATGCACCTCTTTCGGCACGTTTTTTCACCCGTGACGCTTTTATGCATAGCTTGAATATTTTTCTTCAATAGATGCAAATTTGTGGTAGTATTTTTTTTTCAATTTACTTGGTTATTACAAGGTAGCTTAGCGATGATTCGTTTTTTTGTACCATGTGCCGAAATATCATCTCGAAGGGATCTTTTCGAAATTAGAGAACTTTGTATGATCTGACATTTAGGTAAATTGTCCGCTGTACGTATCTCCTGTGACGAGCAAATCATCGGCCGATGTTATAGCTGCTAAACGCGCCAACGGTGTTGTCGTATTCGGGGAACCCCCAGCGAGTAGCCTCGGGATTGATGGTAGAGATCAATACGGAAAGGATGTTAACAAGGCTATAAAGCTGATCACAAATCCTCCATTAAGACCAGATCCAACAACACCTGCATATTTGATTGAGCAACTTGCTCAGTAAGTAGATTAACTGCTGCAAAAGCAGAAACCATAGTACAAGGTCGATATAATTTTGTCACTCAACTTTTATCTCACATTTAATTCTTCATCGTTAATTAGCCCTGAAGTCCGTCAGTGAATTCACTACAAAACCTGAGAGTTTACTCATGCCTACAGTTACACGATGATGCAACTGCACAGTCACGTTAAATGATAATTTTTTCTCGCGTGGGCGTGTAGAAGGCAGTAGTATAAACATATTACGCAGTCTCTTTATGAGGAGGTCGATCAAGCCTGTCTTACATGCTGCAAGATTATTCTAACACCAGCGAAATTCAGATAGCAAAAATACGCGTCAAACAAGTCGAGCACTCTCTCTCTCTCTCTCTCTCTTAGGATGTCTCTTGAATAATGCATTAATTCTTAATCAATCATTGGATCCTACGGATTTAGGAATAGAAAGAAATTGATGAAAAAAAACATCACCGCAATTGCGAAAATATATTTGAATTGCATAAGATAAATTAACTTAAAATTCAATATACCATGCATACGTAAACCGTCATCGGCACAAGATCAAACTCGCACCTTTTACCATGGCGTAAACTCTTGACGAATTTCTTTTCTGACCAGTAAAATGTTTATTTATCGATTCCCAACTGCCAGGGTGAGATCCACTCTGAAATCACATCACGGGGATCATACACCACGGTAGATTAAATTTACAATACTTACAAAATCGTTTGCCTGACGATTAGGGGCGGTCTCCAAGTGACCGGCAGTGACAACTGCACCTTTAATTCGGAGCAAAAGGCTCTCGGAAAGAACGATTTCTCCAAGATTCCAAACGGCGTCAACGGAGTTGAAGACAGGATGTCCGTTGTTTGGGAAAAGGGAGTTCAGGCCGGAATAATGAACCCGACCAGATTCGTCGCAGTGACGAGCACGAATGCTGCTAAGATATTCAACCTCTACCCAAGGAAAGGTGTCATAGCTGTCGGCTCCGATGCGGACATCGTTATCTGGGACCCAAACAGGAAACGCACCATTTCTGCTGAGACGCACGTGCAAGCAGTAGACTTCAACATCTTTGAGGTGATTTGTTAACAGTCGCTACGTATATGCCTAAATTGTACGACCATGCATCAACAAATTACGTGTTCAACCCGATCAGGGTTTGGAAGTCCACGGTGTTCCAGAATACGTAATCGTCAACGGCCGCGTCTGCGTCGACGAATGTGACGTCAAAGTTGTTCACGGCTACGGCAGATTCGTGGAAACTCCGGTGTACCCTCCGTACGTTTACGACCTCATTTCCGAACGAGAACAGGTAATTGTTCAATAATTTGTGATCAGGAATCAATCAGATAACCTTAGTTCCGCAGGGTGGCCATCCATCTGGAAAAACTGGAAACCCTGGAATTGCCAGATTTTTAATTTTGTCGTGGAAAAAACTGAAAATATCAGTTTTGTGTCATAGGAATTAGAAATGATTTTTTGAGATAACAAGTTTATGTTTTATCGTCGATAAAACAAATTTGCTTAAACTGAATTTTTTGTACGCACGTACATTATATTTTTCTTCAATTTGAATTGAATTTGAACCGTATATAGATTTAATAAGCTGACCGATTCAGATTTTAGTAACTTACTAGAAGTGGGAAAGAGTTCGGGAATTTTTTTCCCAAAAATTTGAGGCCACCCTGGTTTCGACAAGCAGTGTCGAGGCAGGCGAATCGTTGATAAAAATACGAGCTTGACGATGAATATTTAGAAGCCACGTGGAGTGGCTCGGACAGAAGTGGAGTTGAAACGATACGCCGAGGAAGACGCAGCCATGGCAAAGGCGAGGGAAGCCGCGAAGGCGGCTGCTGCAACGGCTGCGGCGAGCGCGGCGACGATCGGCAACATTTATACAAACGGTTCGGTGGACAGTCTGAAACCGAAATTGCAGAACCTCTCGTGCGTTCCAACCTTGCCAGAGTCAGCCGTGGTCACCCCATCAGCAAAGGGTCCGCGTCTCGAGGGTCAAAGAAACTTGCAGGATTCTACTTTCTCGATCAGTGGTAAGTCTGCCGCTTATCGCTGCTCTGTCGGTAACGGCGAGGACGTTTTGTTTCCGCTAGTTTATCTATGTTTTTTTTTCCTACCACTTTGAATTTTCAGAGGACGTCGACGAGGCTCGTCGCGCTTGCATCCGCGTCAATAATCCTCCTGGTGGTCGCAGCGCCGGCGGATTTTGGTAATTTAATCCCTTAAGGGTCGTCATGGTTCCGCTTAACGCGCAGGCAAAAGAAAAAAAGAATGATAAGCAAACTGTCCTGGAGTAAGAGAAATTACTAATAACAAGGAAAACCGGCTGAAGGGCAACAGCAAATCCCATCCCACTTTACGTTTTACCTCATAAATACTGCACTACCTGCATCCCGTTCCGTAACACCCGGCGTCCCATCACCGTTACGGCTTGTAATCTATAGCTTTGACGTTTCGCTACTTACCAAATATTAAACGTTAAGTTTTCACCAACGTTCAACTTCATCAAGGTCTGTCCCACCCAAGGAGGAAACGGAGGCGCCAAGTCAGTAGGTTATGCGAATGTACCGCAGACCTGATAGATAGGTATAATCATTATTGGTAATTCGTTCAATCGTTCATTAATTCGTTCGTTCGTTCACACGCTCTGCTTGATAAGACTTGAATTATTGTTACATTTAATCTCGTGTCGAAGTCTGTACGCCTGTCGCTCCAGCTGGAAGCCTGCCTCTTTTCAAGCTTTCACAATAAACGGCATCTTATAACTTACACATCAAAGTACCACGCGCGCCAAGCTTCTAACGTTTATTACTATTCAAATACATAGGTATATATCCGTTAGTTATTCTAACGCGCATGTTGCAGCAGCAAAGATAATGAGGAATGCTTGTAAAATCGCCAAATATTTCTCCGAAGGCGGCGGTGCTTGGGAACATAATAATATTATGACAAATGATTATTTAAACTGAGTCTCGTCTCTTTATATACATAGGTATACATATAATATATTGTTAAGTTCTGTGTTAAGTTTTCATTAGGTACGGTTACAATTTTTTGTTTTAACAAACGTTTTTTTAAAAATATTTCTGTTACAAATAATAATAATAGTAATAATAATAATGACGATATGAGGCAATAATCTTATGGGTTTTATTATATTACGCGATTCTCCTTAATGGATAACATTACTGTGAGTACAAGATTGTCATTATACCGAATATAATGATATTAGTGTAGCTAACTGATTGTCAGAATTTTAGTTATGTACGATAGAAACGTATTCGATTTTAATTACGCTCGACTAATAAACGTGCAGCAGCCAGATAATATGGAAAAAATTAGCGTTCGTATTATATTTATAAATTAAAGTTAAATGAAATAAAATTTACATCAATTATGCAGTATCTGGAGAGTTGATAATCGTATCAATATAAAATTCTTTCTTTGTTTTAACTCGATAACAATTAGGAAACTGAATTTCTTCACTTATTTATTTATTTATAAATATACTTGCTCTCGTCTCGCACAGATTAATCAATTAATACGAGCAAATAATCAATTGAATTAATATTGCGCTGATTATACGCGCAATATAGGTATGGAAGCAAATATTTGTTTCACAATCAGCAGAAGAAGCCGCTCGAAGTAATTTGAAGCCTCTTAGGGTATAATTACTCGTTCTTGTTCTAAACATGGTGCAGAATAAGACATTATACATTTACAGATGTGCATGTATAATTTATAATCTGTACGTACAACATGTTACGTATGTATAACATTAGATAATGAATTTACGCCAAGAGTTTGCAGAATCGGTATTGTGACGCACATTATACGGTTGAAAACACGTGATATCGAGATTTTTCACGGATCGTTGATTAATTGAATAATTCAAGTTATTGATTGAAACTCAAAAACGAATATCCAAACAAGAAAATCATCATACTGATCATTGATACTAACATTGCTTATTCGCCGTAGCTGCAGCTAGAAGAATATTCGATAATTAAATTATCAAAATGCAGCCTATTACAAACACTCTGTGAAATTTATTCTCGCAGCAACGCGTAATTGATAATTAAAGTTAAATACACAATTAAAAAAATGCTGATTTAATAATCTTGAAACCTATAATGGTGTTCAACAGTACTAGGAATATAACAAAACGTAATTAGACGTCGTGAAAGTTGAGTAATTTATGATAATGACAAATAATACTGATTGCCGCCCGATGTGATTTAACGAACAAGATACAGCTGTGAATATCAGAGAATCGACATCATTAATGAACAACCAAGAATTCTTGTGGAACTCAACATATCGTGGAACTAAATATACCGATGACGAACGAGAAATGCAAGAATAGAAGGACATTAGAAGGACAGTAACCCGAATATAATATTTACACTCGTATGTGAAAAGAAGTAAATGAATTCAATTCCTCTGATACAACAGTCCACGGGCGTTAATTACTAACACTCTTCTTTCGCTTAATTAACGAACTTCTGGAAATATTATTATAAATTTTACCTGTACTTTCGCCGTTTCAGGTTACTAAAAAAACAACGCAACAACCTATAGTATGTGTATATTAACATTTTGCAAAAATAACTTTTTTGACGATACTTACTATACGTACTTATAAATTATAATATTACACTCGGATATGTAATTCCGTGGTGTTTTTGTACTGAAGTTTTTTATCGTAAACTCCACATCTTTTAAGCAGAAATTTATTGGCCACACACGTACAAGTGTAGATAATTACGCTAAATAGACAAGCGTCGAAAATCATTTTCATGATTCCAGGACGAATCTTCTACAGTGAAATAATGTACAAGAGTACAAGTATTACAGTATTGACGATTTTTCTGTCAGTTGAATTGTTGATATAAGGAAAGTGATGTTTATATGAAACGTTGGCAAAGGTTCAAGCTGCAGATTTACACTGACAAGAGAGAAAAAAAAAGGAGTTGATGTTTATCGGGAAGTCCGTCTATAACGCATTGCTTCTTCCTGGTGTGATGACCGTTTATATGTGGGTTTTAAAAAGAAACAAAATATCAAATGGAAAACAAATTTTCAAACTTGAAAATTTTACTATTTATCATTTTTCCATGAACTTTGAGTTGAACATGAATGAGCGGTGTTGAATATAATAATTGACAGAGTAGGTACATTATATGTATATACACTATATAATATATATATATATATATATATCTGTTACAATGTATATGGTATTGCTTTAAATAAATGAAAAAGGAATAATAATCGGGACTATGCAGTGATAACTGATACGTGTAGTTTCGTATAAGTTACGGTAATATTTGAGTTTTTCTTCAATTTCCAATATATTCAAGTAAATTCATATTATTTATTGAATTGATGTATTTATGGTATTACTGGAAAGAATTGTATATACATGCATGATGATCAGTACGTTCTAGTTGAAATTCTTACTGACTTAAAGTTATTAAAAATTTTTAAATAACGACAACAACAAAATAGTGCTAACAGGAATATAAGAATATTAAAATCTCTTATTCTTACTGACTTGTGATATTGAATTATTTTCATTAACTATAATACTATTTATGGTTGCGAATGTAAATTGATTGTAGCTGTACATGGAATTCGATTATTGGTTCTACACCGAATAGAAGTGTGTGGCCGAATATGTACAAATGTATTTACATATCATCGATACATATCGAGAGGTAATTATTATTGATTAGAATTTCGAAGGCAAAGGAATAATTCACACGTTGTTTTTTACTCCGTTCCGCAATTCTTCGTCGCCGTCAACTCTTTGGCGTACTTTGTCCAAAATTTGTTTCAGTTCGTTGGATCGCGCCGTCTTGTACTGGAGATGAAAAAAAAAATGAACAAATCAAACTTTGAGTTAATACTCATAGAGCTACACATATTCTACGCAGATGAACGTCACAAAAAAACAATGACTGCCTCCCGAGCCAGATCCACTCACCCCTCTTACATTACGAGACAAAGTGATTTGACTATCCAGTCGCTTGCCTTCTACCTGTCCGCAATATTGCTCAAGTTGACGCTTCGATAACATGAACAACTCGTAACCAGCCATCCCTCGGAGCTGCCGACAGGTTCTGTGAATAAATAAATATGTGTACTGTTCACAACAATATTTCAGGCAATTTTTCACCCATTTTGTGATTCAAAGGGTTAAGACAAGTGTAACGACATTGTGAGAATATCGTTAAAATCAGCAGCTGCACGTGTAAATTGATTCAAAGCATCACGTTCTTAATTGCTATCTTGTCAAAGGTGTACCTTCAAAATAAACAATGGCTATGATGCACGTACTTATCTGAAAATCCTTTAGCTCTCAGCCAGCTTTGAACTTCACTAGGTGTAGAGCGATTATCGATACACACATCCGGCGTCTTCACGATATCTAAGTTCCGTCTCTTTTCGCGAAACATTGTCAGGACGTATTTGAGCTCTTCTTGCATTTGATCTTGGCTGCTGAGTCCTACGAGGACAATCGGAATTACAGCAAACTTTTTTACATAATAATCGATAGCGTGATTCCGAAATCGGGATCCCATGATTATAGCAATATGGCGTCGGTGTGGGTAATCAGCTGATCGTTTTTGATAAATTTAGTAAATTCAAGGTAGAAAAAATAACGTGCCAGCTGCTATAATTTCATTTAGTGACATTGAGTCACTGTGAGATAAAATATGTGACGAATGATCGTTATTATAATTAAATCCGACTCAGTGCTGCATATTCACTGCCAGAAGATGGAGTTTTCTGAATTTAAGAATCCCAAAATGATGTTATAATGGTCTCACCCTCACCTGGTCCAACCGATTTGTTACTCTTGGACGTCCCACTTTTACTAAAACTTGGAGGATCACCAGTGGACCTCTTTGACATTGGCAAAGGCAATGGTGGCGGAGGAGGTGGAGGTGGTGGCGCCTTGGAAAATGAATCTGAATTTGACGCGAGACTAGATTCGTCGCTCCGACGCATAGTGCTGGCCTTCGACTGCGAACTTTGGGGTGAAATACTCGACAGATCGTCGACACTGAGACTGCCACTCGACGTGCTCGAATCTGCTGCAATACCTGTGAAACAATCGAAGAAAGATTTTGAAACACTTTAACGCTGGAAGAGCGACACCGATCACATGCCCTTCACCAAATTTGTGTGCACCTCAAGTTTAAATAAGAAGCATATTGATTGATGTGAAGTTGTGCTGATAATAACGATGGTCGTCAAATGTTTAATGGTGAAGTAAAACTTTCAGGGTTAGTATATCAAACGATGTTATCCTACTTGTAGCGCAGTGCAGCAATATCATCCTTGTCACTAAATTTTTTTCTAGTTCTTTTCAAGTGCGCAGCAATTTGATGAACATACCTTGAGTCATCGTACAATTGTGTTAGCAAGACGGACAAACAAAAGCATCACTTCGATTGAAGATTTTACGATGATTGGCGTTACTTAGAGAGGAGTTAGGAAAATTGACAAACCTCAAGCACTTCCCCGCAAGCATGCGTAAAACGTGGTGAGTTTTCCAATTGTTTAGACAAAAAAAAAAAAAAAAGAATCGGCAGAATCAGCGGTTTGATAAATATCAATAGCTGTATTGTTTTATCATAAAATGCACCGACTTGTTTCTGTATATCAATTGGAAAACCCACGTAGATAACTTACCATAAAAGTAGAGATTTTCATCCTGTCGCAGACGTGTTTTCACTGGTGTGTAGACGTTGGGGGTTGGAATCGCAGTCGTGTCACTTCTTGTCGGAGGAAGCGGTAAAAAAATTTTTGCAGCAACAATTCGAAGCGAAGGTATCGGCAGACATGACGCTTTGATCACAATTGCAGTGCGCGTATAGAGACACAAAAGGGAACAAATAATAGAAACAAAAAAAAAAATAAGGGAGGTAGAGAAACTTTCATCGGCTTTCCTTTGAAGTTTATTTTACGTACTGTATGCGGTATTCGAAAAATTTGATGTATCCGTATGTGCTGTGCGCGTTGAGTATTTTTTTCAATTTATTGACTCCAACGGGAAATCATTAACGAGGTATGAAAACCAGCAGGTGAACAAAAATAATACGTGAATTACACAATGATGCGGCAGATATAACGTGGACACAACTTATTTTGCACAGTCTGTCTATGAACGGCGTGAACATGGAACTAAGTACGTAACTGTCAAATTATACGTGTATATGGACAATCACAACATTTAAACATACATCATTAATCGTATATATTTATTAATAAAAGATTTACATAAATTACAATACAATAAAATACTGGACCGATGTGCAATCCATATCCGGTAAACAACGTATGCGTATAGAAAGATGAAAAACAAAAGAAAAATTCACACCGACAAACAATCATGGAAAAGCGAATATTTTTGAAAGACCGGAGAAAAAACTGAAAAGGGACTCGTGTACGAGTTGAGGCTTTTAAAATTATTGCTATTCCGTTGTTTTCGAACGGGTTTTTCTTTTTCTTTTTCTTTTTCCTCTTTCTCTATCTTTCTCTCTTCCCCTAACTCACTCCCATGCTCACTCTTTCTCTCTTTCTTACTCTTTTTTACTTACTCTTTTTTCTTCTTACATTAAAATGGTAGACGTCACAAAAATCATCTTTCTATCATTCACTGCGATAACAAACTTATGCGACGTATACGTATACATGTGTGTATAATTATGATGCCAAGGGTCGACTAAATGTATAATAACACTTGGAATTAACCGATACTAAATTTTGATAATCGAGCATGCGGCGGATTATTTTCAGATGACGATGTAGGTGTGTTCTAACAATACTTACCACATTTATTTACATTCTAAATACGATACACTACGGTAAAGAAAAATAATTATTTACGAAATATTCAAAACCCAGTTTCGGAATTTGAAGATAAGTAATTCGATGTACGTATAAAAACAATCGTACAACCTCTGTGATGCAAAACAATTACGCATTCTAAAGCGTGTCAACGATATAATTTATTTCTCCATGTTCATTTACTTGTTCCAAGTATTGCAAGTCTATCATTCAAGAAAAATTCATAAAATATTTATACTTTCATGTACAAAAAATTATATTCTGCAACACGTTATTCATTGAAAAACTGAGAAAGAAATTGAAACGGATTATTACGCATCTTTCAAACGTGTATATCTACAACAAATCATTTCATCCATCTCTATGCACGTGTAAATTCATGCGAATGATCACAAACGTCGTTATTTCACATATATTCAACGACACAAACAGAAACCCATATTATAATAAGACAACGGACAAACAGATATTCTGAATTAAACTAAAACGGTTCAACTTCTAGACAGATCAAGTTTCCGATAGGTATGCACCGATCTGGTTGAGGTGTCGACATCAGTTAAGTACTACAAGACAAGCCAAGTACTACAAGGCAACCGAAAATTCGACTCGTCAACCATCTAATCTTTACTTGGACGAAGTATTGGGTGTTAAGTGTTATAATTGTTAAAGTGTATGTATATATGTACTTATATATTTAACTTTAGCACTTTGAAATGCCATGTCTGGCTACGTACACGTACAGATATGGTACGGTAAGAATTTTTTAATAGATAAATACGCAATATTTGTTATAAAATATATGTTTGTCAGTTTTGCAATAGTTAAAGCAAAGACGGGAAATAATTTGAAAATTTCATAAAGCTCGTTCGTATCTAATTAAAGAACGAGTACGAATGAGAACTTGAATGATGTAACACGTGAATCTCTAAAATCATTCGTCCGCCATGATTAAATTTCGAATAAATCGATATTCTCTGTTAAACGGCAGAGGAATATTATCCTGTACTTATCTCTCCGGTTTGTACATTAGCTCGTCTAAAATCTGTTGCACATGTACATAATAATATGGTGTCGGTGAGCTTGACATATGGGCCTTAGAAATATCGAAATTCACCTTTTTTTCCGAGTCGTTCTTTTCGAACCCAGTCAGCGGGGGCCGGAGGCGGTATGGCATGAGGACGATGCGAGGGGTCAGGTCCCGGACTGGTGCTGGTACCCTCGACTTCAGAGTCCTGAATCAAATGATAAACTTGTAGGCGATTAAAGACTTTTCGGAGCATTGAATCAATAATGAATGAGCCCTATCGTCTTAATCGGAAAACAGAAACGGAGAAAAGTGATTCAAAAAATATTCAGAAACATTATTTACTCGAATGATGGTGAACACGAATAAAACAACATCCCTTCTACGTAAAACAAATGGATCTGAGAAAATTTGAATAGCACAGGCTAAGGTTCAAACAAAAACAACTTGCTCGGGATCTTGTAAACGGTCTTTTTCTTTTCTTGAGGTCATGTAGTACTACTACCGTTACCGACCGAGCAAACTCACCCTTCTTGAAGGCTGATGAAAAGGATGTTTGCTCGGTCAGTAAGGGTAGGAGTACTATACCAAATACTTAACTTAAATTTTGGTTCACAGTGTGCCCAGTCGGCCTAATGTAAAAGAGTACTCCAATAATGACGTTGTACCTCGTAATTGTATCCGTGTCCCTGCCGTTGATACCTGCTGGTGTACAGCGGGTTATTGAAGACGTCGTTATCGCCGGCAGGCTGATTCGTCGAGCTGTTGTGAGGCGCGACGATGGTGTGAGGCACGTGGGCGATCTGCCCTTTCGAATTCCTGGCCTTCCACCACTTTCTGCTGTCGTCGAGGAGCTCGAGGTACTCACCCCTAACGACCGTCAGCTCTTTGTCGTTGTTCGCGGTCCGGGGATAGGTAACCTGGACGATCTTCGCGTGTCGCGCCACCAGCTCGTCAAGCCAAGCTTCCTGCGCGCGCTGCTCGACCGGCACACCGCGGGAACCGCGTTCGATCGAGTCGAGGGATATCTCGCTGTGCGCCCTGGTCTGCTCGACTCTTTCCCTGTCCTCACGGCCGTAGAGGTCAGAGGCGGGCCCGTAATTCCGCTCGAAGTAATCGTTGCTCGGACGCTCCTCCCTGCCGCCCTCGTACTCGAGGTAGTCGCTGCTGTAGTGCGACTCGTCGACATCCCGGTGGTTGTAGTAGGGCTCCCCGAGGTTCTGCTGCTCCGGGATCTCGTCCCTCTTCTGCTTGTCCGCGTTTAGCAGCGAGGCGAGATGGTCGTGGTCCCGGTCTTCCGGTATCGGGTACTCTGGAGACCAGCCGTCCATGAATATGGGGTGGTAAAGAGGCACGTGGCCCTTCCACTGGTCCCTGGGTATCAGCCACGTGTCACCGAGGGAGTGCCAGAGCTCCGTTTCTTTGCTCGTCACGCAATTTATCAACAGGTTGACGGCCTCGCGCGTCAGGAGGGGGGACACCACCTTGTTCGGGAGGTTTGGGTCGTAGTTCGTATCGTGAGAGGCGTCGACGATCAGCGCCAACGGGGTGAATAGGAAGTGGACGAGCTCTGGAGCGTTGGGATCGTGAATGTGCGCCTTGAGCTTGGCGAGCAGGTTGAACGAGAGTTTGAACTTTTGGAATATGTCTATGAACTCCATCTCCGGTGGCGGCTTGGCGCGCATCGTCAGCATACCGTCGCCGAGGTTCCTCTTCTTCGATTTACGATTCCGGCGACGACGTTCCAGCTCACGAGACGCCGCCGCCGCATGCTGAAGCCGCGCTATGAACTTTTCTATGTCGTCGAAACAGTGGTTCAGTATTGTCACGTCCCTTTCGTACTTTTCCGAAGACGTCGAGGACACCTCGTCGATGTTCTCTTCTCGCGACATGTCGTTCGTTCCGTCATCTGAAACACAGGATTGAACCGTAAACCGTGTGAAACTCCAAGATCTCATCTCACGCATGCATGAGATTTCTTTAGCGGGACGTGGCAGGAAATAATCTAGCAGAGAAGTATGTAGAGACTATCGTTCATTGCATCAATGATACCGCAGTCCTAAAACGCAGCCTTCCAATCAATCTTACTCAAGAGTTAGGGCAAAGTACACTAGCGCAATTAAAAAACTAGCATCGACAAGATCAAGGGTTATGGTAACTAATTCAAGATTACGTGGGGAAGCGCAGATTTTGCTGGACAGCCTCCGATCAACTGCCAGGAGTAATCCGTCACCATGACTCTTACTACTGGTTTCCGCGTTCCTATCTTTATGGCAAATAATAAAATCATTTAGAGGTGATTCGGTGTCTTAGGCAGAGTCGTCGAGCCAGGTTTCAGTAACGGCTAGAATTGCAGGTTGAGAAGTCTTCAACAGGAGGTTGTGGCTCAGGTTCATAAACTTTGACCTCAGTCCCCTAGTATTCTGATAGACAATATAGAGCTCCACCCCAAGAAGTATTTTGAGCGACGATCACTGTCAGTTTTGGCATTGACAATCATGGGCATGTCATTTTTAAATTTGATTGTTTTGGTTTCTTTATTTTTTTTTGTTACAACACCTACTGCCAAAATGGTTGGTATAAATACACAGGGCTGTGCTCTGCGCGTTATAACGGGAAAACTACTTTTTGGTATTGATTGTTTAAAATTATTATTATCGAAATGAAAAACAACTTTGCCTATGTGATCTTGTTGAGTCAATACAAATGAAAGCAACAAAATTAACTTATTCACATGTTACTAGTGCGTTATTTAGATCAGAGGTTCAAAGTGAATGAAAAGTTCAGTCATAAGAAATCGAACATTGAGATTGCAGTGGTGTTTGAATTATACTAAAGTCATCAGACTCAGACTCACTGTTTGCTGCATTGAATGCCGAAACTTGTTCGCGAACATTAACACCGTTCAACGGAGGTTCCGGAGGAGGGAGAGCCGGTGGAGGTGGAATGTGACCCCTCGGTCCTCTGGGAGAACCACCGGGGACTAATTTCCCCATTTGCAGCATTTTGAGATCTTCGACAAGATCCTGGGCGGAGACGCTCTGACACTGAAATATGTGCATTTCGGCACGTTGACCAGACACACTGTCGTCAGCAACTGTGAATACCAAAATATTGTTGTACATCTCCATTGGATCCCTGGACGTGAAAGCGGTTGGTTCCTGTATCAATGAGGCTGGGAATCTCTCCATTACTGCCTGAAAGATGAAAAAGGATATTGCTGTTTCTAGTTCTTTCAAGGTATGACAATTCATCCAAATGGCAATTTCCCTGAAATTACCCCGGTCTCGTTGTCCATTATCAAAACCCACGACCTCTCCAGACGTAGCTGCATTTTCTGACTCCATATACCATTGCTCTTTTCAAGTTGAAGGAGCCTCCTCATTCCGTCGGCGGGATAAACTATGCCAGTTTCAATCGTCACAGTAAACGTCGCCAAATGCTCCATCAGGTAAGTTGGTTCCGAACTCGTACCAACGGCCCCAGATGTGCTCGGAGGGCCACTGGACCCGCCATCTGAACGATGTGGAAAAATAGATACATGAAATAAGCTTAAATAGCAATTCAGGGGCACGAAATAAGAATGAAATAATTTTTACTCACCTTTGTTGTAGGTCGATGTGCTGTGACCACTGTTGTAGTAAGGCATTGTGCGACCACCGCTTCAACTCAGCGTTTAACTAAAAAGAATCAGAATTGTTATATCGTAGAATTAGTGTATAGAAAACATGGTAAATAGGCATTGAGAAAGGGTTTTGCACTCCAGTGTCGTATAAATATTTTTATATAACGCGAGCATGTTTTACGCGTTTTTCAATGTGTTTTCCGTACCCAAAGTACCATTTTCCATAGCGGCCGAGTGAGTCTACGAATACGCATACGCGGAGTATTGAAAAGACCACTTTTAAGTCCTATGAGTTGAGAATGGTCTTTTCTATACTGCGCGCATGCGTTCTCGCGAACAAATCTATCATTATATCACCCTAACCTCAATTTCGTGCTTCGTGAAAAAATGTATAACACTCTCGTTATACAAAGAATCGTCCGCAACAAGGTGGCAACGGTCTTTTCGCCTCGCGTATTTGCAATATACGTCTTCCAACGAAATCATATAAGCTGCAGCAAAAAAAGAAATAGATAGGAACTGTCAAAAGAAAAAAGTAAGTAACATAACCTTTCTATCGTGTATAGAGTAAACGTTGAAAGTACAGTACCAAATCAATTATTCATAACATAACACGAGAAATGGATTTGTCACAACATTGAAGGTTCACTTTGGGTGCAAAAACGGTGTGATTATATATGCAGTAATCATTTTATTGAAAATAAAAAAGGAGATGAAAACAGTCCAAGTTATATACCGACAATATTTCCTTTAGTATATCCGCAAAGAAGCGTAAATGAAATTATGGGAGCAAATAGATATGATTTAATTAATATATTGATTGATGAAATAAGTCATTGGGGTTTTTATAAAACACAGGTTATAATATGTTTTATTGCAGGCATGCTCGGTTTATAAAGCGGGGAACAGACAACGTAAAATCTACAGTCACTTCACGCAGGCAAAAAATTCTTGAACAATCACTCAAATTAAATAAAAGAACTTGAGGCGCATTGGAGGATGTTGAAATGGAATACATCAACATCAAGACAACAATCGATCATGGGTGTCAAGTTACATCTCTTAATAACGAGCAATTTGACAGTACGTTTATTTGTAATGGGATTGAGTTGGATGGTAAATCTGTGTGGGATGTGGAAATTCAAACGAATACAAATGAACATTCAAATGCGGTAATCACTTCCAAGAGAAAAAATTTTGAAGACAAGCAGTGTGGCACAGAATCGAAGAATTATGTAAATGTAAGTGTAGGACGCAATCTAGAAAATGAGACCTTGAATACTCCACAATTTTCTGGATTTGCTGGATATTTGTCAATAAAAAAAGGGGAACAACTTTTAAATTTTGCTGGTATGACATTTCAGAATTTTAATTTATTACTAAAGCGTTTAAATGACAGATCAGATCATAGTAAGCTTTCCAAAGAAAATCCACTTCTACTTTTTTTAATAAAAATCAAAACTGATTTGACATTCTCAGTGATTGCCGTTTTATTTGACGTACGCAGAACGACCGTGTCAAGAATGTTTTTTGCTGTTTTAAAGTACTTATCTGCTGCCACACAAAATTTAATTTTTCAGCCAAAGAAGTGTATTGTAATGCGGTCTATGCCAGAATATTTTAAACCAAATTATACAAATACTCGTGTAATCACAGACTGTACAGAATTCAGTGTCGCTCAATATTCGATAACAGGATATTCTGTTATTCGAATTACAAGAAAAATTTCACAGCTAAGCTGCTTATTCGAATCCCTCCATTTGGATTCATTAGTTTTAAATCCAAAGTTGCTGGTGGAAGACAAAGCGATACGCAATGGACTGAAGAATCAGGTTTGATAGATTTACTAGAAGAAGGTGACATCGTTTTGGCAGACAAAGGATTTCCGCAAATTAAACAAACGGTGGATGCAAAAAGGAAAAAGGTAACAGTCGTGATGTCTCCTGTTTTGGAAAAAAAAAACAGAATTTAGCAACGAGGAAACTGAAGCCACGTATAGCATAGCATGAGTTTGGATCCACGTTAAGAGGATTATGCAGAGATTAAGAGTCTATAAAATTTGATATAAAATGTTTCATTTCGGTGGTTTTTTGCCAATAACTTTTGATCCAATCAATATTTATCAGATCGCGACGCCTAGCTTTGTAGAGCTTTCAAAGATGAAAAGAAAGTATTGCACTTTATTCTGTACAATTGAAAGGAAAAAAGATAAACGCGAAAAACGTTAAAATCATAGTTTTCATTGACTTTTAAACAATGTTCCCACGCGATTTCACAGGGCGGAATGATTATTTTCATCGTTCGTGTACACCAGTTCTTACTACTCACACGAAAAGTATCAGCTTGCCCCAATAGAATAATGCGAAAGAATTTGTCATATTCGGGGTATATTTCCTGGACTAAATAAACCAGGAGAACTTCGGGCTATCGAGTCACTAGAAGGCCTTACCGGGCATGCTCACAGCGATACGTAAATCCTCATCAAAGCTACCATTGAATTAAAATTTTTCAAGCACCCCAATCTTGACGTATAACAATCCGATAAGGAAAAGCTCGACATTCAGGCATGAAAGATTCTGAAATATTGAACCAGTTGTCAACTCTGATGATTTATCGCAAAATTTTTGTAGTTCCGTAATTGTTCTTTATACACCTTATACACCGTTCTCTTATCTATGTCGTTCCGGTAAATCGAGCCAATACTCAATGGTGCGACTGTTTATGTTGTGTTTTCATGAGCTGTCTGCGCAATTTCTGCAAGGTTTCGGCCTAAGCTTGCAGTCACTCGCCGATTAGATTGCAGAGCTCCTCGGTGATCAGCGAGTATAACTGATAACGTTTACCCAGGCATCTTGTACACACAATCTTCGATATGAGTCTAAGTTGCGATACAGTCTCAATTGTGACTCATTGAAACAGTGATTATTGGGGGGTGGGACTGAATTCCTCCTATATGTCTCACTTGTTGTGCCTCGCGGAAAGGTAGATGAGGAGGGAGAAATGAAAAAACAGATACTTGTACATTTTATCACTTATACCTACGATTTATCATATTCCTTGCTAAGTTATCGCTATTTGCATGCACTGTTTTTTTCCTCTCATTCGCTTTTCTTCACTGTGATATTATAAATCAGAATTGCTGGCAACTGGGGCGTTTAAGTATACAGGAAGTTATATCTCGACAAGGTGAGGTCAACGATACGAAAAACCAGTTCGCGGCAATAAGGCCGCCAACATAATCCAAAGGAGTAGCCCGCAGGAATGCATGCGTGCATGTATTTCCGTTCGGTAAGTATTTACTCTACAGAGGTCACCAAAGGCCATTGCGAAACGTTGCTACAGCTGCGGTTATCCTTGAATAATACCTTTATGCATATTATACTCTCTTACGCGCATTGTTACACCTAATGACAAAACTAATCTCCCACAGTTCTGATTGTCGTCATCACCATGATTGCACCGTTGTTATTCAGATTTTTCTTTCCACATCTATATTATATATATTATTCGCATACAACTTTCCCCGTTTATAATTTGAATTTGGAAAAATTCTCTAGTTTGAGGGTTTATACTGGGTAGCAATGACATTGTCTTAAAGTATAGACTTTAAGCTACTAAAAAATGGGGATGAATTTGGTGTACTTGGTGACGCAAGATTGGTGCTGTATTGTTTAGTTGGAATTATTATTTATCTGGTAAATGCAACTACTCAATAAATACTTCAAATTATAAATAATACATTTTTACTCATATAAGAGTTGGAATTAAATAATTCATTAAATAATTACAGGCTTCAATTAAAGGCAGGAAAATATGTGCAAATGTATGCGGTAAATATATAGGTTCTGCAATGCCGAGGCTTTCTCTTTTCACGCTATCTCTTATATTATTCCCAATATAACGATGCGGTCAATTTCCATTACAAGATGATGTATATGGTACGCGAAAACTATTAATTGACAAAATTAAGGGTTATTCGGAATCAAAGGGCTGAGCGGGTATCAACAGTGACACCTTGCCGATAGTTTTTAAAAATATAATGTATATTTCACTTGAAACCTTATCATTGCGATAGCAAAGAAAACGTTTTTTTCAAAAACTCTCTCTCCTCGAGGATTGGCGACGGAAATAAATAGTTCAGAAGTCATCAATCGGGATGACGACGTGTGTGTAAATGTCTAGATAGCTTTAGATATGACGATGTGAATTCCCCGATATTTTTTTGCCATTTCAAGAGAAATGCCGATGGCACGCACGGTAATTCTCTTTCGCAGCGAAAGTAAGATATTTTCGAAACTCAACCGACTCCTAAACCCCGGAGCTGCGTGATATCTTATACACCAAGCCTTTTCCAGACAATGTTTTCCTGTCTTACAGATCTTTACCTAAACACAAATGAGTACAGAAATTACACTAAAATCATCTAATCTCTCATTTGAATACGCTGCGTATCTTTTTGCATGATTGAAGATAATTAGGAAACCTAAAAACAATCTGTATCTGTCACAACTTAGCGAAACAGTTTTTCACTTATTCTGGTTCATAGTGGCAGTTATACAAATTCAATTTCAATGAAATTTATTTCTTTTTCGCATAAGACGTCGTGAAGAGGACGTCAAATAATTGTTGGATTATTTGTCAGAAGGTAATTTGTGCTTTCGTCACAACGTCTGTGCTGGCAGGACCCTCGAAGTCAGGTTCATTAGCAACTGTTATGTTCGTATATACGTACACCTCGGTATGTATTATATATACATATACACGTGCTGATATATGCTATACACCTCCTCGCCGACGATAATTAAATTTTTACCTTAATTAGTAGTTGGTAATTTTAAATCAGCAGAAATGTAGTTTAACGATTTGAAAAAATAACTAGGTGCATATTTCCTGGTTGATTATAAGAAAAGAAACCAACGTTCTAATAATAAATTAATAAATTATTCATCGGCTGTATGATTAATTATTTTTTGCAAATACCATGATTGTTGTTATTTATTTTTCTGCATCGCTGCTTATATATTTATAATATGTAGCATGCATTCATGTCTAAATACGGCACATTTTGGTTTCACGTTCGACAAAATGGACCACGCACTCATTATAATACGAGTAATAAACCACTGACACATGTTCGCTCATCTACATGTACATACGCATTAATGTATAGTTGGGTTCCCGGATTCCGAGCATCTTTCGATAATCGTATAAAAGTAAGTTGCGATGGTCGGAACCGGGGCAATTCAATTAGTATACACGCGTAGTATGCGAAAAGAAGAAAAAAAATTCTTCAATATTGAATCAACACATTAAGTACCGACGGTAAAAAGTTTTGCCAAACAGATTATGCGCAGCTCATCTTGAACTATTATGTGAAATACTTTCAGTCTCGCATGAAGCGTGTCAACAAACGGCGATTACGTTATATTTACTTCTTCGCAGGCGGTATCTAAGTATGCTTTTTCATGAAAGAAATTGGCGAATGATTGTATGTACGCTGTTTTCTTTTTTCTCAATTGCAAATCGAACGACGGAAAGTCTGCAGCCTGCGCGAGCAAACCAACCAGTCTAGAGAAATAGATTAGATTGGTAACAACAACTCGGCGGTGAATTTCTCCTTCATATACCGTCAAAACTGCGTCTGATCTAAACTCGTTCTGGTATAGAAACTTATAATTACAAAATTCCCACCCAATTCTCTAGAAATATATTTTCAGATTCTCATGAGCATCGCAAGAAGTATGACTCCATGCATAAAGAAAAAGAAATACAACATCCCGGCATCATTGTTAATACTATGTGTGAGATTTTCGCCGCTCAATATCCTCAATACCTAGAGGCTGCCATTTTGGTGAAAATCGTGTCTCTGATATTGTCAAAGATAGGCAAGTCAAAAAAGGCGTACGAAGAGCAAGAATTAGATATCGTATCGCGCCTCAAGAGGAATCAAATTCTCCTCGCGGTTGATTGTTCGGAGTGACACGACCGACGTGCGAACGTGCGTCTCGTACCTATGGAAAATGACATCATCATCGTCATCGACCCTGAATGAGGAAGAAAGAAGAAAAGAACAAAACTCAACGGGTGAAAAACGGGCAACGAAACGTCACGTGTGCACGCGCCTTTATGTTGACACTATCGAATTCGAGATGTAAGCTTGCGAGGCTGGATGTTGGGCAAGTAAGGAAAGGTGCCCCCCCCCCTCCCCCCGCTCATCTCATGCGGCATCAAAGAGTATTAATGCACGCGCCGATACAGGCGTGTGTATGCGTATACCTATGTACGCAAGTGTATGTACCGTGTACGTGTAGGATGTATATAGACAGCCAGAAGGGATCAGTTCTTGGCTGAATCGCATTCCAGAGATTCCAAGGCGACTTTAACCACATTTGAAATTCCCAATCCGTAATGGACGCGCTTATCCCACACACGAAACACGTGTGTACACATACGTATATGTATACAGTTGACACAAATACAGAAGGTACGACGCGTGTACGCATGGCACGGTTCGACTTACGTGCATACGTATACCTATGCATATATACATATATATATATATATATATATATTGTATAGTCGAGAAACTTTCATCTGCTCCCGGAATACACGTACGCATTCATAACTCGTGTATAATAATATAATATGCCTATGCTCGTTTTGAAATATACCTACTAACGTTATGGATCTTCATCGTTGTACCGCAAAGTGCGGTGTGAAATTGATTGACAATTTGAAATTGATGGGATACGGTAGATAAGAAAGTTCGACATTCGGATGCCGAGTTAGATATCGGTCGTCGGACCTCGTCAAGGCCAAGGTCGAAAATCTAATGGCTGGTTGTGAATGTGGAATATGGTGTGTAGCGTCCGACGATCGTGCAGACGCTGGAAGTTAGGCGCAGGTGTTTTCAAGCGATTTTCGATACCGCGAAGTAGAATAGATCTACACACCGTGTACGGCATGGCGAAAATCGGTGCTCGAATCCTGCAGCGCGGTGTCGGTGTGCATACATGTGGCAAAGTAAGACCGTTACGAAACGCATCGGAAATGTCTTCGAGGCGTAGGTATAGGTACCGCGTTGTTCTTCCGTACATTAACATTACCCTACGTTTATGGGAGGTTGCGCGACGACGACGTGCTTCACAAAGCTATTCGTGCCTTAGGCTGACACACCCTGTATCGGAATTGATGAAAAAATTTCCAAGGTGTGCATATCAAGCTCGCATGGCGCGTGCACATATTACCGGAATAATGCGTGTGTTTGTCTAACCGCATATTACCCTAATCGGGAAAGATAAGTCGCGATACTTTTCAATTCTTGATAGGCAAGAAATTAGCACGAACTTATCAGCATTTTGACAAATTTGACTGAGCTGTTCGTCAAGTTTTAATTAATCATCACAACCGAACGGGATCGACCAAAATTGTAAGGATCGAGATGAAATATTACGTCCAATGTAGGTACAGACGCTTAAATAATTCAGTACACCGTGTGCGGCTAGTTCCTGGAACTGATTTCTAATCACCTTGGTTTTCTTGTTAGTTACGCCGGTATGATTTTTGTTTTTCCTTTCGATCCTCTTTCCCCTTATCGTCACAACCCAACGCGATATTTACCTCGGGCTACAGCATAAGCTGGGTACGGGATTTGAGCTCGGCTTCAACCGGCAATTCGGCCGTATCTTAATACACACCAAGAACTGAAACCCTAATTGGATTTTCAAGAGGACAATAACCAAGAAAAACAGACAGCTTGCGAAATAAGCCGCATAATGGGTGAAGTGGAATCGACGCTTGGAGCTCCGTTCAAGTTGTGTTATTCGTACCCCATGTATATACTGATACAAAATTACGGTAGTCGGATGTTAAGACTAGCCAAAGAGTGTCCATATCTCTGCTGCTGCGTGTATGGGCGTATGTGCGTGCGTGTATGTGGGTTTATCGGTGTAGTGGAATATCATCGATAAATACCTTGTGACAGCCGAGTTTTGGTAGATCGCGGGTTTGGCTCGACGAAACTTATAATATCCAATATGACGGTGGTTATAATCGTAATCGCGTGGCACAAGACCAATCGCCGCCGTTTATTTTCACTGTAAACTTATCAACTTACAGGTATAGCTGCAGGTACCAGAACGATAAAAGTTTGAAAACTATCAACTCCGTCAACAAGTGTCAGTCCCGACGTCACACTCTACTCACCTATATACAATACGGCACAGAGCAACGGAGTTTTGGGCGGACCTCGGTCCCACTCATTGTCGACTGGAAATACCTGTGCCGTACCTCTATACCTGACGAAGCCCCAGGTAAACTTGGGCGGGTGTCCCCCTTCTTCACCCCCTTCGACCCACGGACAGGTAGCAAATGAAACGAACCACCTCATTGGTCGAGGTGGAACGGTACCAAGCTTTCCATTCGTCGAGACCTGCGACGGAGCTCGGTACGATCGGTTAGAAGAGGTCTTAGGTTTACCTGGGCCACCGATAGCGGATTCTCGGCTTGCCCTGTAGCGCTCACAAAGGCGGCAAAACAATAAACGACAGTCGTGGGTATTTGCTTGCTCTGGCCATTGAATTCAAGCCAAATTTTACCTGCTCGTATTTCTCGGAACATGGAAGGCATAAACTTCTTTTATTACGGCAAGAACATACTACAGTTAAAGTCCAAACTGTTTTCTTCGCGGAAGGTATTTAAATGGAGTCGGTGAAAGAATTTGGAAGCTCCAACTTTGAAAACTGTACCCGAGATTCTTTCGGAATAGGATGAAGTCAAGATGAAGTAGTAACGTTACTGTAACGGTGCATGTTGACGAAAAATCGGTACTTCGCATTTATAGGAAAGTCCGAGATTTGGTAAACCATTGTAAACAAAATATACTTCAATTTTGAAAAGCCAACTCCTTGAGAGTAATTTTTCAATTGCTTAACTTCAGTCTGATTCTTTCGGAGGATACAGTCAAGGCTGTTGCATTACAATTTTCGCATCCATGAATCGTTATTAGCTAACGATAATCCAGTGTCGATGGGAGAAAATTCGCTATTTTAAAAACGTCCTCTAAAGCCGAAGGATGTTTTTCAGACAATTTGAAAGTCAAAGCCGAAAAAACGTAGTTCTGAAATTTTTTTTTACCATATTTCAATTTTGCTGTGGCCATATTACAAGTTTTTACGAAATCGATTGAATTCGATCAACTACAGCTTGACTGTGTTTCTAATTTCCAGAATTGGCTTTTCGAATTATGCAGAAGTGATTTCTGAACAAATTTTGGCAATGAATGGCCCACAACAGCTGCTTTAAGAATTGAAAACAAAATGAGGAGGATGGTTACGAAGAAATTCAGGTTGTCAATTTTTCCGACGCCGTTTGAACGTTCGATAGCAGGATTTCGTTGGTAAATTATAAATCTTTCAACTCGTTAAGCAGAGTACGTATTGTCTGAAAATTAAATTTCAAACGGTACTCTTAACGAACACTTTCTCGTTAAATTGACAGGAAACTTTATTCGTGTAGTATAACTTTAGACATTCGATACACGCAATATATTCACGGATACTCTGTACAGATAGATATATGCATGTGTGTTGTTTGACTTTCCAACCATATTCTATAAATAAACTATGCAAATACTAATTATTTATACGTCATTTTCATAATCCTTGGGGTTCTTCCTTTGAAGGCGAGCGTGTTCCTTTTCTGCCCAGTCGTAGACCAAGTAGGCTATTAAAAAGGCTTTAACAAGAAAATTTTTCATCTTAGACATTACAGACACAACTGGTTTGGATCTAATCACACAGTCTCGTACGACTTTGTTGAGATACTCACGTGGGCCCATTGTAAACAAGTTCTCCTTTATCCTACGAAATACATTCGGTACACCATGAGATATCGCACCTGCGAATGCCCGCTGCTCGTACGGACTAAGTCGGTAATAAATAATTCCTCGCAGCTTGTACAGGTTTCCAAATACCTTTCCCATCCTGCCAACTGTCTGTGGAAAATATCTGATTTACGTTAAGCTGTTATTTTGTGTGGCGAGTGGTGTGTATACGACAGTTGCCACACGAGCGAGGGGGGGGGGGGGGGGGGGAAGGTGTGTGGAATTGGTGTAGAAAGAAGGTGCCGAACACACTTTTTTGCAAAATGAATCATTCCGCTGGACATTCTTATCGGTCTGATGGCTATGAATATTCTAATGACAACAGAGAAATTGCAACAGAAGACGTAAAGCATCGACTGACTGGCAAATAACGTAATTCAGTACGTAGCCCTCTCTGTGACCAACCTAACAGTCACGTCCGAATTACGTAAGAAGAAATACGGTAAAAACGGCAAACGGAATACCGCGGAGAAACTCATCGAAGTATTAAGTTAGATAAGTCTATCGTTTTTCGAATAAATTATGTAATTATTTGGTAAAGACACCTACCCCTTGCGCAGAGAGCACACGTCGAGTCTAATGGAAAGAAGATACCGACTTCAGACGGGTAGACAAAGTGCACCAACACGAAGAAACGAAACTGAGGAGCGAGTGGCCAGCAGTTCTGCCAACGTTGACTCACTCGGGATACTATTTTTTTCACGGATCTTTCGCAACTGACCAATGAAGGATCGCTGAGCCAGTTTGCTGCCTAACCAACATCGACGATTCAAACGATCAATCTGTTTTCATCCGTAGAATTGACGACGCCTCGTATGCTCCGTAGAGTCTTGAGAGATGAACGCAATAAAACGCAGGTATAACCTCGACGGCAGTTTCTCCGGTGTGGCCGAAAGCTCAGTCAATGGCGTGAAGGTATCAGCCATGTTGGCGGTGAGGATTGAGGAAGCGCCGATGGAAGAAACACGGGAGAAAAACGCATTCGGTTGTCGCATGCGCGCAGAGGTTGGTTCTCGAGCAGCGTGATAGTGGAACAAGTACTGAATGCATACGTACGTGCCAGACGGACTGGTGTGAGTACCGAGCAGCTCTGCCTATTAGAATCGTTCTATAGTTCCTACATAGAACCCGAGGAGTTGTGTGCGGACGGACGGATTGTCACATCGGTAACGGTCATAAATATACGACATCCGTAGCCATGGCTGCGCTAAAAACATTGACGAACAAGTTTTTCCAATTAATACCTGAGTAGTACCGAGTTTCCTAATCGATCCCCACACTATTGTCACGTGCCACGGTGTATTGGTGATTCCCGAGTGAAATCCACGGGGGAATTTAACATACCAAAACTTTGCCTATATGTCCTCGTTGGTGGTGTGCATTCGTTGTGTGACGAAATTACGTGATGGTCTCTAAGGTGGATGTAAATATCGGGTGCGAGGCTCGGTTTGGTACTTATCACGCTAAAGATATGAGTGAAAAAGGTGACAAGGATTTTGAGTTCGCTATACCACCAGAGGCCCCAGTCTTTGAGCCAACAGCGGAGGAATTCCTCGACCCCCTTGGCTACATCTCCAAGATTCGTCCGATTGCCGAAAAATCGGGAATTTGCAAAATAAAACCACCGCCAGTGAGTAATTACAACGATGCGACAGCCCTCCCCGCCTCACCCCTCATCTAGGAGGCCTTTCGCCCTTTATCGTCCCCCCCCTTTCCCTATGCCGTAGAGATGTTAAAATCCAGCGTCGACGAACCGTATGTGTTTGAGGGCTTTGAGAAAGGAAAGCGAAAAGTGATGTAGATGCGATAAAAATGTGTAACAAAAAAAAAATACTATGTACACACACGCGCTCACACCCTCTTTGGATGGATACCTTATTGTTCGGGATGAAAAAAATCTCCCACAATCACCCGTATCCACATGGGCTAGAGTTGTACGATTGAATACGCGATGAAAGGAACAAATGCGGAGTAAATAAATAAATAACATTGGCAGAAACGGGATTCTGTTTGTCGATTTGCTTTCTCATTGCTCTGACGATGCTAACATTGGACGTTAATTTTGGGAAATCGCGTAAACAAATGACATCTAGGTATATTAAATGCTGCGTCTTCTCGACTGTTCCTGTGACTGACATAACGTTTCGTCATTATCTCACGTCCTCTCACAAACGTTAATGTCGCACTTTTACAGTTGTAAACTGTCATTAGAAATATTCTTCCGGAAGAATAATTAATTATTGTTGTATTTGGTGTCGTTTTTCTTTACTGACCGATTTTCTTTCTTTCTTTCTTTTTTTTTTCTTCTCTTTTTGTTTTTCGAACACCTATGCTACCTCTTTCTTTCTACTCGGGCGAAACTACCACCGATGTTAATCTCACCAGCGTGTTACATCCACAAACTATAGCTATATCGATGCACATAATGGTCGTTCGTCATTTTACGATTAGCAAATTACTAGATGAATAAATTTTTATCGCAGCCGCGATCCGCTTATCATCGAGAAAAATTTGAAATGGTGTAAACCGAGAAAATCGGAAACAACAAATAAAAACAAGAAACGTCAATCCAACGACAATGTTTATACGCATACATTATTACCTGTAACGATAAAATCGATCGAAGTTGTTATACCTGATACAGCCATTATTTTTCTTGCATTAAATGTCAAATGAGTTGCAAACCTCGGAAAATAAATCGCCGTGAGCGCATTCGGTCAATTTGTAATTCCGTTACTCAATTTACAAGCGTCTGACGATTGTCGAATCCGTCGAAAGAAAATGAAAGATGATGTCCATTTTGTTTTATGTAGGTATAACGGACATTGCATATCCGTGCGCGTACTGTAAGGAAAAGAAAGGTGAAAAGTAATCAACGGCAAACGAAGAGCTGTCGTTGTTTATATTGCGAATGCCCCTGTTAATTGTGTCTTATTTCTTCTCTAAACAAGAAATTATACGTTACGCTTGCATTACCATTTTATCAATCCAAGAGACAAATCCTACCTCAAGTCTGCTATATCCAATAATTTAGTAAAGTAGGAGTTTGCGAACCGAACCGAAAACTAAGGTCGGCTTCAACTGTCGAGATTTGAAATTAGAACAAAACAGTAATCCAAATGCATCCGTGTTTTATTGCCATTGCTAAGGGCAAAGGGCGAGCGTCAGAGGGGCGGAAGGGGGGAGGACGCTTACCGTTATAGATTCGGCGTATAATTTGTATGACGAAACATGCGATTGCATAGTTTAAAAATAAACGGGAAAAACTATAATAGAATTTTCACCATTTATTATGTAATTGTCGACAGTCGAACCACTATGTACAATAAATTTTTCCAAAACTGTAAAATGTTTAATTCCAATTTACAAACTAAAGAAAATAAGTAAATAAGTAGAACCAAGTTTCCAGTTTGCTCATTAAATTCAATATTTTTTTTTTCCACAGAATTGGCAACCACCTTTTGCCGTTGACGTTGACAAATTCAAATTTGTACCAAGAATTCAGAGGTTAAACGAACTTGAAGCAAAGACCAGAATAAAGCTGAATTTTTTAGATCAAATAGCCAAATTTTGGGAGCTTCAAGGATCATCGTTGAAAATTCCACTGGTTGAACGTAAAGCTTTAGACTTGTACTCCTTACACAGAATTGTCACCGAGGAAGGTAAAGGATTGTTTTTATCGTCCTTTCTCAGTTACCTGTGATTTAACGATAATACTAATACTTTGTAATATTGTTTCATAGGTGGCATTGAAACAGTTACTAAAGAAAGAAGATGGGCAAAGATTGCAAACAGGATAGGATATCCATCCGGTCGAAGCGTTGGAAGTATTTTAAAAAACCACTATGAAAGAATTTTGTATCCCTTTGATGTTTTCAAGCAAGGGAAAACCTTGACTGACATTGTAAGTATCTTCAGCTTAAATTTGCAACTGACTTATCAATGTAGTGTTTATTCATTTAATCAGTAATAAATCATTTGTACTGTCTCCAAAAGAAAACAGAAAAAAAAAAACGCGTTGGCCTCCAGACATTTTATGCAGAGCTGATGGTACAATTTTTGTTTATTTTCAACTATGTGAAGTTCCTGAATTGGACTCTATTAATCAAAAACAAACATTAAATGGTCCAAAGCTTACCCTAATATTGTGATTTTTTTTTAGAAAATTGAGCCAGAGGGTGACGTGAATGAAAAAAAGGACAGGGATTATAAGCCTCATGGAATAATATCGAGACAGCAAATAAAACCACCAAATGAAAAATTTTCACGGCGTTCCAAGCGATTTGCTGGTACGGATGAAAAACCAGAATTAGTCACAGACAGCACATCACCTATTAAGCAAGAAGATTGCAAAGATGAGTGCGATTCTGACAGTGAAAAGGATAAAGATAACAGCAAAGAGCTTAAAAAATTGCAGTTTTACGGACCTGGTCCGAAAATGGCCGGTTTTAATACCAAAGATGTAAAAAAACCTAGCAAAACCAGAGGCGTCAAATTACACTATGATTTTGACCCGGTAAATGAATTCAATTTTTCACGTGTTGAGAAATAAATAATTGTTTGTTTATCGGTGTATTACAGCTTACTAAAGATCTCCTATATTTTTGCACATTCTTATTCCTTTGTCCTTTTTTTTTTTCACAGCTTGCCAAATACATTTGCCACAACTGTGGTAGAGGCGATACAGAGGAGAGCATGCTGTTGTGCGACGGATGCGACGACAGCTATCACACCTTCTGCCTTATGCCACCATTAACCGAAATACCAAAGGGTGATTGGCGATGTCCAAAATGCGTCGCCGAAGAAGTCTCAAAGCCTATGGAAGCCTTTGGATTTGAACAAGCTCAGCGTGAATATACGCTGCAACAATTTGGCGAAATGGCCGATCAGTTCAAAAGCGATTACTTCAACATGCCTGTACACGTAAGCATCATATTTTCATTCAATTTCAAATTACTCTCTCGAGTTACGTCTTTAAACGGTAATTTTTTTCAGATGGTACCGACTCCTTTGGTCGAAAAGGAATTCTGGCGGATTGTTTCTTCGATAGATGAAGATGTGACCGTCGAGTATGGGGCTGATTTGCACACAATGGATCATGGCTCCGGTTTCCCGACGAAGACCAGTGTCAATTTGTTCACGTGCGATCAGGAGTACGCCGAATCTTCGTGGAATTTGAATAATTTACCCGTTCTACATGGAAGCGTGCTGGGACACATCAATGCAGACATTAGCGGGATGAAAGTTCCCTGGATGTACGTTGGCATGTGCTTTGCCACCTTTTGTTGGCACAACGAAGATCATTGGAGTTATTCCATAAACTATCTACACTGGGGAGAGCCCAAGACTTGGTACGGAGTTCCTGGATCTCAGGCGGAAAGATTTGAACATTCCATGAAATCTGCTGCCCCGGAATTATTCCACAGCCAACCGGACCTTCTCCACCAACTCGTCACTATTATGAACCCTAACATACTGATGAATGAAGGTGAATATTACAGGACAATTATAAACGCCCATTGAATATGGTATAAGAAAATTATCACGTTTTAACTGATCCTGCTGATTCGACATTTCGTTGTCAATTTACTCTCTTTCCTACCAGTTTTACACTTATAGATGGCAAGTTCAACAATTCACTGCATTCGGGAAAAAATTCAATTTGTCCATATCACATCTACTTGTGACAATTCTTAAAGTATTGAAAAATTCGCTTCAGTTTCACTCAGGGCACCAGTGCTATCTTTGAATGCTCCCATGACACAGGCTCCAGAGTTTTTGTCCAATATATTCGTCAGGCTGCCATATTCACTTATTGTTCGACATCTCAACGTAACATTTTTACTGTTCGATTAAGTTCCTTTGGTTCTTTCAACTTCATATTGGTCTTTGCTTTAATTTACTTCAGAAAATCGTCGATGGCTGTACTGTCCTGGACCTGGTTGCTCGCCGAGATGCCAGCATACAAATAATCCAACCCCCATGTACATAGGTATCCGATTTCCTAACAACTTCCCTCTTCACGCCATCCCCCATCCTATTTACATCACCTGCTTATTACCTTATTATCTGCTATTTTTGTGAGCAGAAAATAAAAGTTAGTTTTTTATATTAAAAACTGGGCTAATCGAACGGATATTGACGAGTTATTTTATGGCATGAATTGACATCGAATCGAATATGTTGTACATCGACTCCATGAATTTATTTAAAATACCAACAGTTACGGGTGATAATAGTCAGAAAAGCAGCGATCAGTATAACGTTTGATAATTGTTGGAAAAAAAAAAAAAAAAAAACTTGTTTATAGTAGACCAAATTTTACAAAAGTGATTTACAGATCGCTCAGTTTTTACTATTGATTTGTGCTAACTGAAATTTCACCAAATAGATGGATCTCATTTCATTCAATATTGACGTTGAAATCGAATGGACGCAAACTTTTCTTTAACCACTGTTACTGTCTATGTTGTCCAGGAGTTCCAGTATTCAGAACGGATCAGCACGCAGGTGAATTTGTTGTTACGTTTCCAAGAGCCTATCACGCCGGCTTCAACCAAGGGTACAACTTTGCAGAGGCTGTCAATTTTGCTCCAGCTGATTGGGTAACACATATAAGGATTGAGAATCGTCGCTCGTTTATTATGACGTGATTAGACGCCTTGTGATTTCTTTTTGTTACAGTTGAAAATGGGACGGGAATGTATTTCACATTACTCTAACTTGAGACGCTTCTGCGTTTTCTCACATGACGAACTTGTCTGCAAAATGTCTCTGGACCCAGACTCCTTGGACATCGGTATAGCCACAGCAACATATCACGACATGCTTCAGATGGTCGACGATGAAAAAAAATTGCGAAAAAATCTTTTGGAATGGGTGAGTCTTATCCCAGTTTTTATTTTTCATAATCCTTATCATTTTACTTCATTTTATTCTTATTCTTTTGCTGGGAATAAACTTCAAATCGTGATAGACTCAAGAACCGAAGTGAAAACAGTCTTTCTTTGCCTCCACAAGAGTTTCAATTCTCTCTATTTCTAGTATCGAAATTTGCTACGGTACCCTTCATCAATAGACACAGCTAATTGACAGTAAATAATATAGTTTTATCATTCCACATTAAACTTCATCATTCCAAAAAATCAGATAATTGACTGCCCTATTGATATTTCTCATTTACAACGGTTTTTTTCCAACATAAAGTTGTATTTCTTGCGACTACGATTTTCGGCAACAAAATATGTTTCCAAATCAACCACTGTAAAAATTTGGAATTACCATTTACAGTAATGTTCATTAATGCCTTGGGCTTCCGGCTACCTTGTTTTCAGTCCGACACAAAATGCGAGCTCGGTTCTATATGAATTATGTAACAATGACTGACGATGCAGCCAACGTGAGAGATTGAGAGTCATTGTCACATAATTCGTATAGAATCGAACTCGCATTTTATTTTGGACCGAAAACAAGTTAGCTGAAAGCCCAAGGTATTAATGAACACATTGATTATTCAAAAATCGTAGTTCAACATTTGAAAAATTGATACTCCAAAAGAACCGTAACTTTGGGTTTTGTATGAACGAAGCGCAAGATCACTCCTAATCAAATACAAATCAATACATCTGTAGTCTGTTATTCAGCAATAACAGTATCTCAGGAACGGCATTAGTTTAATTTATTTTTTCCATACCGTTCAAGATTAAGGCTCCTAGGTTTAATTTGATCATCGTTGCTCGCTACTCTCATTAGTTGTAACATATTAGTTATACGTTGAAATAATGTATCTCGAAACGAGGATTGACGGAATCAAAGAATCCCCATCCGTAGGCATATTTACACATGCATATATATACAACTGTGAGGTTATATAAAGAATAGAAGGAGGAGAGTTATCAGGAACTGAGTATAGCCAAATGGAAACTGGTCAGCTTATGTTGTTGAGAAGAGTAGTACATTCCCGTTTCCCCACATGCCACATGCCAACAGGCACACAGAGAGGTGCGATGTATTGCCAGTTCGCTGAACATTGTCATATCCCAGCTCCACTTATAAGTTTTAATTGATGCCTTTGCTTACGTACATATTACTTTTTCCATAACTTGCGTATAACTGGCTTGCACTACACCCTTATTGTTCGCACTATCTTAAGCAGAATCTGATCCCCATTATACTTATCCAGTTTTATTTATCGTTCACCAATGATACTCTGTTGTTCTTCAACATTTGTTACGTAATATGATTAGGTGAGTCCAGGTTATGTTTTTTTTCATACTACATCAATCGACTTATGGGTATTCAAGCGATAATACACTGTTGACAAATCACCACGACATTTGCTATTTACTCCTAGGAATAGTACCATTCGCACGTATACTCTATCGCCTTGCTTTCATCCTTTGTACAACCTGGTTTGCACTTTGCACGTTTCTTTTTTACTCATTCACAACGTTTGTTGTCAAACAGTACGAGTATCGAAAGATAAGACAGATGCTACTCCGTGTATCTACTTTCTATTTCAATATTGAGCACGATTTTTAACAAGTGATTCAAATTCTTGGATTCAATTGCAAAGTAAGTCATACAAACTTGATTTTATAATAACCGAATGGTAATCGATTTGTTGGTTCCAGCGTTACGCTTCCTCTTCTATTATTCCGTACACCGCACATAAACTACACAATACTGTGAACCTTTGCTTATAAGTAATTTTTGTCATTTATCTTCGGCTTGTTTGTTTTAGGGCGTAACAGAAGCAGAGCGCGAAGCTTTTGAACTTTTACCGGACGATGAGAGGCAATGCGAGGCATGTAAAACTACCTGTTTCTTAAGTGCGGTAACGTGCGCCTGCCATAACTCGCAGCTCGTTTGTTTGAGGCATTTTACCGACCTCTGCGACTGCCCGCCGGAAAAACATACTCTCAGATATCGTTACACGCTCGATGAGTTGCCCATAATGTTGCAAAAGCTTAAACTGAAAGCGGAGTCGTTCGACTCATGGGTCACCAAAGTGAAGGAAGCAATGGACCCGAAAGGAGACAAAATCGAACTTACGGAACTCAAAGAATTGCTCAACGAAGCTGAAGTCAAGAAGTTTCCAGAAAGCGAATTACTTACCGCTCTTACTACCGCTGTACAAGATGCTGAAAAATGCGCCAGCGTTGCTCAGCAGCTGTTGAACAACAAGCAGCGAACAAGGTTTGCACTATTTTAGTCATTGCATGATCTGTATAAATTGAAAACTTCGTCGTAATCTGATAAACTTTAGTGGTTTTTACTCAATCTTGTTTACTTTTGTATGGAAACAGGACTAGGCAGTCTGTAGACACAAAATATAAACTAACTGTCGAAGAGTTGACCTTGTTTTACAAAGAAATAACAAATCTCTGCTGCGAATTGAAAGAATCTGATGGTGTTAAATACATATTAGACCAAGTAGTTCAATTTCAAAAGGATGCCGAGGAATTGGAAAGTAAAGATGAAATTACGGACATCGAGAAGCTGGAGAAATGCATTGACTTCGGTGATTCTATTTGCATTGAATTACCACAGCTTGTTAGACTAAAACAGGTATTTCTTCTTCGTTTTTTTTTTTTTTTTCACGAAGTATGGCTTATGTGGATTTGAAACATGAATTTATGATAAAATTCATTTTTGATCAACGTCTGTGGGCCAACAGTTTTTCAACGTTTTGTTCTCTTCTTTGGCCATTCCTCAATTGTTTTTGCACTTCGTTTTGTAGAGATTGGTGCAGACGCAGTGGCTGGAAGAAGTGAAATCTATTCAGGACGAACCAAAATCAGCCAGTCACGAGGATCTTGTAAAGCTGGTAGAAAAAGGGATGACAATCCCGCCACACGTTAGCATAGAAAACACGTTATCAAAGCTCCAGAATTTAATGATAGGTATAGAAAAGTGGGAAGATAAGGCGAAAGGGTATCTGCAAAATAAAAATCGTCAGACCATCGCTACGATAGAAGATTTCTTGAAAGAAGCCGACGAAATCGACGCCTATCTACCAAACCTAGACAATTTACAAGACATTTTAACAAAGGCCAAAAACTGGACTCAAAACGTTCAGGATATTCAAGCCAAGGAGAATTATCCTTACTACGACACACTTGACGAACTTGTACGTAGGGGTAGAAACATACCGCTTCATTTAGACGCTCTGCCGATCCTAGAGTCGACGTTGTCTCAAGCTAAAGTTTGGAAAGAAAGAACAGCTCGAACATTTCTCAGAAAGAATTCTCACTATACCTTAATGGAAGCTCTCTCTCCAAGAATCGGAGTAGGTGTGCAAGCTATGAAGACGAAGAGAAACAAGGGAGAGGAGACGGTCGGCGCCGTGTTTGTGTGTGATACAAAATTGGACGATACTAATGACTCCGCGAATGTTGTCGCGGCGTTCAAACTCGCCGAGCAGCGTGAAATGGAAGCCATGAGGAATCTTAGAGAGAGGAATTTGACCAAGACTGAGATGGACGAATCGAGATATTGCGTCTGCCGAAGACCCCGATTTGGACTGATGCTACAGTGCGAACTTTGCAAGGATTGGTTTCACTGTAAAATGATTGCTCTTATTTATTATTCTGATAGACTCGCTAATTTGCGTATCCTAACAAAGTTTCATTTGTCAACAGCAAACTGTGTGCCTTTACCCAAAACCACGTACAAAGGGAAGCTACCGGTGTCGCGAGACACAAAGTTCTTGTGCCCGTGTTGTCTGAGATCACGCCGACCTCGTCTTGAGACGATATTAGCCCTTTTAGTGAGCTTACAAAAAATTCCCGTACGTTTGCCCGAGGGTGAAGCTCTGCAATGCCTCACCGAACGAGCGATGAACTGGCAGGTGCGTGTGTTGACAATAATTCAGTAAATCGAACTCTGTAATAACTAAATGTCCTGCCTATTCACCCCGACTTCCTTTACTTTCTTTCATATACAGGATCGCGCCAGGCAAGCTTTAGCAACTGAAGAATTATCTTCAGCGTTGGCGAAACTGTCGGTGTTATCTCAGAAGCTGGTTGAAGCAGCTGCAAGGGAAAAAACAGAAAAGATAATCAGCAGCGAGTTGAAAAAGGCTGCTAACAACCCGGAGCTCCATCAAAGAGTACAAGCCATCGCCCCACTTAGCGGTGTACATTCCGACGATAGTGTACCGAGTACTGCTGTAAGTTTTCATATTTGCATTACACGTTTTATGAGTAGTTGAGCAGTAATTTATTCGTGAATCACATTTTCGTATTGAATTCTTTCAGGACGATGATGACGACGTTGTTACCATCGAGGATGACGAGCCTACTTGTAGTATGTTTAATAGTAACGAACACGATTATTCGTACGGTAAATTGTTATACATTTTCTCTAATAACATAATTTACCTCTGCGATAAACGATTTTTTTCGAATTACGGGTTAGAATATTTTCTTGATAAAGATTTGACTGTTCATTGAGCTACTGTTGGCACTGAGCATATGCGATCAATCTCTTAGCTTTTTTTGTACAAGATCACACTTAATATTGGAAGTAAATTTCAATGGAAGTTTTATGTTTAAAGTTAAGAGACACAGATTACAAATGCTTCTTTGACGCAGAAGATATTCTTATATACCCAAACAATTTTGCTGTAGAAGAGTCGGTTCGTTATGTTAATTTTTATATTTCTTCCAAACAATTTTTCACTGTTCTGTATTCATCATTCTTACCCTATGTATTTGCAGCTGCACATTAGACTAACATTTTCGTTTTCTTATTCCTTTCGACGCTCAGTTTCCAAGTTTCAACCCAACAAACTCCAAGGGCAAGACACTGACGCCGCAGTAGTTTTGTCAGAAAGTGCGAGGGGTCGGCTCGAGGAGTTAATGATGGAGGGCGATCTGCTCGAAGTAGCCTTGGATGAAACACAGCACATATGGAAGATACTGAGCCACACGAACATACCTAGCAGTGTGCAAAAGTATGCGACCTTCGAGGAAGTACAAGCAACGTTTAAGCACGACATGAAAGACGTTAAAAAACGCGGACGTAAACGTAAATCGGAAGAATTCGAGCTGCTGAAAAAGTTGGGCCGGCCAAAAGTCGACGAAAAAAATATCCTGAAACGTAAAGGATTGAATAAGGAAAAGAAAATTATCATGGCTGTCGGACAGATGAAACGCGGGCCGCGAAAGGTACCGAGTAATATAATTTTGTCATTCGTCACGGTTTCAAATCACATACATTCCTTCACAGTTAACCGGAATAATTTGGTTTGAAACTTCGAGTTCATTTTTGTTTATCAAAGGCTCATTCGGTTCTTAGAATATTGGCTAGCGCGATCTCAGATTAACAAACTTTACAGATGAAACGTAAGGAGGGCGAGGAAGGGCCCAAAAAACGCGGTGGTAACAGGAAGAAAACGAAACAAGACACTTCCGACGAAGAGGACGACTGTGCAGCTGTCAGTTGCCTCCGCCCTAGTGGTAAAAACATTTATCAAACCTCCACAAATTATCACTAGAAATCGGGAAAATTTTTTAAACAATCTTAGACTCATTAAGTCACATACTTTACATTAATTATTTATTTTCCTCATTAGGGCGCGAGGTCGATTGGGTCCAATGCGATGGAGGCTGTGATGGTTGGTTCCATATGCACTGCGTTGGCTTGGACCGTGCAGAAATAGCTGAAGAAGATGATTACATCTGTAGTAATTGCAAAGACAGCGATAATGTCATGGTACGATAAATTAATTAAAGTATTCCTCTACTTGATATTATTATTATTATTATTTTTATTTTTATTTTCTCTTCCCTACGTGTCCGTGAATTTTCGTCTCATCGTTATGCGGAAGACCGTTTCTTTCATTAATTCGCCCTGTTACCGCATCATTTTAATACTATTACTGCTACGCCTAAATAATAATAATTCAATAATTGTTGACATCAGTACAAACATTTTGAATATTCGTTTATTTCAAAATTTATGTTCGACTTTCACTAGGTATGAAAATTTGTGCATTACCCACTTTTTCATGATATACATGTACAGTGAAAGAAAAAGAAAAGAAAAAAAAAAACAATGGAAGAAAGAAAACAAAAAAAAAAATTATTATAAAAAATCAAATAAATGGTATAATGACGAGAACAAATTCCAAAACCATTATCTTTATCATTACTTACTTCTGTATTTTATATTTTTAAAACCTATTATTATTGTTTTATTATTATTATTATTATTATTATTGTCATTATTATTATGTTGAAATATTTATACGACACGACGAAATTAAAATCATTTAACAATTCGAACGTAGGTAATTGTTATTATTTCAACTATGTCCTGTATGTATAATATTGTAGAATGGTTTCAAAGTTTGAATCGTGGGATTAGATTTAAATTTTCTGTACAGAGTTCGATTTCCAAAGTTTACCAATTGTACTGGTGTCATGCCCCCCTCGAATGTATTTAGTTTGTCCCGACTGCGGCACCCATAATTAGCAAAAATAAAAACAATTCAGGGGAATGAAGTCAATTCTAATACCTTTTGTAACTACAGATAATTAAATTGCTACTATTGTTATGTTGATTCCATTTTGCTCTCCGTGCCAAGAAATTTAATTTGTATACTCCTAACAGTGAGAAAGCGTCGGATCTATTGCGCATGTGCAAATTCTGTATCCTCCATTGCTTTGGCGTATGGTTAATGGTTTACAGTGACATGAGAACCACTGCATCGATCAGACGTCGTGTGACAAGACGCGATGTATCTAACCTCGAATTTTCAGAGGACGCAGTATCTCATAATACTACTAATCTTAATCTAATTACCTCGTGGGTTTTACAGTACCATGAGAACCACTGCATGAAGTGTACGAGCAGTGTTTCTCATAATACTAAAAACCCGTATCGAGGAATGATTGTCCGTGTATATATACAAAATTTGCACAAGTGCAATATATCTGACGATTTCTCCCCGTCGAGTAATTCATCCTGTAAATTTTATAACACTCGCATTTCTTTCCCAAAGTAAAACAAAATGTTTGTATTTAATATATATTAACCTCCAGAGGTATTTTTTTTTTTTCCTCTTAATATTTGTTTTTCTACGTGCCAATCAACGTAGTTGCCACGTATAGATCACACTGCTGAATTATTAGGGCTGGATGCACTTCTTTCCCTTTCTCAATCTCAGGGATACAACAGCGGAGATACGGAACCGGAGATACAGGAAGCCTCACCATTCGTTGAGACGTATTAATCAGCTTCTTACTCTCAAGATCTCTGATGACGCAGTAGCTGGTTGTCCCATATATTGATCAGGATAAACGAGACCACACCGTTTTAAACATTCAACAGCCAGCTGTCAACACCGCACTCACACATGACAATGAACGTTTTCGTTCTCATTAATTGTCCTTCATTTTGTTATGCTCTGTTTTTTTTTCTCCAAATTTCAATTTATTTCTATGTTGTGTAGTTCTTGGATTCTCAGTCTTCCACCACGGTGTCTTGCCATTCAAAATTGGAACATTTCAAATTTTTAATCCTCTCTTTATCTCTACGTTTGTTTCTTGTGGCGATTAATAAAAGTAGAGTGAAATTAAAGTAAATACATGTGGCCAAGAATATCGAGAGGAAAACAGAGCCAAATAACTAATACTTTATCGAAACCATTTAGATTAAAAAAAAACTTTCAAACACCTGAAACCACTATATGATTAGTATCATTGTGGTTATTACAATTTTTGTTATTATTATTATTATTAGTATGATCGCACTTAGTCACGTAATAATTCCCATTTCGTCGAATTACTTGTTACAGAGTATCTTATTATACAATCTTTAATAATGTTTTCGTGAATATATGTACATATCTGATGTAACCATAACATCGCGAATTCTTAATAGATAAATGGCAATCATAGCACTTGACGAACTGCGATGTGGATCGGTCGATTACGTTGATTTCAGAACTTAATATTACGTTAGCATGTTTTGTGTGAGTGCCGATTCAAAATCTGTAACAACAACGCCAGTTTCGCTGTACATCTACGATATCGACTTGTATATCCGTCACCGGGTTGTAGATATAATAACGTTGTTAACTTAAATGTAATATAATTTTAGTGTCAGAACGACGATTTGTCTTGAATACAACTCGCAACAAGTTTAATTCAAGATCACAATCGCGTTATACGATCTTTATCAAACGTAGACAAGAAGTCCTAATTAAATTATAAGTTTAAAGTAACAAGAGTATGAAAAATAAAACCAACACTTTTCGTGCACGTATATTTTTATAGGCTCTGGATTAGATTTTTTCATTGATGAAGCAATCGATCGTATAGATATTTCATCAGTACGCCCTACAGAGTAAATAAAATACCGTATTCACGAAAGACTTCGTAGCTAACGTATCTGAGCTTTATCTGCAATGTAATTCCTTCGATGAACGTTGGATCGTACCGCAAAGTTTGGAATGATCGGTTGGTATGTTGTATGTATATGTACAATGCGTAACTTGTAAGGACATGGTATTAAATGGGTATGTTTTGGTATTTTACGACGGATTACAGTCTAGTCTTTAAGTATTTGTAAATATAACGTTTAGTCTAAAGTACATAATTATAGTTATTATATTAAAAGCTAAGCAAATCCATCTTCAATGAGTTTCAATGGTAACATCAACACCTGCACTACTAGAAAGCTTCAACTCGAATAAAAAAATCTGTAAACCTGTCCGGAATGTTTCAAATCGGTTCATATTTAATTTTTTCAGATGAGTAAAAAAAAGTCAATATCCAGCAATTCACTCATGTCAAAGTGATAAAACTGTTAACCGCACTTGATGCGCAATGTGCTTTATGTTTTCGTGGTATATGCTTGACATGATACGGTTCTTTTTTCTTCTACGTGTGTGATATTTTAAGGATGTACTGACATCCTGTTGAGTGGAAATAACTCATCTCTTGGAACATGGTGACCCAACCGACACACTAGATTACTTTATCTTTGATGTGAATTAATCACAGTTTCTCGTTTCAACGATCTCGCAGTAATATCAAAGAGAATTGTAATATTCTGCAAATTTATCAGTCATTCTTTCTTAGATATAATTTCATGAAATGCCTGAGTACACGCAAGCTGGGTTTCACAGCGATAAACATGATTTTCGAACCATGTTCATCGTTCATTTCGTTTTCCTTGTGTTCGTTTAGTCTTTTCATTTGTCTACCTGTCAGAGTTCGGGTATACCGCGAAACTTTTTCACGCGGTATAAACCCACATAAATACATAAATACGATATATAAGTACTATCGAATAATAGAAGGGGTGCGCACTGAAAAATTTTTTACACAGAAGAATGCGGTATGAGAATATATGTATAGACATTTATAATAACGTAAATACATATAGTCAAAATCATTACTATATTTATATTTATATATACATCTAGTATTTAGTAGACATGTTTAACTGTAAGTTACAACAGAATTCCATAAAATACCAACTTGATATCTATCAATTTGTCTGATTAAAAATTACGGTACATATAAATGCATACATACACATACATATACTTATAGTATTATCGAAAGAAGATGAATTCGTGTGATTAGTATATGTAACTTAGTATGCAGTAGATAACCAATACTATATTGTATTACATGTATGTCATTATTATCATCGTCAATAACGATTTTTACACAGGCACATATACACTACTAAAAACTATTTTTAATTATATAAACAATGAAAAAAGGTGTCCATATAAAACATACGACGATTATTTAATTTATGCCTGATGTGACAAACCAAAAAAATCAAATAAACATATAATGAAATTAAGTGTACCTACTTCGAGAAAACATTTTGCGAAAGATTTCAGACACAGAATACAAAATACGAGCGAGAATGGATCGAAATTTTTTTAATTTCTATACAATCGTGGTATGTATATGTATTTACATTACTGAAGATCCGGTATACAAAAAATTGATAGACAAATATTCCTAAACGATCGATCGAGCTTAAGTTGAAACTTTTGGTGACGATTTTGCCCATTTGTATTTTCTCCCAGTTTTCGCATTCGAGTGAATTGTAGAAATATCTCCCTTACTGATAGTATATAGTACGATTACCATGATACCTGGGACATGTAGTCGAGGTAATCAAATAAGACTAGTAAAGAAAAAAAAAGATAAATTCACGACTGTCCCACTTTAAATTAAATTCGGATGTACACAAAGATAATATAGATATATTTATGACGTCTATAGAAAAACGATATCATGACTATACGTGCTGAGATTATATTGGAATATGGGCCAATTGTTGTATAGCTTGTTACATCCCCTGTAAATCATTGAATCATAATAATAATTATTATTATTATAGCTGTAATACTAACAATAATAAAATAATATAGTATCACGATCAAAGTATATTTAGTGTGTGTATTTTTTTCCGATTGAAGGATGCACAAGCATTCGCACATGCATTTGATCGGTACATTCCTCGAATTATTATCGAAGTATGAGGGGAGGGGGACAAAGAATGATTCGTCCGAAAATATAATCCTCATACATTTCTTTTATCTGCAAAGCATAATTGTACCGTAGTAACGTAATCGTAACCATAAAACCACCGTGTGACTTTACAAGGGAAAATATCCGAAACGTTGTGTATACTCAGAATTTAATCGTACGCGGTGAAGGAAATACCGGATAATATAACATACGTGTATATTATATCGACGCGCGTGGTGACACATGTTTGAGAAAACGCATTTGCGAACTTCCTGCGAGAGCACGGGGGACGGTGTATATCCCCATCAATCACCAAGGAATGATTCATCCGTGGTCAGTCTTCCCGCGAGAATTGTTGAACAGAACGGAGAAGATGTATAATATTCCATTAATCGGTTTGGTCACGCGTGTCGTGTCTTGCCTCATCGCAAAAGAGAAATGGAAACTACGGTAAATGCGTAATCATCCAGACGTTACGGACTAGAAACTGCCAGCGCGAATTGTACTTGTTCTCTGACTTTACTGCGACATGGTCAGCTTTTGGCATGTTCAGCGTTTTGAAAATAGCATCCCTGTGCTAATTACACACTAGTTAAATTTTTCAGTGGGACAGTGGGATGGTCATCGTGAGCGTTCCACCTCAAAAATTTCTATGTCCTTTCATTTGTTTCCATTTCCTAGCCTTATGACTTATCACAGTTTATTTGCAACTTTAAATGATCTTTGTTACTTCGTGATTTGTGATCGGCGACCCCAAAAACTCCGAGTAACAAAATTCAGGCCAAAATGTTGCGCTGAAAAATGTGTGACTGAAAAGATTAGTTACGGCAGATTTTCCGTATACGCGGTAAAATAACGTATAATTTTCGAAGGTTCAACGCTTTGAAAACATCTGCATCAGTACGCACCCTCCGGGTTAATTTTCGGCGAGTCACACCTGACGTCGTGAAACATCGCGACATGTGGTACGTATGCGGGGATCATACGCTGCATGTCGTGAGTCAACGATTGACGATTCAACCCTTGCGCAAATTTGAATGGAAAAGTGTTGACACCTCTTCTCGGCACAATTGAGAATAACAAATGACAATCCTCATACCCAGCGGAGGATCGAGTGTATAATCTGTGCCTGACATTTTTCATTTTTTGTGAATGGGCAAGATATTGAATTGCGAAAATACCGAACATTCAAAAAGTCGACTTTTCAAATGTCAGACTCGTGCATTTTTCGAGAATTTACGAATCCAAATTTACCAACATCGACTGATCAAAGACTCGAAAGGTCAAAATTCCGAAACCCACTGACGATAAGACAGAATGGACAAAATACCGAAGGGTTCCAAGACGTCGGAAATGGATTTATTCTTTCCAACGTCATCATTTGTAGCTAATAGATGGCGTTATGCTTGTAAAGTGACACGAGGGCGCGTTACGTGAATGCGGAACAAAATTTAAAGTAATAATGTCTTAAATAAATTAAACGTACGGGGAAAAAGATTTACTCTATAAATGTTATTAAATAGATGTTGCCATTCCTTTGCTTTCTTTTTTTCTCTAATGACACAGACGGTTTTCTAATGCAATGAGATAATCTTGATAAAACTAGCATCGAGTTGACGAATTTCACAAATCCCGAATTCTCAGGAGATTCGGTATTTCCTCCTTTCGGGATTCTGGTCCTTCTGCATTTTGCGGATCGAGATTTTGCTCCTTCCGAAGTTTGACTTTTGAGAAATAAGTCTTTTGCTTTTTCGACTGTTCGAAGTATTAGCCTCTCTCAATTTTTTATTTCGGAACTTTCATTTTCCGATAGTTCTTAAAATACTTTTTCGAATAATAGAGCGTTCGCTTAAGGGGAGATATACACCTAGAAAATTGAAAAAATCGATTTTTTTTTTTTTACATTTTCTGAAAGTTTAAGGTCCTTAGAATATTTGGTGAAAATCGCAAATTAATTCTTCGAAAAATAAGGCAGTTATAACCGAGAACTGGAAACGTTAGATTTCTTTTGTGATAGAATTGTACAGTGCTCCCCCCCTAAGAAGGTCGAATTCGTCGTCGGCAACAAGCTTTAGATGCAATGGGAATTCCGTCGACTGTAGAAGACCTACACTATGGGCCTGGTATTGATGATTCCATGTAAGTTTAAAATTTCATGATTTTTTAATTCCTAAAATTTCAAACGTGTTTTTCTCAAAACTACGTTTTTCAAAGCGGTACCCAAAATTTCTCAAAAACCAATGTACCGATTGCTTTGAAATTTTTTGTGGTCATTCTATATAATATTACCTAGTATTTGTCATAGGATTTTTTTTTTTGGTTACTTACTCTTCATTTTATAGCCAAAGTAATTACACGTTTAAGGCCCGAAAATCGTTACCTATATTCAAATGGCCGCCATTTTGTTAAAAACCAATAATTTTGAAATCGGCTAGACAAGTACTAGATTATAGTATCTTATTTAATAATCTTTTTTTTTTTTTTTTTTTTAGATGATTTTTGAAGATACGCCAGTGGGTACCGTGTGCGCCGATTTTTTCAAGGACCTCCAAGAATCCTACGATATCCTTGTATCTTTTTGATATTTGTACATAAAAAAAATTTGACATATATTTGAATGTATGTACTTTTAGATAATGAAAACTCTGATCTAAAATAAATGATTACTTTTCTTTGAAACATTTTTAAAATAGAACCTTTTTTTACGGCTTCTAGGTGTATATCTCCCCTTAAACGAACTAGCGGGAGCACAGTTATTTTACCGGGTGATTTCTCGAACATCCTAATTTCGGGTTTTCGTCCAGCCGACTTTTCGGTATTTGGAGATTTTGACCCTCACCCGGGTGAGTCTGATCCCGCGCTTCGGGCTTTCGGCCATCCATCTCGTCGTCTGATCGCATCTTTGCGTATCTGATCAATGCAGGTATAATACACGAACACCGAACTAAAGCGCGTACCGATCGTAACAAAAATGCGAATACTGGTGCCATACGACGTTATTGACACTCGTGGTGGCCGATCCGTCCGGCACATGTGTGCATGATAATAAGTGTGACTCAGTGGTGAGTTTGTGGCTGCGAGACGTCGGTATAAATTACGGTTTGCGTGTGTGTACGTATACACGCGCATGCCGCGTCCCGGTGGTCGGAGCTGTATATTCGTTGTTCGAATACGGAACAGAGTAAAATCCAGTGATCCAGTCATATCCGAGGCGGCGTGTGGCGACGTGCGCAGAGACAGAGTGTCGGTCCCGCTTTGCCCGGCTCGTTATAAGCAGAAACGCAGTTTCTAGAGTGGCTCGCTGCTGGAACGACGTTGCAGGAGGCTCCTGTTACCCGGAGTGAAGGAACGCTATCCGGTTCGAGCCGCCAAGGGGAACCCACCGAGAAGTGCCGCGCACTACCAAAAGCTAACAACATGGCGACCGCTATAGACGACAGACAGGAACTCCTCGAACAATTTCAAGCGGTGAGTTGAAATCGACTAACTGCAATTAATCGACGCGTTCTTCCTTTGTTTACCCCCGATCTAGGTACGCGTCGTTTTTACGTTTTTTATTTGTACCAATGCCGTCCCCCTAGCATTTATATAGGTATGATACATACCATTTCGTACCTCTGTCCGCTCTTCTCGCACGAACTTAAATCCTTGTCATTCATGTATGTATATTGATCGCTACCGTTATCACCCTTCCTCTCGCGAGCCGTCTTCGATTCAGCAATTATTCCTCCTACCGGCCCTCGTACCCTACCTTCTGCGATATTCGAGCGTGTATTCAACCCATTGTTGGCGCACTGGGCGGGCGCCAGGCGCCGGGTCCGGGTTATCCTCGTGGACTGCCATTATGACAGTCGATAACCCCGGGGATTGGGGCATGCGTCGAAATCATCGGGAGATGATCGCGGGTTCTTGCCGGAGGTGGGGAACGATGCCGGTAACCCTTTATTTCTCCAATTCCTGTATATTAAGAGTGCCGCAATTTCGAAATTCGTACAAAATGGCCGTTACGCTCCTTATATATTATCAGCAATACTAAACGAATTTACCTTTGTACAGTAAAAAGGTGGAGCGATGTTAATCGCTATCATAAAAATCGATGATTTTACTGCGAAAAAAAATTATCTTATACAAGTTCTACGATAACATAGAGTTTACCTAGCCGAAGATTGAATAGTCGTTTTTCGGTCACTGATTGCGAGTGAGCAGTGCGATTTACTGTTAAACTAATCAAGTATGCACTGTCACCGCCACGACTTTTTGTAAATTGAAACGTTGGAATTCTGTTGGACAAAAAGCGAATCGAAGAGAACAGCGATAAAAATAATTAATCCGCACGTATATAATTCACATGTGTCGGATCGAACTTGAGATTCAACTTTGGTTGTAATGTTGATGTCTGAGGTGTGTGAAAAAAATGTAATCTGCCTACTGCAGATAAAAAAAAATTGCAAATATTTCGGCAACTATGATGATAGCATAATAGCACACACGCACCCATTCACAAATAGATGTCTATAATTATACTTCTTCAAACTAGCTGACGCTGTTCTATTCATCTATTCTTTATTCCTTTTATTTTTATTATCATCATTATTATTGTTCTTTTCTTGTATTTCGAACGGGTGACAATGCGGTGAGCATTGAATATCAATTCTACAGTCTCCTTGAACTATTCCCTACTACCAATTACCTGTTAGAACGCATACGCTAGTGACATATACATATAAATATATATATATGTATGCGTACACATATGTAAGGTATACACCATTCCGCGATGACACATCAACGCAATGTTGTACTTGCATACCGATACGATATACAGTGTTTCGTATCACCTGAAATAGCAAAGTATGCAACGAAATGAATGATAAAAATAAGTCACATTCCTCAAATGACGACTCTTTTCACAACTAGAATGTCACATATATACGCGATATATTATAATATGGGATACAACATGTTATACAAGTCCTGTTATGCTAAAAGTTGACGTATAAATAGTGTTCATTTTTCTTCCATTAATTATTCTTACCTCGGCCATATTAAATTCCTCTGTTTACCTGTAATAAATACAGACTGCCTGGATAAATTTAACATGTAACATCTTCTTTAATTGAAAAAATATATTTCGTGTTATCTACGTGCGGGTAGGTATCAATAAAATAGGCTTCCTTTGAAATTCTACTTTCATTTCTATTCGCGACATGTGAAGATAGGCATCATTTTTCTGCAGGAAAAAATTTATTTCCCGCTTCGAATGTTGCTCGGAATGCCTGTGTAATATGATTTATTGGCACTATAAATTGGTGTAGCATAATACTTGGTTCGAAAAGTTGATAAAAAAACAAAAAAAAAAAAAACCAAAAAAAATTGAACGTACAAATGACTGATCGTTGTTTTATTGCTGCTTGGTTATGTATGTTGTTACAAAATTCATGGCTCATTCGATTCGAGGTACGCGGTCTGCATGACCGTAAATGGTTGAATACATGTAAGTATGTTTATCCATCGAGCTTAGGTAACTATTCTTATCGAGTCATAAGCCGAGGGCTATACATAGATATTTATCGCCTAGTTTCCATAGAGTAGATATTTTTAAAAGTCTCGACGTACGCAGAAGAACACAGAAAGGAATGGAAGATAATAGAACGCAACCGTGATCCTTATAGCCTTGGTTGGTACCACGTGTCTTCAGCGGCTGATCCCCCGGATCGCACTTGCGTCGCGGGGGCAAAAATCGTTGCTAATTTTGTCACTTTCAAGTACTTTTCGAGTCGTATTTAGGACTCCAAGACTGATTCGAGGATCTCGCAGTTTTTTTTTTTTGTTTTTTTTTTTCATAGAAAAATTAACGGTTGTTATTTGTACCTCGAGTTTTTCACGTAAATATCGCACATGTACAAGCTAGTCTCGTTTTGAGCGCAAGGGGTGAAGAGGAATCACATTACGTTCTTGCTCCAGGTGACACGTGCCATTCTTTTTTTTATTCTCAGCTGCTCCTTGTTCATATTCATATCTTTTTTTTTTATTTCCTCTTTTCAAAAACCGGTTGTGACCTTTCCCTCGTACAATGCATATATGTATATATAAATTGTGGTATACCTGCCGCTTCGAAGCGGACAAAAGTTTGTACAGACCAGATAGAAAAACTATAAACACAAGAGCTTACTATTGCTACACTAATTGTAAGCTTTGATCCGTCGAACCGAAACTTACATGCGGAGTATGCCGAGAAACGAGAGAAGTATTTTTGTGAACAATATTTTCCTAGCTTTCGTCGGTCTCGACAAGACGACAAATGAACCTTGATAATGAAAATTTAATTGTGACATGGTAATTGAAGAATTTGAAAGTAAATAAAGACAGATAATCCCTGTAATATTGTGCAAACTATACTCCGAGCACACAAGCACATGTAAACAAGTCTAGTAAATAAAGAATGTTGGCGTACCGTAATTGCAGTGTATTTGCGATTAGCTACTGATAATTACTCGTACACACACAATGGGGTAACCGCATTTCTCGTGGAAAGGATAGAAATCTAGTTCAACATCTGTTTTTAAGTAAAAACCTCGGTCAATTTGAATACCATCCTCATTTAGACAAATCAGGCGATCGACTCTCTTCTGTGACTAACTTCCGCGGTGTATGTGTATGACTAACATGTTGATAAAATGATTTCGACGAATATGCGTAGTATAACGATAGATGGTTTGATTATCACCATCCCAGTAATTTATAGAATCCGTCACCCGTTGATGGTTTGAAAAAAAAAATCACTCTCCTGGAAGTACGTGACCGCGGTCAATTAACCCGCGAGTAGGTACATCAGCTGTTAAAGTTGCGAGCGAAATCAACGATCCCTTCGTCTCCTGATCTCTGGAGTAAAGAATGCAGGACGCATTTTCAGAACGTTTGCGGTCAGATCGCAACTAGGACTCTGCACTCCGATTTTTTGACTTTCAATTCTAGCGGACAGATAAATTGAAGCGGTCAGGAATGGGGCTGCTTTAGATGCGATCCTGCCGCATATACGTCTCGGAATTTTAGTCTGGCTCCTCGGCTGCATGGCCAGTCGAGCTTACTTCGGTTCAACGACCGATTACCGGTCCGGTATACACAGGCTGACTCTATTCTCACGTGTTTATCGGCAGGACGTTTAATTCCTGTGCCCACTTGGTGCGCTGTGCAGAGATCGTACAAGCGCCACTTGTGATTCCTCGTTCGTCTCTCACCTCAAAAGTTCATCATTTCGGATATTTACGAGATCCTTGGGGTCGATGGAGCCGCTTCGACACTTCAAAGCGACGGCGCAAGAAACGCGAAAGAGACGACTTCTTTCCTCACATCCAAGCGATCCTTGTGTACATTCTTTAGTACAGTTTCCCCAACGGTGTATTGAACCTCCTGGATGCCCGTCTAATAGTCTATGGGAAACACTCTCCGACAACCTACTTTGAGCACAATACGCGATGGTTTGCTACTGTTCACACGTAAACATCCTCGGTTTGCATCCTGGATTCTCATGTGAACTGTGTACCAGCGATGTGGGAGTGTCAGGATGGCGTAACAACGATAGGAGAAATCGACGCGCTAAACATTGATTATTAAGAACATCAAACCTCAAACGGAAGAGAGCTGTGGTATTTTTTGTTATTTCCTGTAAACGTTTGAATACAAACTTATACGTATACGTCTGTACGTATCATACGCATGAAGACGTATCAAGTTTACTTTCCAATAAAAAAAAAAAAAAATGTAGCGGCAAGTGCTTTATATTGACCGTATATCAGTGCCGGAAATTTGTGCAGTGTCAAGAAAGTAATTAAACAATCAGCCTCTGTAACGGTGATCAATGTAACTATGTGAATCTCGGTAATTTATTACCGCAGCAACTGATCCATTCAAAAGTTGTGTCAGTTTAATTGAATTCAATCTTTGCACCTGTAGTTTCGCCCACTGTATAATATATCGCACGGATCCTGTTGAACGCAGTTTTAAATTACCGCTTACACTGCGTTTGCACTGAGCAACGGAAAATTCTAATTGGGAGTTAGAGCCCTGATGCAGAAGGCTCTTATACGCAATTGTTGAGTCAGAGCGGATGTATCGTCTTTCGTCGTGGTACGATTTCAGAAAAAATTTCGCAATCCCGATACTCGTATTTCGGCGGTGCGATGTTATACCGGTTTCACTGAAACCTAGTAGACTGCGTTACTCGTCTAGCAATCATCGCGTTGATTCACATACATATATATACATATATATACATGTATGTATATGTATGTATGTATGTATGTATGTATTATAAGTGTCCCATAATTACATCCGCGTCTATCGCAAGCACTTCCCGTGGCGGTTCTTATCGTGGTTTAGCAGAAAAAAGATATTAATTCCTCTGCAGAAGTACTTCAACGTTACAATCACTTGAGTTCAAAATTATGCACTGATCCGAACTGCTTGTATAATTAATCTTTTAATAATACTCATAATTATCGTAATTTATTGTGAGCGAGATCAAAGGCTTCCCGTTAAGTCGGTAAGAGTTGATCGTGCAATCTCAAATTCTGATACATTCGATATTTCGAGTCTTCTTTCATCGATTGAATGGATTTACGGAATGAAATTTTCAGTACCTATAGGAAATTTCCATATAGGTACGGAATAGGTTTTACAAAATAAAAATGATGGTCAAATATTATTTATGCTTTCAAGGGTCTATTGTGTACGAATTATGATATAATCTAGAAATATAAAAAAAGTCAAAAAAAATATAAAACTTATTTATTGATTTATTGCAAAAGTAGCAGATGTAAACAAATTGTTGGAATTCGTACTTTTCCACGAAAAAAAGCATGTTCTGCTAATCTACGATGCAATTCGAAAGCCAATTTTTACACAAACTTAATACACACCGAAAAATTCTACAGAATCTTGTCAAAATTTGTGTTGTTACTATTGTTTGTTCGCCATATTGGATCAGCCATTTTGAATTTTGGAATTTTGAGTTCAGATTCGTAATCAGCGATCCTAAAAGCTCATGTGCGCAAAATTTCAAGTGAATCGCATGGAAGGAAAAATGTATGACAGGGTTAAGTATAGTATAAAATATTGAATCCTCGCGCGCTTCTTCAACCGCAAAACTACAACACTTTCGTGTCAAGGTGCAGCTTGTAATATCGGAGGACGAGCACAACGGGCTATTAAGTTTTTCTTAGTCGCGTCACGTGTGCTGCAACAGAAAACAAAAGCGAAACGTGATGCTGAAAAATAGTCTCGTGTACCGTAAGTTACGCGCTGCTTAACAGGTGCTTTAACAACACTTAATACTCGGTTGCGTGAACCTGAAATCAGAGTTGAGAAGCGTGCCACTTATACCACCACACCCTGAACATGACTTCGTTGCGATGAAGTTACTCAAAATCCAGAACCCGTTTGAACGGTGAAATTCAGGAAAACTGATGACCTGCGGATATGAATTTCATGCGTATGCGCTCGATGAGTGAGGCTGAAGTTGGTAACGTTGACGTAACGAAACATTAGGGAAAATATCATCAGTTCTCGACTTTAGAATGACTTTCAAGGAGTTGGCTTTTCCAAATAAGAGTATGTTTTGTTTGACATGGTTTACCAAATTTCAGGTATTGCCATGGGTGCGAAGAAACGATTTTTTCTAAACATGCATCGTTAAAGTAACGTTATTAACTTCATCCTCATCTCGATGAGCACTTCTCAGCTGAAACCATATTTAGTCGTGTAAGGTCGTCGTTCCCTGGTTTCTAATCGAGAATGAGAAAGCCGGGATTCTCTTATCATTCGCTTACTCACGCGTTTCTGTATATTATTATACGGATGCTCGGACGGATGGAGAAATGATCGGACGTGGGAGTATCTTCTAATCAAAATGATACTTGACGAAGTTGTGAGAGATAGCCTGCCGTCGGAGAGCCAGTCATTCTTTCGGTACTTACGAACTGGTATGTTATGACGAATTATGGAATCCGGGTTAAGAGATCACTGCTGTTGTTCACTAGGTATATACCTGATTTTCACGTCGATATGATTCATCTTTGGCTGCAGGTTGTTCCATCAACCACGGATGACGTGTGCGTTGTTTGACCATGACGACTTTCCCGTTCAACAGTATTGTCCATTCTGAGCGTTTAACTCACTGATCGAAGTTGTATGAGGATGAAGTTAGTAACGATACGTGTTTAGGAAAAACCTTTACCTCGCACATTTAGCATAGTGTTTGAAATTTAGTAAATCACGATAAACAAAACATACTCATATATTTCGCCTAGTCAACTCCTTGAAAGTCACTCGGTACTTTGTAATGATTTTCTCCTCTGACGTTTTGTTACGCTAACGTCACCAACTTCAGCGTTGCGAAGTTGTTAGGTATTGACCTCAGCCATTGATCAGCTACCTCCAAAGGCTATGGTTTCGTATTTTCTGGTTCGCCCGACCTCGTTTTTCTTCATAATAGGGTTCACGCTTACGGTACGCAACATTATGATATTACAGAAGGTATACACTTTTCTCAGGGATTAGGCGTAGTTCACTTGTTAAAAGCCTTGCGTCGAATGTGCTGGCCGATGGTTCTTTGAGAACGTACTTGTAATTATGCCGTGGTTCCTTTGTTTCCTCGTGCAGGAAACTTACTGCAGTAGTAGAAGTAGTAGTAGTAGTAGTAGTAGTTAAAATTGGTTAATTAATTGAATACGTTACTTTGGTTTAATAGCGTCAAGTTCATTGTTAGTTTCGTTTCTAATTCCTTGTACTTTTTGGCTTCCTTAACGACAAAGACCACAATCTACCTTAGCTGTACGAAACTCTAAATTATTTTTTCACTTATCGTTAGTACCTGTTTCTATAACGACACTTCATGTGCACTTCACGCATGAAATCGACTTCGTATATCGCACGCGGTTTTTACGATCGAGTACCTTGTACCGTGCCACATAGCATGTATTAAGTAACATTTGCGGTGTCGTGAATGAGTAAAAAACGGTGTTAAAAAATATGATACGATACCGATGAAATACAGGGTATCGTTTTCTTGCGGGAAATAAATTTAAAAAAATGTTTACACACCATCGTTACACACCATTCCAATCATAATTCACGTCCGTGAAGTCGGTGCCTTGTTGAAAAAAAGATTTGCAGTATTTGTAGTTCTAACATCTCGTTGAAAATTTCCAGAATTTCCGATCGTTCATTTCGTTTTTCTTCAATATATGTATATGACGCTAAGTTCCAGGCGTCCCCGATTTCATTCCTCAGACGAGCAACTGCAACAGCACATGCCCGCTTAAAACTCCTATGTAATTGCGTTGAGTTGCATCACGCTGTAACAACACTCGATGCACACTCACAAAATTGAATACATACCAACACCTGTTGTCGTTAGTGAATTTGAAACCGCTCTCGTTTGTGTTTGGCACACTAAGTGGAGGTAAATGTAGTGTGTATGTCCTATTTCTTGACAAAGAAACACCGCCCTATGCCTCTGGCATTGACTCATCCGAGGATAAATGGATTGTTTTAATGAGCAATCCGACGAGGTGCGACGCAATAGGCATACCTATTCCATTTGGTAACTTGAAGCCAGTTTGATGTTATGAATGAACCCTGAGAGAGGCGGCAACAATACGACTGGTCTTAATTAAACGTAGGGTCAAGATGCTGGTGGCTCCGTTTTATCCAATAAAGATCCACTCAGGAAGCGTTTAAAGAAAGGATCTAAACTCTTATCTACGGAAACATCAATTGGCCGCGAATGTATGAACAAGTGCGTAGTGTCACGATGACGAGTGAATGTACCACGGTACGTCCACGTGGTACTGCAGCCACTGCCATGTGTGAAGTAAAAATTATCGGAAAATTTGTGACGTTGTATGGGATATTAATATTGACTGTTAGTCCGCATCGTTGACAGTGCAATTTATCAGCTGTTGAACGAACAGTCTTGTTTGATCGTGATGCAGAAGTCAGACTTACGCATACACACTTACTTACTTACAATGAAAAAAGACATGCGAGGATAAGGTATGTTGCGGAGTCATCTCATGGTCAGCAGAACCTTATGTGGAGAGAATGAGAAAAACTAATACAGAGAGCTGCAGAATTGTAACGACAGCACGTTTCATCGAACTGAAAAGTCAGGCAGATTTCAGCAGTCTTACAATTGGGTGCGTAGGACGGCCGGTCATAAACGTTCCACTGCCAGTTTGGCGTCAAGAGATGCGTAGGCTCGACTTGTGTCTTATTTTGCATTCATTAAAGAACTTGCGTCATTGCGATGATATAATTACATTGAGATCTGCAGCCCACTTGCTATGTCAAAGTTAGGATTGGCGACTATTTGCTTATTCGACATCGTCGCTCTTCTCTATGCTGACTTTACATGGCTTTGAATAATCACAAAAGAGAATTGAAATTCTACGAGATTGAAGTTAGTAACGTTACCGTAACGAAACATTGGACTTCGAAATATGAGTATGTTTCGTTTTATGACGTTTTACTGAATTTCAAACTATTCCAAAATGGTGAAATAACGGTTTTTCATAAGCATAAGTCGCTACGATAACGTTACCAACTTCAACATGGTCAAATTCTCCAAGTCCAATTTTCGCTCACAATCAGTTCAGTCGTATTTAGGTTTGTATTCAATGGCTCTTGCGTATATCTTATAATGCATGCAGTAACAATCTGTATATATGCGCTTTCCCGCATATCTACCGCCTATGTTGTTTGACTGACTTTCGAATATTGATCAATAGCAGGGACACTCTCACTTTCCTGTAATGCGTCAACGGATTATCATTGAGAGTAGTTGATGTTATTCTAATTTTCAAAACTACTTTGAAACAAGAACATATGGGGAAAAAAATCAGAAAGATCAGTTAGTGTTCGCACTGTTTTACAATAACCTCTTAGAGTCTAATTGAGGGCTGAGAAGAATTTTACTCGTTCGTATTGTTCTCAGATAACAATTAACGTACCCTGCTTAATATTATAATAATTACAGCTCATGTTTGCGCATATTACTCGGGCGGAATTTTTCTCGAAGCGTGGAGAAGAGTGATTACAACGGGGATTGGAATTGGAACAATAAAAACCGTTACAAAGCGGGATTCGTTATACTTTTTTCGATCCGTGTTTACAGCTGTGGATGAGATTTACACAGACACATGTGTGCATCAATGCGTTTCAAACTGTTGTGATCGCGTCATCGGGCGCGCGACGACCTCGCTAGTATAGTTCATGATACAAGTGTGTTTATGAGAAATTCCGATCTCGTCGTGCGATGTCTTCGCTTTAAACAATTCGTAATTATTCATCGTAGCGAAGGAGTGACTCACCCTGAGAAAAATCGCAAGGATCCCGACTGAAAAACATCCAATTATCGTATCGAGTGAAAGATAATGTAATATATATATATATATACCTACACCGCTGTCCAACTGATCGCAGACTAACGGTTATACTAAAACTGATGAATTGTTCACAGATCTATACCTACCAGAAATCGTTTGCGGGAAAATAATTATTGTTAGGTCGCAAGACGAATTTCAAATCATGAATAAATAATGTTAAAAAATATATTATTATATATTTTACTGACTACGAATAACTGTGATTCAAATCGAGCTTAGACTTTGCCCTCCATTTGAAGTCGGACATCACGGAATCGATTAAGGGACGCCGATGTAAGATTATCCAAACTTTTCGTGTGTCACGCGGTGTGATGATTTTCCAGCAGATAGGTTATAGCTCACATTCTAATTGTTCTAAAATCTCGTTTATTCTCAATGATTGACGAAATCTCGTATTTATTATAGAGCATGCGATACTCGCGATTATAAACGAAGAATAAAAACAAAAAAAAAACGCCGAAATCATCTAGGATTGTACAGCACTGTTCAAATGCAGATGGCAACTACTGGTCAACTTCTAGTCCACGTGCCACCGCGCAACCTTGTCCTTGGTGACAGGCCAGGTCTGTAACCTCGTTTCAAGAGTTCGTTGTATCAGAGAGTTCGTTTCTCTCGGATAAACTGAAGTGAGAATGATCCGAGCAAACACTACGTCGATGAGTTTCCATTTTTTCTCTTTTTTTGCATCCGCGCAAAAAATGACAACGACAGTTACACGGCATGATTTGTATTCGCTGACTATGACCGAGTTCCAAAACAGTTCTTCTCCTCCCCCTTAACTTTGATAGCCAAAGATTTTCCGTTGATCGGCATTATGTGTAATAAATCATTCACCCCAATTGTACATTCTTTCCCAACCCGCATAGTAAAAAATATTTTGCGAATGACCGAGCGTACTTCATACGAAAAGATACCTACTTCCAAACATCAAGGTTTAATCAACAGCTTCCATCAATTGATAAAATCTTGTTCAATCGTGTAATACTCTGTCTTATCCGCGTATGTGCGTGGTGCTGTAATAAAAACTAGAAGTGTATTGGTTCCCGGTATTTTTTTTTCAATTTTTTTTTTTCATCGAACCTCCGTATCAATGATAACGTTGATAAGCAGCTGTGTCTGTCCGACTGTCGACTCACTGAGTGCTTTTGCAAGTTTCAATTCGGTAGAGTTCCGCGAGAACATTTTACTCAATTCTTGTCTTCTAGTAATACAATTATTCAGAGTGCTTAAGAACAATAATAGTAACAATGGAGATCCAATCGATGCAAAAATGGGATGTCATGGACGAATATTTCCAAGATTTTTTCAATCTGTTTAACTCAGTAAGTTGTTTTTGATATCGTCCCTCCGTGTTGTCTCTAGTAATTAACATTCGACTCGCAGACAGTCAATAAACCTTCGCAATGATAGAGATTAATAGTTTATTAGCATGACTGATGATTTTATAGAGATGTGAATTATTTGAGAATCAATTTTACCGATTTGTTGCAGATCGATCAAAATGGCGATGGTTTCATTGACTTGGCTGAGCTTAGAACAGCGTTGGCCGTATGCGGATTCAAAATGCCCGGCTACAAAGTTCGCCAAATGATTGAAGAGTACGACGACAAGGAGAGACTGGAGCATAAGGGACGATTGTCCTTTGAGGAGTTCGAGAAATTATGCAAAGAGCTGAAAGCTAACGAGCTTGGGTCTACTTTCAAACAAGTTGTATCTAAGAAAGAGAATTTGGAAACTCTCGGCGGTATTTCTGACGCTTCGAGCGAGGGAACGACCCATTCAGTAAGGCTGGAAGAGCAGCTGGCCTTCAGCGACTGGGTAAATACAAACTTGGGCTACGATCCGGACCTCAAACATCTCCTGCCGATTGATCCAGAAGGAAAAACCCTCTACGATAAGGTCAAGGATGGAATACTCCTGTGGTAAGTCAAGATTGTCGGACACGCAGTGCTGAAAGAATCGTGTACACCATTAATTGTAAGATAAGATAAAGCATATTTTCAGGGCTATCAGATAAAGAGGCGCGGTTTTGAGTAGTTAATCCATTTGTTACATGAACGGCTTACTCTTCATATTCGATATATTGAAAAGTCTTGATCAAATCCCTCCGGATTTGGCAATAAAAATGCCATGACTCATCCGCTTTATAATTTGACGAATTCAGTTGAAGTGCATGTCTAATTTTAAAACGCGTTTGTTACAGTAAAATTATAAACCATTCCTGCCCGGACACGATCGACGAAAGGACTATAAACAAGAAGAATTTGACCCTCTACACGAAGCATGAGAACCTGACGCTAGCTCTATCATCGGCCCAAGCAATTGGTTGCAACATAATAAACATTGACGCACACGATTTGACGAAAGGATCACCTCACCTAGTCCTCGGACTCTTGTGGCAGATAATCAGAATCGGATTATTCAATCAAATAACCCTTGAGAACTGTCCAGGTTTGACAACGCTGCTGCAGGACGGAGAGCGGATCGAGGACCTACTGAAGTTGTCGCCTGAGGCGATACTTCTGCGATGGGTGAACCATCATCTCCAGAATGCCGGAATAGCGAGAAGGTGCAACAACTTCCAGTCGGACATCACCGATTCGGAGATCTACTCGCATCTGATAAAGCAAATAGCTCCGGCAGACGCTGACGTGACTCTGGAGGCTCTGATGGAACCGAACCACAGCACGAGGGCGGAGATAATGCTGCAGCAGGCCGCGAAACTTGGTTGTAGAAGTTTCGTCACCCCGAGCGACGTCGTCAACGGCATTTACAAGCTCAACTTGGCCTTCGTTGCGAATCTGTTCAACAACCATCCTGGCCTGGACAACCCTGAGACCGTGATCGAAGGACTGGAATCACTGGAGGAAACAAGGGAGGAAAAAACGTATAGAAATTGGATGAACTCGCTGGGCATTTCGCCCCATGTGAATTGGCTGTACTCCGACTTAGCCGACGGTCTGGTGATATTCCAACTCTACGACATTATCAAGCCTGGCACGGTCAGTTGGAACAAGGTTCACAAGAAGTTCACCAAGCTCAGAAAATTCATGGAGAAGTTGGAGAACTGCAACTACGCTGTCGACCTTGGTAAACAGATGAACTTCTCGCTTGTCGGTATTGCCGGGCAGGACATTAACGACGGCAACGCGACTCTGACGCTGGCTTTAATATGGCAGCTGATGAGGTCTTACACTCTATCGATCCTTGCCTCGTTGGCCGGGAACCAGGGCAGTCCGATTGTTGAGAAATCGATCGTTCAGTGGGTCAACTCGAAGCTTCAAGCCGCGGGGAAGAGCAGCAGCATTAAGAGTTTTCAGGACTACAGCATATCCGACGCGAAGGTGGTTATCGACCTGATTGACACGATAAAACCGGGGATCATAAACTACGAGCTGGTAAAGGAGGGCGGCACCGAGCAGGAGAACCTGGACAACGCAAAGTACGCGATATCCATGGCCCGTAAAATTGGGGCGAGGGTTTACGCCCTGCCCGAAGACATCACGGAAGTTAAACCAAAAATGGTGATGACAGTTTTTGCCTGCCTAATGGCCTTGGACTACGTACCAAACATGGACTCCGTCAAGGCGAACAACGGCGACGTTATCATCCAGTAACGAAGCGGGGTTTTTTTTTTTCAACACCGCGTATGTTATCTTGTACACATCAAACCATCCCTGGAGCAACGCCGCCGCCTCCCGCATGGCTTGTTGCTACTAAACGTAAAAATTGTACATACGATATTATTATATATTTAGGATAATTTAATTATCGTTATCAAGATGAGAGGCGAACACCCAAATCGGGTTTGTCACATATTCTCTATCGCGTCAGCATGACATCGTGTGTTTCGAAAATGTAAAATTGTATAACAAGAAGGAAAAGAAAAAACGTGCAAGAGTATCTCGTAGCGAAAAATTACTCACAGGATATTTTGTTGCGAAAATCTTTCATCTAAAGAATAATAACAATAGGTATTGCTCTTGTAACAATATTCGGGATATTTCTTGCCTCGTTGCAATGCTTCGCAGTGTACAGTGTTTCACGTTTTAGTAATGCTACACTGTGCGGCGACAGCATCGTAGTACACGTGTTAAACTTTTACAACGGGTTTGTACACCTGAGGAAAGTCGAGTTTCACTGGACCTTAATGGGCGAAATGTTTGTGCCCACATTATGATAATCATGTTCCTCCAGAATTCAATAGTAGGCTATATTTACATACACAATTTCCAATTTTGTACTGCTGCATATTACTAAATCTATAATAATAATAGATTAGGGCTGGCAGTTGAAGAATTTAAAATAACTCTATACTAAAGACCAGAATTCGAATAATTGTACAATCAATGTCATTCTGAAACCTGCACTTATTGCATGTTACCTCTCTGTTTCACAGTCAGTTTAACTGAAAACGAATACTTTAATATACACATATTGGTTCTTACTTTGAAATCGAATTTCATCGCTACTTACTTTGATATACCAATACGTTAATACATAATATCATAATATTAATATTAAAAAGAAAACATTTATTGTAAAAATGTAACAATGGTAATTAATTAATTCACACGTAAATATGAATTTGATATCCATATATTTGTATGATGAACGTGAGAGTGTCGCGGCAAATTACAATATTCATCAATTTATGGATGTTTATACATCAATTTTTGTCATATGAAAACATCTTTCTTGTTTTCTATTTAATCAGCGAGGCGTGCATTGCTGATATACATTCCAAAAGTCACTTCCCAGACACAGTCGCGAAAATTTTTTGCCTTATCAATTGAACGGGAATTAAACAAAAAATTGAACCAAATTTTTCATTTTTCACAGTAATTTGTATGTACTGCTGTTTTCTATTGTATTTTTTTCCTTTTCTTTCTTTGTGTTCGTTCTATCATAGGAAATATAACGTCGGCGGACGTGGATACAGACAAGAAATAGCCCCCACCGCCCCCAGTCGTTCCTTCTGTGATTGACAATGAAATGACAAAAGAGAACAATGTATATGTATAGCCTCTTTAGTACGATATGGTTGGAGTTAAGGTTACAACATCAAATTTTTTCAAGAATTCAATTCTTCATTAATCAACATACTATTTGTTATTTAGCCAGGTTTGTCTATCAAGAATGTTTTTTTCTTCGTTCATCAAAATCCAGCGATATTTTTTTAAACTAATAGGCTCTAATGATATTAGATGCCACATATGTCGTATACGAGCTGTAGACGAAGGCCATATTTAAAAAGTGAGAGATTTCTTGAGTCTTGGGCATATTGCAATTTTGCTATTTGAAAATTAAGAGTTAAAAAGAAAATTTTATTATAGTTTTGGCTAAAAAATACATTTTAGTCATTTTTAGTCAAATATAATGATGTATGCATGCATAACTATTACAATGAGAACGAGACGATAATCCACAACGTTTTGACTGTGACAAAACGATTCTTAATTATTGATTATTCCAATCATTGTAAGTGAATACAATTCAATTACGACTACGACGCAGAAGCATGATTTGATTTCGATTAGAATTCATTAAAATTATTAAACCGGTGATCTTGAGGAAGACTGGAAAGATACAATTAAGTAATCCGTACGTCAAGATCGCGAACCCTAATATATTTCCCAATGAGACAATTGAACGGCGTCATAAATTGTTATGAGTAAATTATTCAGACTGTGTGTCGAAGCCAATGCTCGTCTCTTCGTATGCCGGTATAAATAGTAGGTGTAATTTAATTGTAATTTAAATAAAGACAAAATTATCTAAAAAAATAGAATCTTCTACTGTTGATATTATTAAACTGAGTTTGTTTCCAAATTATAAGTTTGAAGGTGAATACAAGTTAACAGCTCATAAGCGATCACGTGATATGCAATGAAAATTTTTATTCAATATAAATACATGAACTTTGTAATTTTGTAATTTCGTTTTTTTTTTTTCACTTTCACTCGAATTAATTTTTAAATATTCGATAACATTGTAAGTTCTATACTACTATACACATGTCCATAGGTATTGCAGTCGTCATAAAATACCACCAGTGTACAACGTCAGATAAGTGATGAGACGCCGTACTTTCGAAGATGTGATCTATGCGGGAACACAGCTCTCTGGGACGGAAATCCTGGTACTCTTGTTATGGGGTTTCTGGCTGAAGTCAGGGTGAGCTCCCTGATCGATGCGCTGGGTAAGAGAATCGGCGTAGCTGCTCTTCTCAACGCAGTGCATCTTCACGGTCTTTTGCTGCTTGCTGGTCGGCTTGCAGCCTGGAGCGCAGGCGGCGACTGGCCTCTGAGAGAAACACACCTGGCCACCCTCTTGAGTCACGCTGGTTCGATAGGTCGTGCAGCTGCCACGTGCCTGGCTGTTCCTTCCGGAAAAGTTCTGATGTTTGTTACCGCGAGAACTTCCCATGTTCCTTCCACGTCCGGCATCCTGGTCGCTCACGACATTACCTAAAAGAAGGACTTTGCGGTAGCACTTGGCTTGATCAGCTTTGCGTGCGTTCTCTTTTGCAGGTCCTTCGCAGCGGTCTTCATTGGTAAGAGCATAGCTGGCGGCGAAGTACTCGGGCTTCTTCAGGATGCAGTTTTCTGGAGTGGTGAAGTCGTCATGTTCTTCTCCGGTGAATGTTCCGCAAAGTCCACGGATCTGGTCGCGGTATTTGTTGTTTAGAACCAGCTTCATGCGTTGTCCGTCGTAGGCCGCTTTGACGCCGAATGTCTCAGAATGAATCACGACAGCACCCTGCTGTCCGAGGTAAGCCTCAAAATCGTATTCGTCGTCGTCGTCGTCGTCATCGTCGTAGCGGTAGACTTCGTGTTTTGAAAGTTGGACAGATTGGCCGTCAACCTTGATGGAGGGCTGGTTGTTGTTCGGGTACATGTGGATTTCGGTATCTCTGAGAACCAGTTTGCATTCCCTTTGCTTGTCGCTGATATCACGGCAGACTGCGCTGACTTCCATATCGTCGGAGATACCTTCATCGTCGTCGTCGTCGTCGTCATCGTCGGGAATGGCTGTCATCACAACGTGCCAGCAGTTGCCAAGTTCGATAGGGTAGGTCTTGTTGTCGAAAGTAGATGCGGCAGAGTGGTCAATGACGCAAGTTGCTGTAAATGAATTCAACAAGAACGTTATGTTGCGGCGTTGATGCGCTCTAAAAAAGATTGAATATGCTTTTCGAATGTATCGTTAACTCACGATTGTATTGCCCGGCAAGGACTTCCCTTCCAAAACGACGCTGAGCCGATTGAACGGGGTCTATGGCGAGGAGGGGAGCTGCCCACGCGCTGATGTCCAGATCTGTAATGTTGGCGTCGAAACCAGGGGCGTTCATGGTTACGTTAAGGCTTTCAAAGTCGGGTGACATTTCGTATTCGACATCGATCTGGCCTTCAGCCTGGTTTTCGGGATCGACATAGTTTTCGTAGGCGTAGTGATAGGTCAGGTGGCGAACAATGCTATAGGCTTTAGCGGTGATATTCTTTACTGTGTCGGGAATCTGCTGGTACTTGATGGTGAAGCTACCTTCATCCAAAGAGTTTGCGCGAGCCGTAGCGTTGCGGCAAGCTGGCAGAACGTTGTTACCCTCCTGCATCTCTTGAGCACATTGCAGAACCATCGGGTCATCTTGAAGATACTCTCTGCGTTCGTCGGACTGTTCTAATTTACCTTTAATTTGTACTCTTGCGCCAGACTGGCAGTTTTCACCGAATTTAATGTCAACTGCGACTTTGGTTGCTGGCTCGGCCTTCAATGCCTGGGCGAAGTTCATGCGTGGGATTTGAGGACTCGAGCTTTGAGCGGACATGCAGACCTCGTAGTTCTTCTGCTGTGCAGGGTCACTGCCGTAATAGAAGACGACTCGGCTCTTATCGTCAACGAAGCTGCTGGCCACAGCGATAGTGGCTGCAAATTGCGCCTTGTTCTTACCCTGGAATTCCGCACCGAAATCGTAAGCCCGGGCATACGCGTCTTTGATCCCGGAGGCAGCCTCCCTCAGTAACTGCTCTTGACGTTTTTCACTGTCAGGTTCGCGGCTGTGGGGTTGAGGGGCTGAGGCGTTGCTGTCGGAAGATTGGTTATCATCGTCAGCGGAGCTCTTACGGCCTGCCGGGTGTTGGTAAGCTGACTTTGAAGCTGAACTGCCGCTCTGTCCCTTCGTGTAATCGGAGTAGGAGAACGTAAGTTCTACGGCATCGTTGCTGCTTTGTTTAGCATCCCAGATCAAATTGTAATTGGACTGTTGGATGCTTTCTACGTCTGAGGAGAAGATGTAAGATGCCAATGGATCTTCAGACTCAACCATCCTCAAGGCCCAATTGCTTAGCTTTTCAGGTTCATCATCACTTTCAGCTGTGAAACGGAACACAAAACCGGTAGACTTATCTCCAAAGGACCACTCTCGGTCTTCCGAATCGTCATCATCGATGGACTGGTAACCATCCTGTTGGGAAGCTGGTTTTCCATTGAGAAGATCGTACTGAACAGTGTATGGCCAGCTGCTGTAGTGCACAAGGTTATAGCTCTTATCCTGGTCAATGGGCTCAAGGTTCATGCGGATGTGGCTATTTTCGAAATCCAAATCAACTTCAGCGCTCAGTGGCACGTTGATTTGGAAGTTCTGATCGTAACCAGCCATATGGTGACGGTGGCTGGTGGGGTTGACAAAACCGAATCGTGCGATCATCTTTTTGGAGTAGACGGCATGAATTTGGGCACTAGCGTTCACCGCAGCAGGAATAGAGATCTCATGGGAGGAGCCGCTGTAGTCACCTGGGTGTGCTCTAGCACGTACTTCGCCGCCGATTTGTACAAGAGAAGGAGTCTTCATGGTGTAGACAAATGGCAGACCCATCGCCGTTGGGAAAATGACGGTCACTTCGTTGTCACTGTACAGTTTGGTGTAGTTGAATTTCTGGCCATGTTTCAAAGAGGCTGCGGCTGACTTGACCCCTAAAAATATTTATTGCCATGATAAATCGTTCGCCGAAGTAGAAACTAAGTTATCTAGGAAAACTACATTTCTCAAATTATGTACTGTACTTACAGCTGGGGAATTGTTTGATGGTGTTGTTATCGAATGCCATGAAACGGGCGGATTGAAGGAATCCGTCGATGAAAATATGTCCTTCGAGTTCTTCGTCGTCATCGCTTTGGATGTTTAGTGCACTCAAAATGTTTTGAGGACTGAACTTGCTGGACTTGCCTTTGCCTTTCTGGGCATTGTCATCGTCATTCTCGTATTGGTCGTAGAGAACGTCGAGCAAATCATCAAAGCTGGATACCGCGGCACCATAGAAACTAGTGGGCATTACGAATCCACCTTTGTTACGTTTCAAGGCACCAAATATAGCCTGAGGGGCGATGCTGTCCTGACTTCCGATCCAGCTAAGACTAGCTTTGTAAGCAGCGTTCAACTCTTCGTGAACATAATCGTGAAGCCAGCTTCGGGAATACTGGATACCCATGTATTCGGGATTTAGCATATCGCGTGCAGCACGTGCGTTCGCAGAGCTACAAAGAATAAGTCACCATGAGTCATTACTACGGTAATCTGATAATATTATTTCTCTTTTTGAGATTCTTTGGGTACTTACTAATCAGAATCGTAAAGTTCAGCTGTCGATTCGATGACAGACTTGACGGCAGAGTTGACCTGGTTGTTCGTGTCCTCGTTGGTGAATTGAGCCATGCGTTGGAGCATACTGGCGGGTGGTTTGGTTTTCATCAGCTGGAAGACTGCAGCGGTACGAACTTCAGAAGATTCACCAGTATTTTGGTAGATCTTGTACAGTACAGCGCGTGTTTGCTTCGGGTACAGTTCCGCTAAGTTGGCCATACTGAGGACCATGGTCAGGCGTTGAAAGTTTGTGGCATCCTCTTCACCTTCTAGGTATGGTTCAAAAGCAGCGAGCATCTTAGGGTGACCGACTTTACCAAGAGCACGGATGAACACTTGAATTTTTGGACTGTAAGCTTCACGGATAGCGCTCTTCATTTGATTCTCGAGGTAAGGAATCCATTTGTTTTGAACAGCTGGGTTGTTCTTAGGGGAGAGACGACCGTAACTGTGCACAGGATAGCGATTATGGGCCGAGGCGTTGTTTACCTGCGATTCACGTACGAGATCTGCGAAAGCCAGAATTGCTGTAGAGTTGAGGTAAGCTTGTTTGGTGACTTCTTGGCTGGTGGCAAGCTCAAAGAATGCATCCATGTACTGAGAAGTAGGATCTCTGGTGGTCGCTGGCAATACGGCGATCAATTCCGCAGCTTCAAAACCCTTGACCTTCTTAGATAAAATCCAGTCCTTGATCACAACCAACGCAGGTCCAGTACCGGCTTGAGCAACTGCGTCGCGGAAGGCTGCCCACGAAGCACACTTGATACTCTGGGTTTTGCTATCCTTATCACCTGGGCATTGAGAGGCTGGTGTGTACATCTTGGACGCGGCCTGCTCGATCTGCTTCGTATTCATGGTACGTAGGCGGGTAGAAAGGGCAGCAAACTTTTCAAGGGTATCTTCCTTTGGGATGCTACTCGGTTTTTGAAGCTCAGCGCCGATCTGATCAGCGAGTTTCTTGGTGTAGGAAACTAGATCCATGTGATCTACAGTGACTTTGTCGCCGACAAAGAAAAGCATGGGAAGGTCAGGAGCATTTTGCAAGGTAGGTTTTGGCAACCAGTATTCCTCGCTGCTACTAAGGCTGTCACTTTCGCTTGAGCTGCTGGAACTTGAGTCAGAGCTATCGCTTGAGTCATCATTAGCTGCACGAGCTTGACGATGTCCACGTTGGTCATTGTACTGGTTTGGATTCGGGTAGCGACCATAGTTGTGTTTGGATGGCCGACCCTGACTGTGACCGTTTTCTTCCGAAGACGAGGATGACGAAGAAGAGCTAGAGCTTGACGAAGAGGAAGAAGAGGAAGAAGAGGAAGAAGATGAGGAGTCGTCATCATCACGACCGCTGTTTCTTGAGCTACGCTGACGTTTGTCGTTTTCCCTGTAAGGGATGAACACTAGGTCATCCATAGACTCTGGGTTGGATGGAGATTTGGGGCTTCCAGAAGCAGAATCGACTGATTGCAGGGTGATGTTCAGCCTGCTGACAACCATACCCTTTTGTGTGTTATGAATAGTCGGGCTCACTATAATTTTGTTTGTGGTGACCGATGACTGGATGGTGAAATGATCCAGACTTCCAGAAATAATCACACGGCTGACAGACGATTTCTGCAACAATGAAAAACCCCCTTAGATATGTTGATAAAAATTTGAGTATAAACGCCCCCCTCTATTAATATGCACCGGTGCACAAGTGGGTCGAAAATATTTACAGTCAATATATGCACTTACAGAGAGCAGATCACCCATGGAGTTGCTTCCAGCTTCCCAATCAGTTTCTCCACTGAAACCAAAGTGGTAACTCCTACGATTTCCACAGTTACTGAAGTTACTCGTCTTCACAATATCAATGATCTGTCCATCTCCCTTGAGATTTGGGAATGGAGCCAACTCCGGTTTAGTTTGGAGCACGAATTCTGGCAGAGGGCTAACGTCGTAGAAGACCTCACACTCGCCGGTAACAGTATCTTCCATGGTCACGAACGTGGCGTAGGCGTTGTTACCTTCGGGTTCCTGGTTGTAGCGAGATTTTATGGCGTTCTCACCCTGCGTATCAACTTGAAGTTGACTGACGATGGACTTGATAATGTTGACCTGGTCGACTGGCAGAGACTTCTCAACGATAAGGTCGTCGATCGCGCCATTTTTGAATTTGATCTCAAATGGCTTTTCGCTCAGCGGGAACTGCTGGAAATTGGTCTTCTTCTCGGGTAGAGGAGAATCCCATCCACCAGGTAGCTGAGCGTGAATCTCTGCGGACTGAGGACTGTGGATGCTACAGCTCAACGAGTCGGATCCTTTCGGCTGACACTTGAGCTGAGCCTTTAACGCGATACCGGTGTACTGATCTTCGAGTTGGTGAAAAGCCGCCAATGTGCGACCGCGCACCTGATAGGTGTATTCTTGACCTTGCTTCCAGGCATTTTGATTGGCCGCGGAAGCGATTCCAACTACAGGACAGAGAAGGATTTTTTTCAAACATGTTAAAATCAATCTTGTTTGACGAATTACAAGCTACAATGATTTTTCAGCTTTCAACTTTTACAATCATAAAAAAAAAATAGATTTCACCAATTATGATGTAATCCGAATACATTACTGTGCTATGCTTGTGAGTTTTGTGACAACAAGTCAAAATTGAATAGTTGCAAATAAAATAATGTGTATACATCAAGTACTTACCAAGGAGACACAGAAGTAGAGGAGACCACATTCTGCTGCTTGACGTCCAGTTGGAGTGATGAGTACCGATTTTGCAAGGGCTTTTATACCGATTCGATTGATCTCTACGACATTTAACCCTTCAATTCTGTCGACTCTAGCAATAATCAGTCGACATAGTAACAGTGTATCAATCTATGCCACGCGTGGCAATTTTTACGAAAAACTGCCGACTTCCTTTCGCATGTTGAAACTCTGACCTTTCTGTACCACCGGATGCTGCTCTCGATAACGATTTGCTCTGATGCACTGTTGTCGAAGCGTGAAACAAACATCTTGACCGCAGTTCGAATGTCTGCGATGGAGTATTGGCACAGTACTCTTTGCTCACCCAAACTCTGATCAGGTGCGTATTCTCATTTCTCATTTATTGTCCAATTTTCTGCAACGAGTTTAAGATCTCAAAATTTGTTTTGTCAAGATTTCCTAGACAATAGCTTTTTGAATTGTTCTGTTTTTCATCCGTTCTTTTCAAAACCTAATCTGAACCCTATAAAGCATCCTCTATTTCTGTGAATCTTCAATCATAAGCTTCAATTATTGATTTTCTATTTCCTTATATGTGTTTTAGTAATTTTTATCGATTAGGATCTAGTTCAGCGGACATTTATCAAAATCTTGAAAACGTCGCAAAAAATTAATTCCACCTTCTATGTAATCTCAACTTGCTGAGTGAAAAATTCATTGATATGGCATGGAATGCCTCGTATAATATTTTTTGAAGCGGAATAGTTTGCTTCAAACGGTAGTCATATATTTTATCAATTCGTAATATCGATTCGCATTCTCTGATAAATACTATATTTAAAATTTGAAGTCAAATATGATCTACTTATATGACTTTATTCGATCCATTTAAGTATTTTATTCTTTCAAATCACTGATAATTTGTACAGCAACAAGCGCATGCTTTCAACGACAGGCAGATATTCAATTTCTACGTATAGGAAACTGGAATAACAAAATACATTACAAATACTCAAAAATCGATTTTTAATCAGACAAGCTTATCATCTAAACATCAGAAGATTTGAAGGATCAAGTTGTCATCTTTCGCATTTAATTGATTTTGAAAGTTCGACGAAAGCAAGAGAAACAAATCGGGAAATATTCTCGGGTGTTTTTTTTGTGTTGAATTACTTCTTTTAGAAATGAGCCAAACTGCATCACGGGGAAAGTTTTGGGTATCCTGCAAGTATTTGAAAATTTCGATAATTGAGGGAAGTAAATTTTGGAGCTCGGACGTAAGTCTCCTTTATGCAATCTGAGTATATATTCCAAAGTTTATATTCTGGTAGCAAGAAATATAAACATAGATGTGTGCATGCAAATTGCGACCGATTGCAACTGTGACTGCAAGTATGAGTCACCAACATCATCGACACGTAAGCCCCGCATAAATGGGCGAACAATCGAATGCCTTTAGAATGATAGTATACCCAAATAATTCGACAAACTTTCACCGTCGAAATCTAAACTACCTGTATGAGTATGAAACATGATACCGAACCTATCGTCTCTGGTCCGTTGGTAAGAGTAAATATTCGTAAATGTCATAGAGATAGAGAAATTACGTAGCGGCTGCAGGCAAAAAGAAATAAGGCGATTCTATGACGCACCGGCGAATGACGATCGATCAGGGATTCCCGGAAAACCACAAATACGTCCGTCGGGTTCTCTGTTGATCATTTATAATCTTTTACGTCCCAAAGTCATTGCGTTCCATTGAACCGCCACAGAAATACCCGCGAGGCACAAATATACGGATAACAAATGAACCCTGAGAGCGAAAATTTTGGTGACGAAATTGAAAAACACAGAAAGAAATCAAATAAAGATACGGTTTAGCATAAGCCTAGCGTGACTGTGCGTAGGAAAGATAGATAATTTCGATAATAAGCCGAGTCAGTTTCAGCGAAAAGGTATCATCGTGCCGGTTTTTCTTTTTATTATACATATAACAAAAAGGAAAAAGCGAGCCTCATCAGCCGACAGAAATATAACGAGCTTTGCAAATTAACGTCAAACTTTAACTCTACCATTACACGTGATGTAAAATCGTCGGCATGTGACTCGCCGGGTGCAGTATATATTTCATTTCGCCAACTCATACCTATAATGTATTTACAGTGTACGTTTACTTCAAGAAGTCAAGACAGGCAAAAGCCAAAGCTCAGCTAATTGGCTATAACGTGAACCTTGAACCAACGTCGTTAATGATAATGTATTTAATGATCGTACAATGTATTAGAACATAATAACCAATAAGTAGGTCGAACGCGTTGAATGTTAAAAAATTACCGATAGTCAATTATATCTACGCATACCATTATACACATACAGATTTTCATATTATACCAACGGATGCGCAAAGGAGACCCCTAATTATAGGCAATTTTGAGTACACGCCCACTCTGAGCAACTCCGAGTTTCGCATCAGCCGCGTGCTAACAAATGAACAGCGGAGTTACTCAGAGTGGACCTCACGAAAACGTACAAGCTTGATTTTTGTTTGTCACGATTTTCTCGAGGTATATTTCATATGAAATAATTGTCAAGTATATGAAATAGGCGTACATGTTTTGACAAATCCATTTCCGCTATTTATTTTGTGGAATTGTTCTCACATTGTAAGGAAAACGGAAATTTTTAAACATGTCCAAAATATACGAAAACCGTTCAAAAAGTATTTCTTCACTCAAATAAATGCGTTTAGAGTCAATATTTTCATTTTAAAGTAAACGGGTCAAGTTATTCGTAAATTACTTACTTTTATATATCAATCAACAAGTTGCTGTAACTACTACAATGGTAATTATCACTGCGATTTCAATTTTACAGAGAAAGCAATGACGATTGGAAAGACAGAAATTCGATTGGAAACTATTCGACAAAATATCATGAAATTCGAATAATTTTAATCAAATCCCAATACTTTCTTTTCGTATACAGGTGCTAACCACCAGACGTAATATAATATTTATATACGTTGTACGTAATATAATATGTATTAAAAAATACTGTATTCAAAATTTCAAGTTAAATATGATCTACTTATACGATAATTTGCTCTTAACCACAGATATCCAGTTTCTACGAATAGGAAACTGGAATAAAGTAATATGTATAAATTATATTAGAAAAAGGACTATACATATTCTCAAATATAAAGTAATATGTGTTCTTTTCAGAATTCCGAATTCACCGGATTGTCGAAGAACCCAGCGAGTATTTTAATATTAGGTATATTTGATAGCTCGCTGCAGGCAACGCATCAAAGTTTCCGGTTTTTATTTCCACATATGCAGTGTACAAGTATTCACATGCAACGATATATTCAATAGACTTCTAAATGACACATCGTTCTCACTTTTATGGTATACCACGTATATGCAACTTTTGTTCCGATGAGCGCATCCTGGGAAAACCCAAAGTTACAGATAAGCCCGCCGTACCTGGGGCAATTTAATTAACTTGTGCAGACATCCGACGACAGATGACAGCTATTTTGCATACTCTGCTGTGATTTTTGCGGTTTGACCCACTGACATACTCGAGCCTTCTCGTAGTCGAACAGTGTCGTAACAAGACTTTACAGACCCCTATGCAAAAAAAATTTAAGGACCCTCGCCGTCGTTGCCTATGAAAACAAACGTCGACAGTCGTCCTTCGGACAATAAATCGGCAATAGACATCTGAGAGCTGGGTTTAAAAACCACTTACGGTCGCGTAGATAATTAAATTGTAGATCAGCGGGCAAATGTATGGCAAAAGCCTTCATTCATTTTGAATGAAAATTAATTTATGACAATAATACGGAACTTCTCATTAATCGCCGTACAAAGAAACGATTGTGAAAATTGTGACATTGACTGACCAAAAGGTTGATGAAATTCGGTTTATTCCAATACAAAATATTGTTAAATTCATATTCACCGTAAAAAGTTTTATAGTTCGACTCACGTGGGTTCAATTCATGATACTTTATTTTTCTTGTGGAGTTGTCGAGCTGCTTTTTGTTGAAATATACTTAAAAAAAAATATTCGTGGCTAGCTGGGCAGCTCTTGAGTCGGGGCCCCATTGCAACGGGATTGGTTGCGTTGGCATAACTACGCCACCGCAGTCGACCTAAAAATGGAATTAAATAATAAATATTTGGAAAGAGTTTCGTGATCGAAATGTGACTCGTGTTTGCGCAAATGTTGTTCCGAGCTCCCGGAAAGTCCACCGTCAATAAACCTTTGTCTATTTGTATGGGAATGCAAATGATTTTCAGATTTTCGACAATAGCTCGAGGACGCTGTGGACGTCATGCTGTGTCGGAAGTAGCGCACATCGACCTGCTAACTGTGGACCGTGATAGAAATATTTTTCTACATTTTTGTTCAAGCATATGCCAGACGAATCCTCTGTAACATTACTCACACAAATGCAAGTGCTGATCGTTCGGCGAATAAACAGTTCTACAAAATTAATGTAACACACGCGCATGCGGGAGAAATTCTGAAAACTGCAGTCTAGTGGTAAATTAATATTCTTCGTAGAGTATGTTTTTGCGAATTAATTTCATCCGTAAAGAAACATCGAAACAAGTATGCGTAGAAGATTTAGTTTTGAACTTATTTCAATCTCCTTAACAATCGGCAATCGTATTTGAAAAATCTGTGCAACAAACAACTCAATTATACCAGTCAACCGTATTTTCTTATCTAACAAAGCTCAGCTGATACCCTTTGGCTCCTCGCAACGTTGAATTTCTATTTCCATTTCCGTACATTAAATCGCATAATATCGTACATTCTATCGCATTATAGCAATTTTGATGCAAACAATTTACAATCTCCTTATTAATACCTCCCCCAATACGCTGCTCTGGAATTGACTTCATGCATCTCAAATATTTGACACGTGCAGCGTTAATCGAAACGTGATGTCCATGATAATTCTTTTGTTATTCTATCAGCTGCCTGACACACGATTATTACTCGGAAAGAGCTTGGCAGTTTTGAAATGGTTTTCCCCGGGGAGGATTGTAATCTTATTAGTACGGTGAATTGCAGCACATAAATTATGTAAATAATCTCTCGGCCTAACCGAGAAAAGGAGAAAAGAGACACGTTTGTTTTTCTTCAAGAGCTGCAGTTGATAAAATCTAGAAAAAAAATCAAGACTCATTAACATCTGAACACTTTTTTTTGTGTCAAAATATCACATGTTATTCTTTTGAAACGGTTGTTATATAATGCAGAGTAATCGTTTCAATTGTTACAATTTAAACTTATTTTACATTTCAATTTTGTTCACCTTTCTCACATTTCGAAGGAACGTTACGCGGTCAATCAATTCATCGATCGCATTTAATGTTTGGTTTTTATTTTTGGCCTAGAATAATTAAAATATGCAGTTGCTGTGAGGAACGAAGTGGAAGCGAATGATGATAAAGTAAAACAGAACAAAACAACCAGACGTTATTTCACAACCGCAATTGACGCGGGTAAAACCGGAAATGTTGATAGGAAGAATGTATTTGTGTAATGTGTATAACGTATACATTATACACCATTGCGATCCCTACCTTGAGAAAGGTGATTGCTGTTTTATTAATGCGAATGGTTTAAACGTGTAATCGTGTGATGCAGCAATAAACTGCACGAGAATCAGTATCTGTGATTAATATTATAATCGATGTTTTTTTTACGCGTCTTGACGGTAGAACCTGAGAAAGCCTCAAATATTGAGACTGTTATAACGTACGCAGGATGGTTTCTTAGTTTAGTTTATTCGTAATCTTCGTAATATACTCCCGCTCCATCAATATACCGATTGCGTAATCATTGGGTATGATACGTAGTACACAATATTGATGATCATGGTTTATTATATCCTAAGAACATAAGCATGCACACGCAGAGAGATAGAGAGAGAGAAATAGAGAGAGGAGAACCAGATTCTGTGATGCGAGGAATGTATCAGGTATATTAGTAAACAGTTTTGAAGCTCGATAGTAATTATGAGCATACCTTCGTGGTGGGGGAAACAGGCTCGTATTGTGCTTTCGTCACGGATCTTTTAAGAATTTTGGAGGAAGTTGCGACAAAGTTCCCCGTGCCGTGAAAGGTTAGGTGGGATGGCTTATGGGAATCTCGCGACGGTGGGAGAATCCTGTCGGCGGACAATTCATACATATATATTCCCAGTCGAACCGTTCACCACAGGCAGAACGTTTCAACCGCCGTACACAGCACATCTCTCCCTGAAACGTTATTGTTAACACCGTGAATATGGTAAGTCATTTTACACAATCTAATTGCTTTTCTGATAGCAAATGACAGGACAAGCGAAGCATATTGCCTAACACACGAAAATAATAAATCTATGAAATTTCCTATACCTCGCTAATCAAGCCGCACAGCTAGTTTAATCTTATTGAACACATTGCAGTAGTCATTTATTAATCGTACGAACACAAAACAAGTGACACATTTTTATGTTCACATTTGATGTGTTTAAAATGGAATGATCATTGATGTGTTTAAAACATATGGGTCGTAGAATCTAAATCGAAAGTTATAAGGAGTGAGGAGACTGTGCCATTGATAATGAAAACAAATAAAAAAAACGTCCTTGTCAAGGAATAGAAAAAAATCTGAGAACATTCGAATAACAGATGTTAGAATATCGTGAGAATTTGAGAAAAGGTGTTACGATTGGAACGTTCAAAATGATCAACCTTTGGTGTTTCTAATCTTATTTCATTGTTTTTGGGCTTGTCTTTCTGACTGCCCAGTACCTTAAAAATTCTCAGGAAAACGTACACGAAATTTTACATGATATAACCCGCAAATACAAACGTTGACGAATATCTGTTGTACCTTATTTACACAAACCTAGTTTCGTCGAGCCATTTGTGAAATTTTATTCAAGGAGTCTCTATAGAGATCTGTATATTAAACAAAATACGGCCAAAATCATTAAAATCGAATGAAAACACTTGGACATAATCATTTTTAGTAATGTTTTTCCGTATCGTAGCTCACAGAAATCAAAACTCTTTTTTCAAGTTCCGACCTTTTGAGAGGGGCCCTTCTCAGAATTGTAAAATATATATTTATTTAAAATCAAATTAACTTTTAATGTAATCTGAACGTCGATGCGAGAAAAACTACAATCACTTAATATACTTACATCAGACATAACTAAAAATTAATTCGGGAAAAAACACGGCCTTCGAAATCAATTCATATCCAGGGAAGAATAGTAATCATTTTTATCGTTCTCATTATAAAACCGTTTCTCAAATTGTTACTACCAAATTAGCTTGTGCTATTGGAATTTACTCAGATTAGTTTTGGATTAAATGATGAGGATGTTGTTTCCTTCGTGTTCACCATCATGACAAATGACTCTGCTGGAGATTTTTCAAGCTGTTTTTCCTCATCTCCTATCTTCAGCATCAAACGGTAGTGCCCGTTTATCCTGAATTCCATAGGAGAGTCGCGTACATAGAACACAAAGTTTAACGGATGTTAATTTTTAATTACAGATTAAGTACGCCGTCCTTTTCTCCATGTGCATCGTCATGGGACAATCCCAGCGGCCTTTTTACGCCGGAGGCCGGCCGTACCCAGAGGTACTGCCCAGGTTTCGGAACAACGAAACCAGCACGACGAGTTCGACCACGTCGACCACATCAACCCTAGCTGACGTTACCCTGGTCAACCGAGTCGGAGAAAATACAGGATCAACCACCGTTGTTCCTGTGGACAACGCACCGACAAAATCGAATCCTGCGTCACCAACATCGTCCTCGACGCAGAACCCCCTACTCCAGGCTCTTGGATTTGGGGAAACTGCGAAGAAAGTCGAGAGCTGGCCAGCGGAGCTGCAACCCTTCTGGTGGGTGAACCGACAGCAAATCGCTGAGCACCTCAACCCGGTCCATGGTCAGCAAAACGTCGTCCAACCCGGAGTCGCATCGCGTGGATCTTTTTTCGGCGGATAACTGTGATCGCGCTTTTGAATCTGCAAAATTGACTATGAAATTTCACGACGCGAATATTTTTTCTTTGTTTTTTTACTCTACCTCTCTATTTTCGGCTGACTCGTAGTCCCAGAACTCCTCGTGTTTCAGGGGCTGTGAGAATTGGCAAACAGTGCTACCGCGTAGCGGGAAGAGTGTGATACAGACTGATAGACCGCCAGTGAATTGCATGGAAAAAAGCGCGGGTGCGCGTGATGCTCGCGATAACTACCCAGTTTCACCATTCCTATTTTTCTCTTCGAATTCTTATCCTAACACACTTGGTACTGTTGTTAACCTTGGACACTAGAATGACCATTTTGTTGTAAACATTTAACGCACCGCTTGGTCAAACTTATTTCTTTGGTGCGTTGCCTGTTTGTACGAAAATGAATGTCGTGAATTATTAGTGATACTCCCGATACATAAAAATCGGTATTGAGATTCCTTTATTGTTTCACTTGTTCCCATCGCCTGATTTTACAAAGAGTGAATAAGTCAGAGCCCTTCATCTTACGTATGACCAAATTGAGTTCAAGCAATGAAATTTTTAATTCTGTTAACTGCCAGTGGTATCAACTCATCACGGTATTAATTCATTGCGTTCAAGAATATGGATTTAGTTTATAATAAATTTAGTGATTTTTACTACCTTCGTTTACTGTACTGATAATAGCAGTTAGCAACTAGTAAATGTATGCAAATAAATCTCGAAAAATTCTTGTCAAAACTTATTCCACTGTACCAACTATTTATGATGTTATGACATTAAACAGCATTGACATCAGGTCTATGAAACACTATCATGCTGGATATGAAAATCTCTTTTGAGAATAATGATAATTTTTGGATGAATAACATACATGCCTCCCGTGTGCATGTGCAATTTGTTACATAGACTTCTATTGGATAAGACTACGAAAAGACGAACAATACTTACATAGAGAGTAATGTCCATCCAATCGTTTACAGATAACACCAAATTTTTTCCACTTTTTAACTCTAACTTTTGGTTGATTAATACTACCGACAAGGAAATTTTTTCGTTTCTGACTGTCACTTTTGATACGCTGCTCGCATCCCAATCCTCTCGCAAATCTACGTCGATATGGTGCATCAAAGAATTGATTCCAGCATTCTTCAAGATCGCCGAAAGTTTCGTCAAAAATACGAAAAGGTTAGACTTACTTTTTTTTCGTAATTTTCGGAGCAAAAATTTTTCCTCTCAGCATCTATTTGTACGACCCTCATTAAACTGATTCGTCCCTCAGGAACGAAACGTAGACATCAAAGAGAGCAAAGGACCAGCAGCATGGAAATTACCGAGGATTGCAAAAAAGGCATTTGAAATAGCGTAGGACCAACAACTGAGAAAATAAAAGGACTATATGGGGCAATTTAATTATTCATTGCTTTGCTTACAGGTTACAGTGAATGGTAACAATATAATATTACACATATGTGCTAGAACTTGATTATACTTACAAACTACGAAAATAAATATTTTATATAACATTTTTCCTATTCGGCTGGAAGTAATGTATATTACACTTCGTTTTCGTCATATTCTCATTGTCTTTTACTTATATATTACTTGGCAACTTGTTGAACGACTATACACTGACACTCGAACACTTGTACTAGCATTAAGGTATATTGAATAAACTATAACTGAATTGAAATCTTCCACCTATGAATTCGTTATTTTCCTCACCCTTCGTTCTGAAAACCCCACACAAATTTGATGTTTATTCGGAGTAACTCTTGGAATTGGATTAATCGTAATCGATTCCTCTCGCAAAATTACGTCGGAATAGTCCACGAAAGAATTTAATCCAGCACTTTTCAAAATCACGAAAATTTTCGCCAAAAATGCAAAGAGGTTAGCCTAACTTTTTTTTTCATTTTTGGAGCCGAATATTTTTGGTCTCAGATTCGATTTGTATGACCCTTTCCTGACTAATTGGACCTCCAGGAACTCAGAAAACGCAGCGAAAACAGCGTGGGATCAACAGGAGAGAAATTACGAAGGAAAAAGCACTTGCTGAAAAATGTCGAAAACGCAGGTCCTCGTTTTTTGGCTGTAACTTTTGATCCGTTGATAGCAGCGTATTGGGACTGCGCTCAATCGATTTCTCTCGCAAAAGTACGTCGGAATGGTGCCGGAAAGAATTTATTCCAGCACTTTTCAGAATCGCTCAAATTTTCGCCAAAAATGCAAAGGGGTTAGCCTTACTTTTTTTTTCATTTTTGGAGCCGAATATTTTTGGTCTCAGATTCGATTTGTATGACCCTTTCCTGACTAATTGGACCTCCAGGAACTCAGAAAACGCAGCGAAAACAGCGTGGGATCAACAGGAGAGAAATTACGAAGGAAAAAGCACCTGCTGAAAAATGTCGAAAACACAGATTCTCGTTTTTCGGCTCTAACTTTTGACGCGTTGATCGCAGCGTATTGGGACTGCACCCAATCGATTTCTCTCGCAAAATTACGTCTGAATAGTGTCAGAAAGAATTTATTCCAGCTCTTTTCAGAATCGCTCAAATTTTCGCCAAAAATACAAAGGGGTTAGCCTTACTTTTTTTTCATTTTTCGACCAAAAAATTTTTGCTCTCAGATTCGATTTGTATGACCCTTTCCTGACTAATTGGACCTCCAGGAACTCAGAAAACGCAGCGAAAACAGCGTGGGATCAACAGGAGAGAAATTACGAAGGAAAAAGCACCTGCTGAAAAATGTCGAAAACACAGATTCTCGTTTTTCGGCTCTAACTTTTGACGCGTTGATCGCAGCGTATTGGGACTGCACCCAATCGATTTCTCTCGCAAAATTACGTCTGAATAGTGTCAGAAAGAATTTATTCCAGCTCTTTTCAGAATCGCTCAAATTTTCGCCAAAAATACAAAGGGGTTAGCCTTACTTTTTTTTCATTTTTCGACCAAAAAATTTTTGCTCTCAGATTCGATTTGTATGACCCTTTCCTGACTAATTGGACCTCCAGGAACTCAGAAAACGCAGCGAAAACAGCGTGGGATCAACAGGAGAGAAATTACGAAGGAAAAAGCACCTGCTGAAGAATGTCGAAAACACAGGTTCTCGTTTTTCGGCTCTAACTTTTGACGCGTTGTTCGCAGCGTATTGGGAGTGCGCCCAATCGATTTCTCTCGCAAAATTACGTCGGAATAGTGTCAGAAAGAATTTATTCCAGCTCTTTTCAGAATCGCTCAAATTTTTTCCAAAAATGCAAAGGGGTTAGCCTTACTTTTTTTTTCATTTTTGGAGCCGAATATTTTTGGTCTGAGATTCGATTTGTATGACCCTTTCCTGACTAATTGGACCTCCAGGAACTCAGAAAACGCAGCGAAAACAGCGTGAGATCAACAGGAGAGAAATTACGAAGGAAAAAGCACCTGCTGAAAAACGTCGAAAACACAGGTTCTCGTTTTTCGGCTCTAACTTTTGACGCATTGTTCGCAGCGTATTGGGACTGCGCCCAATCGATTTCTCTCGCAAAATTACGTCGGAATAGTGTCAGAAAGAATTCATTCCAGCTCTTTTCAGAATCGCTCAAATTTTCGCCAAAAATACAAAGGGGTTAGCCTTACTTTTTTTTCATTTTTCGACCAAAAAATTTTTGCTCTCAGATTCGATTTGTACGCCTCTTTTCTGACTAATTGGACGCCCAGGAACTCAGAAAACGCAGCGAAAAGAACGTGGAATCAACAGGAGAGAAATTACGAAGGAAAAAGCACCTGCTGAAAAATGTCGAAAACACAGGTTCTCGTTTTTCGGCTCTAACTTTTGACACATTGTTCGCAGCGTATTGGGACTGCGCCCAATCGATTTCTCTCGCAAAATTACGTCGGAATAGTGTCAGAAAGAATTTATTCCAGCTCTTTTCAGAATCGCTCAAATTTTTGCCAAAAATGCAAAGGGGTTTGATGGTTTTATTAAGAACTTTCCCATAGCCATGTTGGGAAATAACAAGAAAAGTATACAAAGTTAAGCTATATACAGAGTCTCAAATCCAAAAACTTAGCCTCGTTCGTTATTTAGAGTAAAGAGGAGCACAGAATAGAGACAGAGAACTACAACGACATAGACAGGAGTAGAAATATACAGATAGAAGGATACAAAAATTGGAAGAGTGAAAGACGGTAAAGACAGTGTTAGAAAAAAATAGAATAAAGTAGAAACATAGAAACGTGGGAAGCAGGAAGTAGAGAAATCTAGATGAAGAATCACCATCAAGAACGAGTCTCTTCTGTCCGGAAGAGATACTGATAGAGTGCACGTTTAAGACAGCAAGCGTCGAGATAGACCTGAGTTCGGTTGGTAAGGTAGCCTGGTAGCAAGACAACGGAGTCCGAGATCTGCGAATCGAGCCAGGTTTCAGTCACAGCTAGTAGCGGCCGAAAAGACGAGAGAGGCAGTGGAGATAGCTAGCCTTTACCTTTACGGGTTAGCCTTACCTTTCAGGTGATTTTTGAAGTAGAAATTTTTTTGTTTCAGAATCGATTTGTACGACCCGTTTTAGACTAATTGGATCCTCAAGAACGCGAACAAGACATGACAAAGAGCGTCGGACGTAGGTACAACTGAGGAAATGCGAAGAAAACACACAGAAATGAATTAGTTCACGTACTTTAATTCAGGTCACATAAAACAATGAAATGTTTTACATATATTATCCTGAGCAGGTACATTGCACCTGTGCGCAGGCTGGAGCCTAATCTATACATGCAAACTATATTAATTACCATTTTATATACTACTTTCCATATGATGCTTAAGGTAATATGTATTGTACTACTTTACCCTAATATAATAGTCAGACTTCTTATGGAATGTTCAATTATTCTCCTGCATTTTTATTTACTCACTTTAGTATTATTTAACAGCTTGTTCACGTACTATACACTGACACTGGAACACTTGTACTAGGACTAAGGCTCGATATATATACCAAAACTGAGGTAAAACGAAACTTGGTAGCTATGAATTCGTTATTTTTCTTCCCCATATTTTTGACAACCTGATGCAAATTTCTTGTTTTTCGGCCATTTCTTCTCATCCGTTGTTTGCAGAGAGTCGAGACTGTGCGCGATGGATTTCTCTCGCAAAATTACGTCGATATAGGGTCTGAATAAATCGATTCCCATATTTTGCAAAATCCACTAAGAATAGACTTAAAAAATCCGAAGGGGTTCCTTCTTTTTCTTTTGATTTACAGAGTCAAAATCAATTGGTCTGAGAATCGATTCAAACGACCCTACCTCAACTAATTGGATCCTGTGGAACGTAGAAAAGACATGAAAAAGAGCGTAGGATCAACAGCAGAGAAATTATAAGTCAATCAATTGATTTCGGCCTTATTAAAAATTGATATATTTTTTGAAAAAATCCAAAGAGGTATTTATACGAATACGAATTTTCTATTGCGATTTCGTAGAATCCGTGCCATTTCTTCATTTCTCCGTCAAACGAAAATGTATTGGAGTGTTTTTGTTCAGAATTATGTATAAAATGGGGCTATTGAGTGTTTTCTTTTTTGTGTTTGGGATACGTGGAGCTCGATATTTTAAGATATATACGTCAACGTCGACATCCACCGGAGCACCCCCTCAACACGTTGAACTTCTGCTAGATTCCTTAATATACGAAACGTAGTAACGATCCTACCTGTTGTCTCTACAGACTGTACGGACTGTACTATATGTAATACAGCGTCCACTCATAGGAAGAATAAGAAGTAAGAAGACAGATGCGCCACCTGGTTCCAAGTACAAAAGTAAAGTATTTCGAGTATCAACTATCGAATTATCGACGTGAAACCTAACCTGACCCAACTGAACCAACCTGATCTAAACCGCGTAGCGCCCCGAGGAGGCGTTTTAAAATCATACATATGTATATCGTCTTGAATTTCTGCTGTGAAGGATAAGTAATAATCTACTGTACTTGGTGGAGTCAATCGTAGAAGTGACGAGCCAGGCGAAGGGGCCTGGAATAGACCCGGAGAGTCATCCTGCAGACGATTCTGTCAGCTGTCAATTTAGCCATTGGTGTGCCGTACAAAACAACCGAGGTACAAGAAAGTACGTATACAGTGTGCGTGTGTATGCATATATATATAAAAACGGCCATAAAGATAGAATAAAAACACAAACACCCTCCCAAAAAAATGGCTATGGGCAAGGGATTTCGGATTTACGAGAAGTTAAAACCACCAAGTCCTCACTCTCTTCTACTTGAGCAAAGAAACCGCAAGGATACCGTCCTCTTCGAATCCCAAGCAGTGGCAGTCTTGTGTGAGTATGCTAACAATAAGCCCGCTCCTCCTATTTTTTCTATAACGAAAAATTGACACGAAGCAAAACAGCCTTACAAACTATCTAAAATGTTTGCCTTATCTGTAACTGTGTCGTAATGTAAATTGACAGTTTCACAAAAATATACCACCCGGTGATCGATGATGGTTTTTATTTCTATACCAAAGTAAAATTAAGTAGAGAAGAAAAGACTACCATACAAGTATGAATCGGGATGACGATCGTGTTGAAGTTAGTAACGTTATCGTAACAATTCATGCTGAGGAAAAACCATTATTTCACAATTTTGGAACCATTTGAAATTCAACAAACCATAATGAAACAAAACATACTCATATTTTGCAATCTCAGTTCCTTCAAAACCATTTTAATAATAAAAAAATAGTGGTTTTTCCCAATGTTTCGTTATAATAACGTTACTAACTTTGACCTCGTGGATGACGTGCTTCTGAGAATTGAAAAAATGCTCATGATTGGCAATATGGCGGGTTCATGCGAGTCGTTTCAGAAGATATAGGTTCTGACCGTTCTAACATACTGCTCCGAATTACCCTTGGTTGATGACTCATTCTATCGAATTGACAACGAATTAACGTTCAAATTTTAATCAAGACTGCTGCTCCGTTCGTATGATCCACCAGTTACGAATTCCGTTAACGCGCTGCGAGCGGTCGAACATTTTACCGCGTTTTAGACCGAATTGAAAATTTCCGAAAAAATACAGAAACAATTATCAATTTCATTTAGGCAGAAAACGTCTTTGTACATAATATAAATTCTAAACTGAAAAACGACAGGGTTCACAATGGTTTCTCGTTGCCAAAACCTGTGGAACTAATATTTTCAAAGATACTGAAAATGAGAGTTAAAGATAACCCATGATTCCGTATAATTTCAAACAAAGGTCATTTTTTGCCGAAACCGAAAAGACAACTTTTAATACGTTTTCGGACATATTAATCAGCTTTAACATTTAAAAATCCTCCCTGGGTGCTAAATGCACAATTGCCATTGTAAATTGGTTTATAGCTTTCCAGATGAAAAAATTCATTACAGCCTCACTATTCTTGGCAATGCCTATGGAAACATGATATGTGGAATTTAAAGACTCACTTGCAGAGATTCAAATTCACATCACCAAATAGTAGAGCGCAGTTTTCTGATCCAGATAAGATTTTCGCCTTTATTTTGGACGCTTGAATCAATAAAAATGCAAATTATCTTTAACCATCCAAATATGAAACGCTTTATTTCACACGTGAAGTACATCTTTTAGCAATAATGACAATTTGATGATATATTTTTGTGGGAATAGCTCAGAATTTTCAACACTTTTTATCTTGAGAAATATACGACACTTTCTCAATTACATTTTCTGCAGTAGCTAAAACATATAAATGAATTGGCATCATTGGTAAAAACAATGTTCCTTATCTGTAAACTAGATAAGATTCCGGACCAGGAGTTGAGAAATACTGAAACGCAATAACACACATTCACTGATAATTACTGTAAATTTAGAACGACACATACAAAGAATTTAGTCAAGTTTAAGGTCGCTCTACTGAAAAATTTCTTTGTTCCTATTTTCAACAGCTGCCCAAGAGACAGAGTCGCTCAAGTCTCAGTACGTTAAACTGTTGGATGCCTATGGGTGCCTGGGTGTGCTGCAACTGAATGCCGGGGACAGTACTTTGCTCTATCTAGTTCTTGTTACGGGCTGCTTCTCTGTGGGAAAAGTTGGAGAGTCAGAGATATTTCGCGTTACGCAGACGCATTTTGTACCACTGCACTATGTCCAAGGTAACGAAGACAGGATTTCAGAGGTCAGAAAAGTCCTCAACTCCGGCACATTTTACTTCTCATGGAGTGCTAGCCAGCAAGAAGCCCTGGACATAACACTCAGTGCCCAGAAGCGCTACAAGTCCAGCATTACAGACAATAGATTCTTTTGGTACGCCCATTATACCTCAGCTAATTGATTGCTACCCTCCTTGTTCTGTTTCCTTAGACTCTTTACAATTCTCGACTAAAAATGGAGGCACATTATTCTTATATCAGTCCACTCTTATCGCTTCATAGAAATGATTGAACGATGATCTTTTGCAGGAATCGAATGCTGCATATCCACCTACTCAGATTTGGAGTCAACACTGGTCAATGGTTGCTAAAAGCAATGTGCGGGAGCGTTGAAATTCGCACTGTATATGTAGGGCATCGGCAAGCCCGCGCTGTTGTGGTGTCCAGATTGAGCTGCGAGCGTGCAGGAACAAGGTTTGCAAATATATCTAGAATCTATAATTACGACAAGTTTCCAACTGTTTGTTCATAATTGTGCAATTTCAGGTTCAATGTGCGAGGCAGTAACGATGATGGACACGTGGCAAACTTTGTGGAGACGGAGCAGGTGATATACTTAGATAACGAAGTGACTTCTTATGTTCAAACACGTGGCTCCGTTCCACTTTTCTGGGAGCAGCCTGGGGTGCAAGTCGGTTCTCATAAGGTGAAGATATCTCGTGGATTTGAGGCCTCGGCACCGGCATTCGAGCGACATTTGTCGATGATAAAGGAGCGTTATGGACAGCAGGTTATCGTAAATCTACTGGGATCTAGTCTGATCGGTAGCAAAGAGGGTGAGGCGATGCTGAGTAACCTGTTCCAGCGCCATCACAGCGTCTCAAAACACCGCACGGACGTTCCTCACATTCTGTTCGATTACCATCAAGAATGCCGCGGAGGAAACACCAAGAATTTGTCCAAGCTGAAGTCAAAGGTCGAGAAGTACCTCAAATCTTATTCCCTCTTCTACGCCGTTGGCACTGAAGTTGTAAAGGAGCAACGAGGTACAATCCGCACTAACTGCCTCGATTGTTTGGACAGGACAAATTGTGTACAGACGTTCTTTGCCATGGAAATACTGGGCGTCCAATTGGGCCTCTTGAAGCTTATGGAAAAACAGCAGATGGTATCGAGGTTTGAGGAAGTATTTCGGCAGATGTGGATAAACAATGGAAATGAAGTTAGCAAAATATACGCTGGCACGGGTGCCATTCAGGGTAGTTCAAAACTCATGGATGGAGCACGATCCGCTGCAAGGACGATACAGAATAATCTGTTGGACTCCAGCAAGCAGGAAGCCATTGATATTCTACTCCTCGGTTCAACTCTGAACACTGAACTCGCCGACAGAGCTCGCCTTTTACTTCCGTCCAATATGCTTCATGCCCCTCCTAGTGTACTCCGAGAAATGTGCAAAAGGTACAACGAATACGTTGTTTCCATGAATCTGCGTGTCGGTGTTGGAACGTATAACGTCAACGGAGGCAAACACTTTCGCAGTGTTGTTTACAAGGATGTTTCTTTAGCTGACTGGCTTCTGGATCCAGTCCGCAAGTCACCTTGTGAGTAGTTTTTTTTGTACTAAAAGTATTGTATATAATTCAACACATTTGTGTAAACTGGTAATAACTTCATGTGAATGATTTTCTAGCTCTAGTAAGTGTGAAGCACGACAATGTTCCTGTGGATATATTCGCGATAGGGTTTGAAGAAATCGTTGATTTGAATGCTAGTAATATCATGGCAGCGAGCTCGGAAAACGCGAAAGCATGGGCTGAAGAATTGCAGAAAGTTTTATCTCGGGACAACGAATACGTTCTTGTAACGTTCCAACAGCTGGTTGGAGTCTGTCTCTACCTCTTCATTCGGCCCGAACATGCACCTTACTTGAGAGACGTTGCTGTCGATTGTGTGAAAACTGGACTCGGTGGAGCGACGGGTAACAAAGGCGCCGCAGCCATAAGATGCGTTCTTTATTCGACATCTTTCTGCTTCGTATGCGCACATTTTGCCGCTGGTCAATCTCAGATAAGCGAACGGAACGCCGACTATGCTGAAATAACGCGAAAAATCACGTTCCCCATGGGGAGAACCCTCAATACTCACGACTATGTATTCTGGTGTGGTGATTTCAACTACAGAGTCGACATGGATAAGGATGAAATGAAGGAAATGATCAAAAAGAATGAATTCGATCAGATTTTGCAGTGTGACCAATTAAAAGTAAGTTTATTTTTGTCCTGCGATGCACCCCTTTTCCAAGGACCCCGATTTGTCTCGTATTGAGCATACTTATGAATAGTATTACACGTTTGCGACATACCATGTTCATTTTTTTCTTCTACCACCTCAGAATCAACAGGAGGAAGGTAACGTTTTCAAAAACTTTTTGGAGGGTCCAATCACCTTCCCTCCTACCTACAAATATGATCTTTTCTCCGACGACTACGATACGAGTGAGAAATGTCGACAGCCTGCTTGGACAGATAGAGTGTTGTGGAAAAGGCGGAAACAGGTGCCCGATATTGGTAAGTTGAAAAAATAAATCTATGCTCACATTTTTCTAAAAAGTAGAGTAACTACATGTACAAAAATGATCGAAAACTTACAATTATTTGCCAGATTCACCAGTAGACTGGAATCCTGGGCGCCTTGTTCACTATGGCAGGGCAGAATTGAAGCAAAGCGATCACAGACCTGTGGTAGCAATAATCGACATAGACGTTCATCAAGTCAACATAGAGAAACGGGAACGTGTATTCGAAGAAGTAATCCAAGACCTGGGCCCCCCTGACGGCACAGTAATAGTGAAAGCTGTAGATGACGGCAGTGAGGAAATGGACAGTGTATTCGATGACAGTTTCATGATGGCATTGCTGCAGGACTTTTCACACATAGGTGAAGTTATCTTAGTCAGGTTTGTCGAGGACACAATTTGGGTTACTTTTAGGGATGGCCAGTGCGCCCTGGCTGCTGTGAACAAGGGAACAACCCAAGTATGCGGTCAGACCTTGACACTGTCTCTAAAGTCACCCAACTGGGTGAGACTCATACAAAAAGAGATCGAAATATGCAGCAATACCACTGTACCTTACTGCATGGACGATACTCCTATCGATAGTCCAGTCCACCAGTTCGAAGGGCTCAATTTAACTGAGCGAAAAAATGTGCCGGAGCGTTACAGTCCCAATGAGGTAATTCCTCCGCCCAGACCGGCGCCCCCCGGTCGCCCTATTCAACCTGGCCAAAGCCCAACTGTGGGAAGGCGTCAGGCACCCCGTGCCGGTGTTTACAGCGTTGTGCCTAATCAGTTCCCGTCATCTCGCGGCCAGCCTTGTAACCTGGAGTCATCTGAACCTGAAAGACAATCACCGGAGTCTGCGATTTACGAGGAAATTCAAGATAATACGCCGAGCTATCCGATTCCCAGCAGGCCTCCGCCACCCTTACCGCGTATCGAAAGTCCCGAGGATTTCGCAAACAGCGCTGCGGCCTCTCTGCCGCCTCCGCTTCCGCAAAGACAAGCGGCTCATCCACCTCCGCAGCATCCGCCGCCAAACTTGCCAATGAATATGCCACCTCCTGTTCCTGCAAGAACGACAGGAGGACCGCCAATTCCAGCGCGGAATCCTCATTAGGTGTGAATTGTTATGTAACTGTTTGTAAACAATATTTTTCAGCCAGTGGTTGCTATTTATTGATCATTGATTATTTTTCGATGATGAAGATAGAGACTGCGCTATTGAAGGCCTATTCGTGGTAAGATCGTTGGAATCCTTCGTGACAGGATGTTCGAGTCGCTCGAATTTTCGAACAGACATTAGTTTAAATATTTAAGTAAGGGAGCAGGTGATCCCTTGCTTCAATATAATAAAGCATTCACACGGGAAGATATACATATAAAAACCATGCTCCACTGTGTGAATTTTATTTGATTCCAGCATCTCAGATTGCAGCTATGACAACTGTACAGCAATGCAGGTCGTGTATGGCTTAATTATAATTTTGTATCTTAATTTTTCTCCGTTATTATTTATAAAATTAACTTTATCTATTCACTCTGCCTTCTTTTTCACAGAAGTGAATTTCCTAAACACCTGTATACATAACTATATCTTGCCCAATTAATGCTCCAAAAATAGAGCTGAAGCCTCAAAGTCTTGGAACAATTGTTGCTCGCGTTAGCTATAGATCAAGACCTCAGTATTATTTCTGTGATGGTAATCTGTTCTTATATCGCCTATAATATGAACAAGATGAATAATGGTACTCAATCTTATTGGGTTTATACGAACAAGCTAATAATTAGTATATTAGCTACGTTGAATGAGGACAAATTTGAATTTTGAACTATTTATTAAGACTTGACGATGTTTCAACGAGTCGTTGATTTGCTATAACTTGTTGTTCTAAAAGTACAGCAGAATACGTACATTGTATTATTAGGAATGTAAAAAAAAATTGTAATGATCAAATTGAACAAAAATCACTACTAGTTATTGAACACGAACGTAATATTGTATATCTTGGAAGCAGTTCGATGTTCACATATAAATAATTTCACTACACATGCAATATAGGTACATATATGATAATACAGATACGAATATATATATTATTATTGTTAACTGCTGATCGTTGTACGTCTCTCTTTGTTGTGCTTACCAAATTATTATTGTATATTAGTACATATAATGAGCTAAAATAATAAACCTGTCAATGTTACTTGTTAGACACCTAGAGATGATTACTACATTAGCGTTAAAGAGATTGTTGAACTGACAGTGAGTATTATTATATTTATTTTGCATCAAAACGAGTTATAGTCATGTTATGTAGTAGAAATATATGTACACGGTGATTATAAATAAAATGTACATGTTCAAAATGAATTATTTTTTACGGCTATCTGAATCTGTGGATCAAATAATGAAATATTAAATGCATTTATTCTTTAATTACTGAAACACCGCAGTCAGCTTCAACGGACGACGCTACTTGATTTGGTTTCCATTAGCTGAATTGTTATCAGTCTATCAGTACAGTCCATCAAGGCCGTGCATACCAATTTTTCACTTGCCTTCGCCCTAATAACGAGTTAGGCCGAATACTCCTGAATTATCTCTTTCATTTGCTTCATCTTCACGTCGACGTAAACAAAATACGATCGTTCGATTTTTTCATTTCAAATAACTTGATATCATTGTCCAGAACAATACGATATGCATGAGTACGCTGTTATTTATTTCACATTTGAGTTCGCCACGCTTTTAACAGCATTGAAAAAACCACGCAGCCGTCGCGGCGCCTGGCGCCGGCGCATCTCGGCTCGATGGCGTCAACGAGCGCCATTTTGTTCGGCTCATTCCATTCGGATTCATTGACAGTTGGAAGTATGTGCGTGATGTTTATGGATTTTAAAAAATATGCAAGGCGCGCCGGATTGCATCGTATTCAAATAATTATTAGTAACTCGATACCGAGCTTATTGCTTTGCTAAATAGATGGACTACTCAAAAGACAATAATGCCGGTCGACATAAACCGCCTGACAGAAGGCTGGTTGGAGTTGGAGAGCGATCCAGGTGCGCAATAAGCAATCAAACGTTCCAGCATCCGGGTCCGAGATAAGAGCGCGTAGATCGCTACAATTCAAATATTTGAATTGTAATTCGAAACTGTGTTCTCACTCGGTTGCATTATAAAAAACTAACTAAATGGCATAGAAAACAGAAATAAGTTTTTCATCGTTTACAGAATAAAGATTACCTCATGTGTATTAACTATCTAATTTTTTTCGTTTGCTTATGTGAATAACTTTTCCATCAGGCCTTTTCACTTTGCTCCTTGAAGACTTTGGTGTGAAAGGTGTGCAAGTGGAAGAAATATACGATCTACAAAAGTCACTCGAGGGTCCGATTTACGGTTTCATATTTTTATTCCGTTGGATTGAAGAGCGCAGATCAAGGCGCAAGGTTGTTGAACAGGATGAGAGTTTCGTAAAGGACGAAGATATAGTCAATAACATATTTTTTGCACAACAGGTATGTAAATAATGTACGTCTACAACTTACACTTGGACAAATTGAACAATTGAAACAAAATTTATGATTTACTCGCCTGAATCGGTAGCAACTGCAATACACAATATATTTGAAAACTTTTCTTACCTATTTTCCAGGTTGTTCCGAACAGCTGTGCGACTCATGCTCTTCTATCGGTCTTATTGAACTGCCCCTCGATCCATCTCGGCACAACTTTGTCGCGGTTGAAAATCCACACCTCCGGCATGTGTCCGGAGAACAAGGGATGGGCGATTGGTAATACGCCAGAGCTGGCCTGTGCCCACAACTCCCACGCAATGCCCCAGGCTAAGAGACGCCAGGACAAAAACACAGGTGTATCAACTGGCAGATTCACTGGAGAAGCTTTCCATTTCGTCAGTTACGTACCGATCAATGGCAGGCTCTTTGAACTAGATGGTCTGAAACCATATCCCATGGACCATGGCCCTTGGGGAGAGCATGAGGAATGGACAGAGCAATTTAGGCGTGTGATTACCGACAGACTGGGGATGGCGACAGGTGAACAGCTCCAGGACATCAGGTTCAATTTAATGGCTGTAGTGCCTGATCGGAGACTGGCGATATCTCATAAACTGACAATGTTGAAGACCAACAGACAAATTGTTCTGGAGGCTTTACAACAGCTAGTGAAGTTGAGTCATTCTGAAAGCGCATCTGATAAAGCTGGTATACAGGGTGAAAGAGGAGACAGGAAGGAAAAAACTGAGAAAATTACCGAGGATGAACACACTATAGCCAAAATTGATGGAGATGGGGCCCTTTCCATACCCACTATTAGTGTCGAACAGTGCGATGCTGTAAATAACGGCGGCGAAAACTCGGCCGCGAGTACCAGCACAGTGAAAAACGAGACAAGGTAATAAGAAACCAATAACAACTCGTGTTAATAGTTTGCCGAGTCCAGCTTTACTATCGTAAATACTGGAGGTTCAAACTACGAAGTTTTGTTTTGGATTAACCCAAGAAACAATTAAATGAATCAATGAAAAGAAAAACAAAACGATACACTCGTGAGTATAATTTCGTCCGGAAATATCACCGCTTTACGATTGACGATCAGTTTCTTAGACTAGGTATTTACAAAATTCGCCCGTACTTTATTGAACTGAATACGTAATCAAAACATACGTTCACGCTGAATATGCGGTTTGCATATTTATTAGTTCAAAGATGCACACATACATTTACTTATAGCTCGTGAAGCTTACAGTTTGGTAGAATCGGTCTCACATGTCTTGAACGAGACATTCAACTATATAAATGTGATGTTGAATAGGACGGGTCGCAAGCAATGTTCTGAATTTCGGCGCACGAGTTCATTCACATAAGATTCAAATTTCTCAAAGAGTGGTATTTTTTCGAATTTGGAAGCATTGGCGCAACCTTATGTTGCGAGATAATAAATTGTTCCCGCCTTTTCTTACATGGATATTGGCGAATGATACTTTTCAGCGGCATGGAGAAAGTCGTAATGTGTGCTTTAGATTACGCGACGCCTCTAAGAATCCAGACGTCTCCAGCCCACAGTTCGTCCAGTACAGATACGTCGTCGGAAATCGGTTCGGCGTTCAACTCTCCCACTCAAGGTAAGTGGAAGTGACGACAATTAAATAGCCTCGCATCGTTTCCTAGTCGTACAGACATTTTTCTGCTGACAAAATATCAAACTATTGGGACACACCATCCGACGGTATTCAATGTCCGTTGATTTCTTCTTGTCAGAGTAACAGAGGTAGTAATGATTCTCGGACGACGGATCCCCGTGCTTTCCGATCGTCTGGCACGGATTCCCATCCGAGACTTTTTCCAGACTGTTCGTAGTCTTAGGTCTCGTAGTAGTAGCCGATATCCTGAGCGACGTCTTGCCAGAGTCTCCCAGACACAATGCGTATTCGTTAGTTTCGCAGAGTCGTTTGTACTGGTTGAAAGCGGTGTTTTTGGGACAAGAGAATTGACGGATTTGCGCAGTATCCGGGTCACAACGGTAATACTTGGTGCAATCGGTAGAATTTGGCAATCTCACGCCACTCGTGCATGGAATCAATTCCACAGTCTCAGTCGTTAGCATATGAGCTATACGCTTGTATTTACTTATAGTGAAGTACTGTCGATTTTCTAGACTGTCACTAACCACGACTATATTGTCAGCAGCTTGAGGTCCGTTCAACACCACATCCAAGGAATCAACGGTAGTCGATTCCTCCTGATCACGCAAGTCCGTTGTCTCTGGCTCCTTCGTTCCAGCATCGCTTGGTAGACCGGCAGCTTTATCGTTCTGCAATTGAGATTTAAGGATGTAATTCTTGATCAACAAATTTAGTATAGCCGAGTCTCGATTGCTATTCGGAAATCTCTCAGCGTTGGTATTATAGCCATTGCTGGTATACTGTGCCGGCGGGTTAGCAATCGTGCTTTTTACAGCCGAAGTCGTCGCGATTGCCGGTTGTCTGTCCAGAGGAACGCCCACGGCTTGATAGGCTATCAACCGTTCGATTAATTGAGTCAAACGCTGCAAGTGATTCTGAAGTTGTCCGCCATTTGCGTTCGAAGGTGTAGCCAGGGCCTGCTGGCCGTTTACGAAGTGATACAGGTAGTTGTCCTCGCTGTGCTTTATCGCTATCGGCAATCCGATGTTCTGAATTGTGCTGTCGATTTGGTTCGAGTAGGTATTCGGTGGCGTTGCTTCGATCAGAGGGTAGGGCGTCACCGTTGGCTGGACACTGTCACCCTTCTCAGAGTACTTGTCCGTATTGTCGAGAGACTCGCCATACTTCGACACACCGTCCTCGGCATACTCCAGATAACTCGTCTGCGTCGAGTCAATAAGGTTGGGAATTTGTTGCGTCGTTGTTTCCGGTGATTCCGTAGAGAGGATGTCACAAGTCCACGAATCTCCCGGCAGGACGCACATTCTTAGGTACGGTTGAAAAACCTGAGATCGAATCAACGATTGAATAAGTTTCACGAGGTTAAAGTTAGTAACGTTGTCGTAACGAAACATTGGAGAAAAATTTACTATTTCCTTAATTTTACAACGATTTTTAAGGAATTAGATTTCGAAGTATGAGTGTATTTTGTTTCAATACGGTTTACTGAATCTCACAATCAAACAATTGCAAAATCTCGAAATAACGGTTTTTCCCCAGCATTGATCGTCATGATAACGTTACCAACTTCAACATGATTTGATTTCTGCACTTTCAGGTGCTCTTGTGTAGCGTCAGATATAACTAAAAAAAGAATTGACTGTCGCGGTGTAGGTCACCTGACTCTTGGTAATGCTAGATAATTGCGACAAAACTCACCAAACCATTCGTGCACTTAGCCGGAGCCCAAACGTATCCTCCGCCGGGTAGATTGATGCAATTGTAAAAGATTGTGCAGCTCGTTGGATGCGGTTTCTTCGGTTCTGGACATCGCGACGTTGACCCGATGTCCAGGAGGGCCAGAAAAATTGAACATATCTCAATACCGCGCATGGTCTTTACTCAGAGGTTTTGGTCTCACTAAGAACTTTCTTGCACTTCGAAATCTTCTTATACGTGTTTAACACATTCTCGCACAATTAGAACAGTCCTATTGACACTACTCCTGACTTCTCCTTTGTCGGGTACAGTTAGATGAACTTGTTTCACTCCCAGCGTATTACATCCTCAACTAACGTGGTGCAGAGTGAGCTATTTCCCAAATATTTTTCAACGCCATTCGAATGGCCGTTTTTTAAAATCTGGATTATTAAAAAAAATTATGCACATGCCTTTGAAAATTTCGGAAAACACAGGAACACATCATTTTTATATGAGATGTATAGAAATTTTTATATGGGTATAGAGATTGGTAACAGTTGTTTTTCGTGAAATTAATGATCGTGTTAGCAAAAAACTTCACTTCAACTTTCTTCTGAAATTTTGGAACACCCGGTCGAAATTTCTGTTTATGTAACGTGTGGTCATATACACTGTAGACATAACTGTCCAAATCACATCTACTAATTGTATACCTATATATCAACTCGAAATACGGCCAGTGGGTATTGAGAACAGTTATAGTTGCGGTTTTCTTGAAAGATAATCATGCGTGCCACTTCTTGACTAACCCGAAGATGACATTTGTCAGCATCATTTTGTAACTTGTGAGCAGAAGAATGGATAATTATGTTGATTAGAATGTGGAATTATCGTCAAAATTTTCAAAGAAACACTAATTTCACTGATTTCAAAAGAATACCACTAAAATTCATTAACATTTACAGCTTGGGGTTGGAACTCTGGTCAAAGTAGTCCGACATCGACAAAAGACTTCAAAAAATTTGTTGTCATTCGCGTGGCGGGGGATGAAAAACACGAAACAGGCTTGAGTAAGATTATTAAGTATAATTTTTTCTTCATCCGTATCTCGCGGCAACTCTAAAAATAACACAGGTCTGCAACGAAATCCTCCTTCAAAAAAAAAAAAAAAAAAAAAAAACAAATATTACAGATGAGAAGGTTTTAATGTGTCAAATCTGTATCTGCTTACCAGTTTTTGCTGTCACGTATATATTACATGATATGATTTTTTTTTTTTTATTGTTGAAAATTCAGAATTTGTTGAGTTTTGTTTTTGCATTTACACTACTTTAACCTATTTAAATAGTATCTGTACATATAAAACCAGTTCTAAATGATAAAAAGAGAATTTGAAGGAGAAATTGGAAAGTGAAGATTCGTTGTGAAACTCCAATCTATGATCCAATCTATGATGAAAATAAAGAAAACTACTAAATAGCTAGAATTATACTCGTATATAGATCTTCTGACGATTTTAATGTTTAAATTTTTCTGGTTAAAATTCGTAACCAAAAATAGAGTTTTATTTAAACAAAAGAACATTACATGAAAAGCATACGTGGTACATATTTTTTATTACCATATTTCGATTCAAGAGCATCAAATCTATTACATACCTATAATTAGACATAATAACGACGAGAAAAAAAAGTTCATTATTTTGCAGACCAATGTAATAATTATGTAATTGTAAAGCCTATCAATGTGTTAATAATCGTTTTCATACCCACCGCCTTTGACAGGTCGCTCGTTGGGTAATATAAACATAAACGGCAAGAGGCTAGTGTCCGACAGTGGTCATCTGCACAAAAAAGTTTGCCTCTCTGGAGAGGTGCGAATACCGCACGCTCGGGTTAAAACGAGTAACGGTGACACGGTAACGGAGGAAAAGAAGGTTGAGAAAATGGATTCAAAATTGTGCTCGAAATATCCGGAACTATTCGAGCCGCACACCTTCGCCCCGAAGGACCTTCTCGCGTTACTGAAGAACCTGGAGCACGAGATAAGCATATGCGAGAACAGTTTAAAAGACGAGAACGACAAGAGAAACAAATACAAAGTGAGTCGGTTTTCGGTAGACTTGGCAAAAAGGAAAAATATGGAAATTTCGGTTCTTATTCTATCGGTGTTGTTTCACAGATCGACGACTGCAGGCGGACTCACAACTATGATGAGTTCATTTGCACCTTCCTATCTATGCTAGCGCAGCAAGGGAAACTCGCGGAATTGGTCCAGCAGCATCTGTCTTTGAAAAAACATACCTCTGTACCAGTCAGCCGCGTTCACAGGTAAGACACTCGTTTGTTCCGACAGATTTTACGTTCATTTGGTTTTCTCAATTATTTCGTGATGTTGATGTTATGCTTGCAGGTCAGCAAAGAAAACGGACTCGAGACCGAATTCTTCGCGACGACGCCGAGGCAGGACCAAATGCAAGAAACGTAAATAAGTTTGTTGTTACAATTTCTAGGTCTACGAATGAAATAATGATCACGATATTAATATTATCGTTTTAACATAATCTTAATCACATTTACCGCGTGATAGAAATAATGAATTGTATATGCATTAATACAATTTTTCACATTAAGTTATTTAAACAATTTTAAATAAACATGTTTGACCACTTTCATTATTACTGCTGGCATTAAACCGATGAAACCAATGTACAATCTTTGGATCTACAACCTAGTAACACGGCATATTACAATAGTGCAAATATCGATTTATGCATAGACGCACACGTATACTGAGAAAATTTCGAAAATCTCCGCAATTCGTTGTCTCTGCCATGCGGAAATTCGTACTTCTGTAATACTCGTATTATAATTATCGCATCTGATTCAGTATAAGAATATGTATACAAGTCTGCTTGTAATAATTGCATAAGTATGCAGTGTATGTAATATAATAATAAATAATACAAATTGAGTCTAACTGTCTCCTTTCATTTATGCTCCATTCCCAAATTTGATCGTTTTTAAATATCTGGTAGGTGGCGCCACTACGTGACGTTTTTGATTTAACACAATGCGATCATTCGCATATCAATAAGTAACAGATACTGTATTAAACAACTTGACAACAGAAGTGAAATGCCTAAACTAATTGTGGAACTTTGATTACGCAATATCGGTGTGGAATAAATTAAAATCATTTCTTACAGATTCTTTGCTCCTTTCTGAAGTAGTAAACGAAAAACCGGGGAAAAAAAGAAGGGTATGGTGAGACTTCGACCGCTCAAATGTTCCCCACTTTGGTTTACTCCAGTTGCACGATAAAAAAAGGTCGACAAGGACACGAATGTTTTTGGCAAAAATGAGTAAAACCTCTCTTAAACATATTCCTATTACTAGGCACATTTATTCACCAGTCGACGCCCTAATCCAATGTATGGTGTGTGTAGTGTATACATGTGTTGACGTGTTCATATATACATATGCTCCTTAGATATGTTTTTATATTATACATACTTATTAGATATTATATATAATTATACAGTACGTACTCAGGCAATATTTGTCGCTTCTTCGCAATAAAAAGCTATCGATCATGTTGCGCACCTTTCCTGAGTAAATATCTGCCACTAACTTTCAAATATTCTGCTCTAGTTAAAAAATACTAGTTAGAAAAATTTCATCAAATTTGCATAAAAATGTAGATATGTATCTATCTACATGTCTATATGTATATGCTACACGGGTGATGAAATACATCGCGGCATGTTTTGAAATTGTTTTTTCTCACTTTGGGGTTACCGAACTTACAACACACAGAGCAGTTTTCTTCTTTCCTTTTTCTATATTTCTTTCCTATTAACTTGCCACCCTCAGAATTATATTTTTGTTTTTCTCGAACCTGTGCTGCATATTTGATCAAGATTATACATAAATATATCTATATACACTCGTCGTTTTTCACGAACAATAGAAAAGAAATAGAAAAAAAACCAAAAAAAAAAAAAAAAAACAGTGAATGATAACGTTTAACCAATAAATAATTAGAATCTAATGTGTATAATAATTGATAAATCGCGTTCGATAGGGTTTCACCGAGACGTAATTTGTATATAACAAATCACACACTTAAGGCATATCAAGATCAAATATTACGGTACGTTGCATATTTGTTGCATATAAACATAATATAATAAACATACGAAAAAATTTCAAAACTTTACCATGATCGTTGTATTATTATAATGCACAAAGTATACATATATCACTTTTATATCTAGTCGACATAGCACTTCTATCAATATTTTTTCCACGGTGTTATTTATTTAAAAATTTTTTTAAAGTTTTTTTTTAGTTTTTTACTTTCTCATATAATAATTCTCCTTACCTCACAAGTCATATAAATATTATTTATATTTATACTATATATGTATGTATAATATGTATGCATACTGAACTACACTATATTTTGTATGTATAATATATTTATATAATAAAAGTAGCAAACGATATAAAAACAATGACAGATAGAATAGGAAAACTTCAGTCCTGTATACCTGCGTACGATATATGCATAATATTTTCATCTTTTCAACACCAATATTTATAAACAGTCTTGCATTGGGCTTACAGAGGATCAATCAATTGTTATTTTCATAAATTATCACCATCAGAATTATCTTCATTATAGTAAAAATTGATTATTTTTATATCACGTTAGCTGTGGCTCTGGCTGCGGCTAGAATTTCATGTGTCTGTCATATTCTTATCTACGATCCTAATGATATAGCTACGTACAAGTTCAAACGCCCCGCCTCTCCCCTCTTGCCAAGAAAAAAACAACAACAAAAACATCCTCGACACAAAATATATTCTCGCAATTACGTGTAGAAACAATTGCACTTCAAATTTCACACTCACATTATTTTATATAACACAATACGAGAAATCTTAGTTGAGTATTGTTACTAAATGGGGTGCAATTTTAACTGTTATTATGATCATTCTCTTGCTGTTTAATGATTTCTTACAATATTATAATATTTATATAAAATTATAGACAGTATGGTCGTTTGTTTGAGTGTGTGTATTTGTGTATTGCGTGTAAGTTTTTCTTTAAATAGTATACAATTTTACACATACAGTTAATATAATAAATAATTTCTGGTTACGTCTACAATATTAGTGTTTTTCTTAACATACAATATAATATAATATAACAATACATATGTATATATAAATGTACAAACATATGCATGCATACAACGGTAATAATGCTATAGCGTTGTTGTTATTATTGTTATCACTATTATTAATATTACTCTTATTACTGGTAATAGATAAACTTTTATATAGTTACACTGTGTATACCCTATTGTATAACGTACGATTTCATGGGCCAGATATTCTTCCGCGTCAAAGTTACTTTTTGCACCACATTTTTGTGATTATTTTTTATTTTTTCATTTTTTTCTAAAAATACGGCGAACGATTGTTAATTTATTTACACATTCCCTTAGAAACGCATAATGGAATCGAATGAAACTTTATAACGCGACGAAGCAATGCTCGACCCATGTAATTATATCCGTACTAATTTCAAATATACTTCATGTCTCTCAAATCTCTCCTAGTTTATATGTAATAGTTTAGAATAGTTTCAAATGATTCTGTTTATGTACGTTTAACTTTTATTTTTCCTTGTTTCACTCAAGTTTGTTATGTCTCGTTTGCGGCCTAGATTCGGATGATAGATTATAGCCACATTTCGGTGCCCCTCCTCTATCTCCTTTTCGCACATCCATGTAAATATAAACGATGTCCAATTTTTTGTTACCAATTCCTTTCTTTTACTCATCTCTTATTATATACGTGATATCCAAAAATACATTGATATTCGCATTCGAAAAATATATGACTTAAATATATAATGTTTGTGTATTGTACGTAGACATATTTATGGATATATTCATTATATACACATACTTATATATTTATATGAATCTGTATAATTTCGTAAAAGTGATGTAAATAGAGACAGAATCGTCGATGGTCATTTACATTGATGAACATATCGAACGTTTTTTTTTTCTCGTCCATTTTGATCGATCGACAGACATTGTTATTGTTAAATCCGAAAGCAATTGTATATATTATTTTAATAACGTCATACAGTTATGCGATTTTCAACGCCTCATGAAAAGCAATTCATGCTACGATGTGGTAACGTACAGAATTTAGTTGGATTATCGAAATCGAAGATCTTCGTAAATATTAAACTGTTTCAAGTGAAACATTACACACCATGGCGCCAGCAATTATCCAAATAAGGATTATTTTTTTTTAATTCCTTCCTAAATACCGCAAGTGAAGGCAAGAACAAGTGTTTCTTCTCTAGAAATGATAATAATAATAAAGATAATAAAAATAACAACAAAAGTGATAACAGTAATAGTAACAATAATATTAACAATACTGGATAATTGGGTACTGAAGAAGATCTTCGATTCCGCAAGTCTCAATCGGTTTCAAAACAATTCAGAAACCAGAAGGAAATTGAAAATTAGGCGGCGAAGGAGTCGAGGATAGAAAACTACGGACAGAAGTATAAAATATATAGTGACAAAAAGCGAAACGAAATGAGTGAGTACTGTCAACAAACGTTGCGTTGTATACAGTGGTGATATTTGTAAAATTGCGAATTCCCTCGACTTTCATTGCATCACGAATAATATAAATATATATAGTCGGTAAGAATATGATGATATTTGATTAATAAATAGCAATCATTGTTTTAGAAATATCGTGGTGGCGATGGTTGCATCGATACGCGTAGTATAAATCCGATTACACCTATACTGCATTCAGAGAGATAGGATTTCACGGATTGAAAGTAGCTAGCGATGCTTTATAATTATACCGATAATAATATTAGTAGTAATAGTAGTAATAGTAGTAGAATAGTAATAGTATAGTAGCAGTAGCAGTAGCAGTAGCAGTCGTGGTGGTTTAGTGTAGTAATAACATCAGGTGTACACAATGGTGGCGAAAAATATTATATCATTATTATTAACATTATCATATTATTATCAGAATCGTCATTAAAATTCATATTGTGATTGTTATCATCATTATTTGTTTACGCAAATTGGTCTAGCGGTCTCTCCATAACGTAACACAGATCGTATATATATATATATATATATGTATACAGTATACACACATATATCTGCATATTGTTGTTCTTCAACAGCTATAAAACGTCCACCCTCAAATCCTCAACGCCAGGGCGAAACTTTAGAAACCATCCGTAGACTTTCCGCTCCACTAGTTATTCGTATCCATCTCAAATTTTTGTCGATATCGATGCAAGTACGCGAGAAAAGAAACGCTTCGAAAGTTATTATTCAATATACTCAATCACATGGAATACTGTTGATACTTGCAGTATGCTTGTTTGTTTCTTTTCTTGGTAACTTTTTTCGTTATCCACTACCTGAATATTCTCTCAGTCATCGCCAAGTCTGCTAGTCTGCTACAAGTTCAAGTTTGAGAATTTCGTTGTTTCCAAGATAAATACGGTCAAAGCAATAAAGAAATCGTTTGCAAGCGTGATTACAATGACTGATGTGCAATGCATAGGACCGTACAGATGTATCAATAGATCGAATAAAATTCAATAATAGAAGGCTTGAAATCGTAAATTCGTATTTTATCAAAGTATATATGAAAAATCTTAGTTATATGTATATATATATTTTTTCGATATAACGATATTCTCGCAGAAGTTACAGAATTTGAAAAACTTGGATACGGGGCACGATTTGAAGAGATATGGGGAGCGGTACCGTAATAAATTGAGGTCCGAAGGGACAGAAGGAGACGGGATGTGATTAATCCATTACCCCGTGTAAATCCGGCTTTTACAATCATTTTCGACTCGTACGAAAGAGTCGTGGGTAAAAACGGAACCGGGCGGTAATACGTCGTTTGTAAATATACATTGATGTCTGTCCGTTCATCGGGTAATCGGTATATATCCATACAGAATCATCACGCGTGATATTTCCAACATTGGAAATACGTGCACCGTAATATTTCACTGTGCCGCAGTGATAGGAACCTGCGCTGCCTGCTGTTGGTGCTGCTGCTGCTGTTGTTGCTGCTGCTGCTGTTGTTGTTGTTGTTGTTGCTGCTGCTGTTGCTGCTGCTGCGGCTGCTGTTGTTGTTGTTGTTGTTGGGGTTGCTGTTGCAGTTGCTGTTGCAGTTGCTGCTGTTGGGGATCTCCAGACTTGCTCAGACGGAGTATCAACTGTAACGAGGCGACCTCTGACGCTAAACGATCGAGCCTCGACTTGACTTCGTGCTCGGTCTCGGGAACGGGGGCAAGATTTCCAGGACCGGGCCACTCGGCCCCGAGGGATATCCCGGAGTCTCTCTCGTCGCTGGATCCCTCGTTGTCCCAGGGCGGCGAGGCTCGTGGGCCGGGTTCCTGCTTTATACCCTGCAAGGCGAGGAGAGCGCTAGCGGCGTCCTTGTCGCCGATCCTCGACTTGTGTCTGAGCTTGTGTGGCAGGCTGTTATTAACAGTTGTCTGAGCGGCGGTAACCTGGGGTCCGCCCTCGTCGCCGCTGCCCGATGAGACCTCGAAGGGTGACTGGGTCCTGCGACCCCTTGACAAGTTGAGAGCGCTCGTCGTGTCGAAATGCATCGCCGGATGGCTGTAGGTGTACTGGAAACTGTCGGTCTCGGGGTAGGCCGTCGTTTCCGGGACGTATAGCTGAGCAGGTGACCTGGGAGACCTCGCGCCGCTGACGGGTTGGTGGATTACCGATGTGGGAACAGGGCTCGGAGACCGGGCGTATAAGATAGCGGCGGTCGGCGGGAGTTTGGGTCGTTTGACGAGCGGCGGTTCGGTTGGTAAAGCAGCGAGCACGTGCTCGGCGCTTATCTCCGACTCGCCGCATATACCGTACTTGTCGCGTATCGCTTCAAGCTGGGCCTTCAGAATGTGGTTCTCTTTGCTAAGCTCCATCACCCGCTGTTCCAGCACCATGTCATTGAAACGGCGTTTCTCCCGCGACCTCTTGGCGGCCTCGTTGTTCCTCCGACGCCTGTCCCAGTAGCTGTCGTCTTTCTTATTGTCGGGTATGAACTCCCGTTGTTTCCTCTGGGAGAAGAGCTCCTTCCTGAGGTCGAAGTTCGGCCCGTATGTATCCGGATGACTTTGGCTCTCGGTGTCGCTGTGAGAGTGCTGCGACGTGCTTTGCGCCCCGTGATGACTCTGGTGACCGGGATGGGCCGGGTGATTCAGGGGCGGCATAGGGCCGTGATGTCCCCCCGTGTGAGGTCCTCCGTGACCTGCGTGAGCCATACTGTGTCCTCCCGGCATATTTAAATTCAGGCAAGCGGTTTCACCGTTGATGGGCGATCCATTTTGACGGGCGACAAATTCTGCTACCATAATTTGTCTTCTTATAACATCTGTAACAGAAATTACGTAATATACAGTTTGACTCGACATTAAACAAATTAAATTTCAATTCAATCAATGTTTCACACTTCGTTGCTAATAACAATATTATACGCACGGTATACAATTTGTGACGGTATAATATAAGGCTGTCTTGAACAGGTGTTTCTTTTATTTTCAAGGCTGTTCTCGTTCTCAAGGAACGAACACATAAAACGAGAAAAAAGAAGAGAGCGAAAGAGAATGATAAGTACTAGATAACCTGGGACGCGATAACGTTCAGGCAAACCGTGATCCTTGGACGTGAAAATGCAGTCAATATTTAATTAGTTATTTTATTTTTTTCCTTTTTCTTCTTTTTGATGAACGCACGTATATATACTTATCGACGCTACTGTACGTGACTGAAGCATCCTATAAAAAAAAAACAGAAAAAAAAACAAACTTGCGCGATGATTACAAAACGGAATTATCCGAGGTGAGTATTAAATACATACTTGTACATTCCAAGGATTGTCGTCAATGTTGCGTTTATACATATACCAATGATAGCTGATCTATCAGTATATGTATAAACCTATGTATTCAATATATTGAAGCCAAGTACACAATGGTTAACTTATGCTGCAGCCAGGAACAAGGAACTAACATTGTATTCGACCTAGAGAAAATAACCTCCGCTAACCAGCGACTCAGACTCGCGGAGAATTGCGGCATGATCGTTTCGTTGTCACCTTGTCAACTCATTGACTTATACGTACCACCTGTATAACAAGTGTAATGTGTGATCATGACAATTTTCAATTGAAAAACTGTCCTCGCGACGACGCGATCCGGCGTATGAATATGTGTAAAGGTATATATATTTAGTTATGACGAATTAGACAACCCCTGGAAATCACATGAAAAGCCATTATTCAACAACATTTCTGAAAATCATAAAAACGTCCGTGTTATTAGACGTACAGTAAATACGTCGGACATAAATTTCAAGTGTCCAGATTTCGGTTTCGAATTGAAAAAAGCAAATCATGCTCAAGTTTCGTAAGTTGTGTATATATACTTAGATACTCGTGATCACCCTGATTGTACATTGTGTGCACACGCAACTATTTATTGCGCAATAGACGAAATCGCAGCAGAGTCCTGATCAGCCTGTAAGTACGTGTTCGGTGTCGTCTGAACGTGTTAACAAAATGAATCGGGTGCCTCGAATTCTGAATGACGCGATGCAACAGTTTTAGTCTTCTACTTGGCTACGAAGTAGCAATAGATAAATAATTGTCACCCTGCCAACTGTACAACCAATGATAATGACGCCAGGAGTAAAAAAACATATATATATATATATATAAGAAAGCCAAAAAATTGTTACTAGCCAAACCTATTAACAGCGAGGCGTATTTAATGTATATTCCGAACGGTCCTCGATACTTGGTGCTCGTTGAATGACAAACCGCCGTTCGACGCGTTCGAAAATTGAAATTCAAAATCTGCCCGCTCCAACCGTAACGCTTATCACGGTGGCTATCGCGTCACTCGGCCGATCGGTGTCTGTCTGCAAATCTAATCGTAAGCCCCAGTGCACCGTCTATAACTTTAACCACATAAGATCCATTTGTAGCCGGTAACCAAGCTTAACCTGGACTAGAAACGGAGAGAGAGGGAGAAAAGGATGGCTTTTATCTTGCGGCTTTGTCGGATTACGCAACCTGCTGCAAGGTTGTGCCCCGTTCTACGGCCACGTGCTCGCAGTCGTTACAACCGCGTTTTAGGTACAAGTTTGCTCGTTTCTCGACAGGCGTCTCTGCTCGGCGTGCCGTGGCAGCGCGTCGATGACCTAGGTAGTCGATTCGCTATTATTTCCGGTTGTCAAATATTCCCGGAATTTTATTAAGCAATTGAGAATTCCCCGCTTGGGAATGCCTGTGTATGTATAATGTACGCATACATATAAATATGTATGTATAGCACACACACATGTAAGACCGGGTGAATCATTCGTGGAATAAATCATTGGATCCGTGTTCGGGCTCATGCACGCGTTATGTTGTTGGAACGGCCAACTACGTTCCGCTTATTATATTAAATTTCCATCCGACGAATCTAAACGCTACACGTCATTCCCTCAGTGTTCGAGGGTCCCAGAATTACCAAAAGGACGAGGAAAGTCGGTCCGAACGCGCTCCAAATAGAAACATGCTGCATACACAATTCTGCGAATACATTAGCGATGGTCATGCAATAATATGCTTGCGTACGGTACAGCCGAGCTGTTTGGCGTTACGCAGTCCCTGCATGATGAAATATTGTGATATTAGTCAGAGGTTAATAGCTATAGATAATTGTGCAGTTATCAGCGGAGGCTTCTGACTATCCTGCTGCGTGTAAATTCCTCTTTTATACACATATACGTATGTGAATACATTGGCACAAGGAAATCCTAATAAAGTCACGCGACGTGATTAAATTTTAATTCAATTCTATGATTCATAATTTTTCCCCTTGTTGTTTTCTCTTCCTCAAATTTTGCAGCAAAATAAACACTAGGCATATTTTTTTTCTTTACTTCGAAAATCGTGCAAGGTTGAAAAATACTCAGAAGAAACATCGAGAGGTTTATGCAGGAAAAAACTATCGATATTTCGGATCGAAAAACAAGATGGTAGTTTTCCTCCAGGAATTACGTAATTCGTGCCACCAGAGTCTTATAATATATCAGAACTATCTATCCGAGTAACTGTCACGTGTTGGACCGTATAATCTCCGGCTATGCCTAGGTTCACTGTTCACGCAACGAAACGCGTCGCGTCGCGTCGCATTCCATCTCCTTGCCCCGCCGCCTCGCTTGCCAGAAGCCTATCTTACTACAGCGCGTATAACGTGTAGGCATCTATTCAGGTATAACGGAAAAAAAAAATTTACCTAATTTATTACGCAAGATAAGTACAGCTACGTAACTTACACAGAGTAACTGTTAATTCTGTTCCTCATTGTCACAGCTACCGCTCGATCTACTATTTGTAAGCGTGTGTTTGCGTGTTTCAACAAATTATATCATCGATGGTGATTTGTTTTGCGTGAAATGATTATTTCGATTCAATCTTATTCTCATCATTTTTTCTTATTCGTGTATGTACTGCAACAGCATAATGGGTATTTCCTCCGCGTGATGTCACGATAAGAACACGTTTGAAAAATAAACGATAAAAAAGAAATGAGAGAAAAAGACAACATAGTACCGACGACGTTGTTGACCAATATCTACTGCACGAAACACATGAATTATAAATCTATGCCCGAGTAGTGGTTTATGAAAGTTTGGGATAAAACGGAACGTGAATCGTCGCCGTAGTATGAGATAAGCGGTTATGTTATTCAACATACTGCGATATAATATTAAGTGGCCTGGTTGCAGGGGCATTATCGATGTGAAGTGTGTATTTTATTCGTTTAAATTTTCCCTACTCCTCCTCCTCCTTCACCATTTCGCTCTCTTTATCTAGTCCCGTCGCAGCAGCTGAGCTATGCCCGATTAATCCCGGTGACGAGTATACTATTAGTAGGTATGTATGTACTAAGCATAGCCGTTGGTAATGGTGGGACGAAAGGAAGGGGGTGAAGCGATCATCTCCGTGTTGCGCCGGCACGTGTTACCCTGGTAATATTGCGCAACGATTATTATTATTACCTATTATACATGTATACACGTGTCATCGAAACTACGCAGTGATACAATGTAACGGTATAACAGCACAAGATTGCTTAAAATTGTGTAAGATAATACATATGATCCATATTATCTCGACCTATAATCATGATTTTGTATAGATATATATTTATATAAAATGCGTATTGATAGCAGTTCAAACTATCCCCGCTATCTTCTTTTCTTTCTCTTCTCAATCTGTCGCGTAATCATAGTACGTATAGACGCCGCAAGCTTTGATTATCAAACACTGTAGATAAACCTCACCATACGAATACACGCGATACAAACATCGGTAGGTGTAAGTATGTATAGTAATATTCATTAGTGTCTTAACTTTCCGGTTACCTTGTTTTCTGTCCAAAACAAAATGCGAGTTCGATTCAGATCGGTAATAAAACATGTAGTAAGCTAAACGAACTTTGTTTTCAAGCTGATACATCTAGGCACTACGAAATTTTAATATACATATACCTACTTTGTTGTTTCAAAAAAAAAAACGGGAATCTTGTGTACGAAATATAAGTGGTAAGTATATCAGTTGCGAATAAGTACGTCAAACTACAACGTAGTAACTAACACGGCGGCTGGTTTTACCGCGTTAAACATGTACATAAGGGATTTTAGCAGCCGTCAGTAACAGAATTATCAATCCCGTTGGGTGTACACAGTTGATTTGATAATTAAATGGATGGGTGGCATCCGGGTTACAGATGGATGGAACAATCACATCTTCGCATTAATATAAACCGCGCATAAATGAATGAATGGATGAAGAAACTCGCCACGACCTATGCACAAAGAGTCAACAATAAAAGGACAAGAAAAAAAAAAGAAAGAAAGAAAAAGTAAAACATCAACTAATTGTAAGTGCACGTATTTTTAGAGAAGTTGTTTTGCAGGATTGCACAAGTTTTGTAAAACAGACCTATAAATCAGTGGTCAATTCATTACGTATTTATTGCGTATTGGACGAACGAGCATGATTCGCTCTCATACACCGAGATTGAGCAAACAGGAAATCGATTAGACGAGGGACACGTGCTCCGCAAATGTTATCAGCTTTTGTATTAAAACGATTGACATACATAAATAGATATAAACGAGTATGAGCCAAAGAGTCGTGCATCACGGTTACGAGAATAACAAAAAAAAAGAAAAGACATCAGGGTATAGGGAATCGACGCAAAAGTGTTCGATGGCTTGTAGGTACAAATAACGCGTTGAACAATGTTCCTGACCGCACCGACCCATCGATGTATCGATCGATTTATCAATCCATCGTGTACCCTATGCAACTCTCGAATGTAGAGAAATACTTGGAAAGTTAGATGGACGGAAATGATAGCGAGCCTCCGTATGTGTGTCACAAAGCACCGTTACCCGCCGACCAGCGCGCGCATATCATTTGCACGATAATATACCCACGCCTATAGTACTTTTTGACATCATTACATCACTACTATTATCACTATCCCGTGTCGATAATCTGTCGTCTATCTATACAAGAGTTCTCGTTTCCACGTATTTTTTCTTCGTTCGCTCATAATACTCTATCTTAGTCAAGTGATGTTAAAGCTAAAGTGAGAACCGTACGCAATAAATTATTGGATCCATGCATAGACTTATAGAGATAGACTGCGCGTTCTGTGCACCGAGCTGAAGCTGTAATTAGAAAGAGAGAGCAACAGCTGGAGCCGGATCTCTCTGTTGCACGATCGAAAAAGTCGGGAGCAGCCGCCGGGCGGGGAGGTATACTTTTACGAGTCTGTGTGTTTCCCCCGTCAAGTTACCGATCAGAGTGAGAGATCCGACTGCGGCTGTTGTTCTCTCTTTCCAGTTACGGCTTCAGCTCGTTGCACAGGATCGCGCGCAGTCCATCTTTGTAAGTCGTCTGTGGGTCCGTGCTCGTCAAATAATGCGGCAGGTATAGAACGCGATGCGGAGAACGCGGAACATTTCTAAGAGCGTTAAAATTCTTCTGTGTATGTAGTTATCGCATCAAGTTATCGCAATGCCGTAGTATGAAATTATCACGTCACGACTGCATACGCACGTCGCGTAAGTAAAGCGTTAAACTTACGCGTATGTAAAGAGATTAGTGTTTTAAGCGGTAGTATATATAAGTATAGTAGTAGTGGATAGTCGTCAAACATGATACACCACGTGCGCGCGTGATTGCGATGTTCGTAGCACGAAGAGTAAATTAGGCCGTGGCCTACTTTGCGTCCTCTCTTATGTAGCTGTATGTGTCGTGCACACAGCGTATACATGTAACGCCTATAATACCGGACCAGAGGAGAGCGTCAAGTAGGCAGAGTTTCGACCCTGAACGAGAAGGAGGCTCTCCTCTTCCTACCTCTTGCCACTTATTTTCTCTTGCATTGTTCGAGTTTTTTTTTCTTGTTTTTTCCCATTATCACTGTATTACTTTTTACTACTTGTTACAGTTTTCTTTTCGGTGTAACTGGTGATTACTCTTTGTTAACGATACCGAGTTAGATAATATCAGCGTACACGCACCCTCTGTTTATCAATACTTTATACGTGATATTTATTCATTCTTTCTACACCCTCGCAATGAGCTGCAGGTAATCAGATAGATACGCAATAATCGCGGGTTTTTTTCTAGGTTCTAAAATATACGCGCACTACGATAGACACGTGCTACTTTTAGCAGTCAAATTGATAATACAGATATCAGATTACCATGTAATCTATAACCGGGCGACAATAAATATGACGGAACAATACGTAATGCGTAAGTATGTAGTGGTAGTGTTGGTAGTGTTACAGCAGTAGGCACGCAGGCAGGTAGCGACAGCGCAGATGTAAAAGCTGCAAAAATATTTGCGAGGACCGACGAAACTAGGTCAACGTTGATTATTGTTATTATCATTATTATTACTGTTGTTTGTGCTATTTCAACTATTATTAACTACTGCGACATTCGATGTACCTATCTGACGATAAGTTATTTTGTGTTGCTCCATTTTTTTTGTGTCTTTTTTTCTCGCAATTCTCTCTCCGCAAAACATTTCTTATCATCGCTCAAGGCGGAATGAAATAACAACGTGTGATCCACTTGTAGCAAATAAGCGTCGCGTGCATACATCGATAGTGTCAAGGTGCGTATGGTGACAGTGTGGATAAGTGTTTGTCAAATTCTTCAGGTTCAGTTGAAACAGGTGGAATCTATGTTGCAAAGTTACAGATTTCTGAACCTATATATGTAAGTAACAATATAATACGATGTCGCGATTTGTTGCATAAGTGCGATATAAATATAAATATGGAAATAATATTGCCGATCGTTGTGAAAATTCAGGTCAACGCCCGATTATTATTAGTTATGCGTATAAATTGTTGAGATAATTTTTTTTTCTTTTTCAATTAACAAAGTGTTGCTGCTTTTCGATGCACACCCCAGACCCCGTGGGTGTTGTTATCTTACTGTGATAAACACGTCAATCATCGACACATCACGGTCCATATGCATAAAACAATATTGATCGCAGAGCTTTTTTTTGTGCTAAATCGCGCAAGGGATTAACGAACCTATTCCTAACAGCCGATATACCGCAATCAATTGTATTACCGATATGTTGCGCCGTTAATAAAACATACCTCCTCAACACGCGCTTACTCATCGCATCGGTATACGTGCAGTATGCGTCTGTCAATATCAATTTGTAGCTTCAGCACAAAGGCAACAATCATCGAGACTCCAAGAATGGCCAAACACTGCAATATGCACTCATAACGTCACTACGTAACAATGTTATGTATATCGACGAGGAAGAGATAGATGACACCGCATGAAGTAATAGTGACAGATCTTTCTCCACGCGTTTATATATTTTTATTTACAAGTTTGGAATAATTTTTATTTTATTTTGCTTCTTGCGGGTTGTACCTGACGAAATAACTTGGAAACATTGCGATATGTTTTTCTTGTAGATCCGATGAGTAAACATTATTTCAACTGTCTGACTCAAGATTTAATGAAGAATTTTAAATCCAGCATTGTGTCATAACAAGATAAGTGTGACAAAATTAAATGCGGCGGGTGAGTATGAATGCATTGTAAGTTACAGGTAGAGTGGGACTTACGAAATTGTAATTAATTATTATTTCAATGTCACTGTCGGTGTAAACGAGGCGCGCTGCTCATAACGTTACTCAATACATCGCTATTTGCATATGATTAAATCGGGTTTATTTTTGCCCATGTACCAATTGCATAATCTTTTAGTTTTTTCGGTGGCCTGCAGACGCGTGCCTTTCTTTCTTCCTCGCTTTCTTCTTGTTTCACATCTCTTTACCTTTGTTGCTTTGTGTTTATGACAATACAAATGTCGTACGTGACGGTAAAAAAATCTCAGAGATAACACCATGTTGTCACAGTTAGACGTCACAAGAAAAAAGAAGAAGAAGAGGAGGAGGAGACGAAAATTTTGAACTGAGCAAAATACGTGTACTTACCAATTTTGAAAGGTTTTTTTGTCGTTGTCCTTCTGGTTATGGTTGTTGTTTTTAAGTCCAATAAAAAAGAATGACAACTCGCTATGTTGTTCACTTGTATTAAAACGTTTTCAAGTCAATCCACACAGCGGATATAAATCGGATGTGTTAAAAACGTAGTTAAATATAATAAAAATAACACTTTCACACACAATTGCTTTCCAATATTTCAGTACCTATTGCCGTATTGTTTGTAAACTGTTGTAAAGTGCGCGCAGATCGTTGATATGGACGGACACTGAAGACCACGTGTGTTCATATCCCTCGTAGCGTCTCGCGAAGACTGACGGTTGATAAAACTCAATATTAAAACTTGGCTAAGGTGGTTAAAACGTTCCAATGTGCCAATTGTCTTCCTCCCCGAGTATAACTGTCAGTGCCAATCACAGTGATATACGACAAGTGTGAGTTCGCCGAAAAGTTGAAAACGGTGTAACTTCCAACTTCCAACTATTACGCAGTGTTTACGTATGTTTACAAGGTAAAAAATAAATTTTAAAATATTCGATTAAAACCGTACGCGTAGTAACGACGACGTAACGAACATTGACTCTGTCACTTTCGTAGAAAAATATTAAACAAGTAGCGCCGTCGTATTTGACTAAATTCCTGTTTCAAGCGATAACGAATTGTGCTTTGAGTAAACGGTTTTCAACGTCACGCATCCACGACCTCAAATAACACGTGCGAACGGCTCGATACCGCGATCAGAACTGACTCCGCCAAGCCGCCTCGAAGTAGGTACGAGACTCAGTCGCGAGTTCGGTCTGCCGCTGCTGCTGCTGCTGCCAATGTCGCCCGCCACCTCCCGGCTCTTTCGTTTAGGCGTCGAGTAGTAGAGGCGGGGGGGGAGGGAGAAAGAGGAGGACGAGGGTGAGGGCGACGCGGCTGGCTCACCGTCGTCGTTCCTCCTGTACGCCGTGTCGCCCTCCGGAGGTGTGTGTGTGTGTGTGTGTGTGTGTGTGTGTGTGTGTGGGTGGGAGGAGGGGGCCTTACTCTTCTCGCGACGATGCCTGGAGAGGGAGACGAGAGCCGAGAAGCCGACGTCGCGCGAAGCACCGCGTCGCGTCTCGTCGACGCACCGTACGGGGGAAGTTTATGTTCAGGATCAACCTTTCTCTCATTTTCTATCTCGTTCTCGCTATCCGGTCGCTGTCTCCCCGCGTTCTAGAGTCAGTCACATAATCCTACACCCATTTGTGTTTACTGCGTTTCTTAGCGTCCCTCGATACCCCGCCCGCGCAGCTTCAGCGTCTGACAAGCGAAGGGTCTGATCGATTGGGGTAGGTTATTTAGGTCTAGGTTTTCGGTCTGAGAGCTAGCTTCTAGATGATTCTCGGAGGACGGGGTTAGAACTTTCCATCTTCGTGTGGATATTACCGAACATTCTTACTCGTGTGTACGTGTATTAATCTTCTTTCGGAAATCGGGCCGTGTTCGATTAGCGATAAAGCAGCATTCCAGAAAACGATATTTCTAACACTCGAAAATTCCCGTTTGCGGCTTTTACTTTGTGATTGGCATTCCAATTTCTACATATTGGGAGGCTCGCAGCACCAAAATATATTCGCCCAGACCATCCGGTGGAGGTCTGCAGGAAAGTATTGCCATGTGCAAAAATTTATTCACTTGAGACTATAGGGCTTTTCGCCTTCACAACATTTTCCGCACTATTACGAAATATGAAATTGATAGAAAGTTTTAGCCAATCAAACTAGTTTCTCATTTTGGATGCACAAAGACGGCTGCCGATCTATTTCTGGCTTCCGAAGTGCACATAACAGGAGCGTCAAGAGCAATGATTCGGTATTATTTGCTCATTGTTATGATTTTTCAGCGAATATTCCACTTTCATCAGCTTCAGGCTCTAAGGTGGACTTTACTGCGCACGGAAGTATATTTGATGGGCGGCACAATTATGGAAAATAACTATAACAAAAGTTAGTCTGCTAAAGTAGTATCCAAGGTAGATCTCGGAGGAACGTGCCACGCTGTCGAGTCCTCTGACTATAAGACTGCGACGCCGACCAAGGTCATTCGGCTGTTTAAAGGTCCAACGATAGTCAGAGTGCAGTACTAAAAGAATTTTATTCGTTGCTATTGTTCATTCCTTGGAAATTTGTTGGTGGTTCAATGTATGTTATGAATAAAAATGTTGTTTTCCGAATTTTGAATAATTATTATAATCCTGATCCTTTGTTTTTTCCACTCTCCCAACTTCATGCATCATTTTTTAATTTCTTCGTATCTCGTAAATACTTCTATATTGCCTGACGAGTATGCGTATATACGTGTATATATATGTATAAGTAAGTAGTTTGTTTTTCACGTATGCGTTTGCGATTACTGAGAATTGAAGTTTTCGAATAGCACAGGCGGGGGTTAACGCGCTTGATATACACACGTATGCCGCGATGTCAAATAAAGGACGACGAGTGACGCACGACATTATTTAGAACGTGATTTCAAAACAGTCTTTGCGAATTTTCCAATTCACAGTCAGAGATCCCACGTTACTTCGGGTTTGGACGTTTCCTCCTCTTTGAAATGATTTTTAAAATTAATGAAGCTGAACCATACGTGACATTGCAATCGCACTGGGATACCGTTCCTGAAATCAGCATCCGTTCCATTCTTTTCAATGTTTCAACATATTGTAGGACATTTACATCAGGGTGAAGATCCTGCCACTTTTTGGTAATAAATTCCTTACCAAGGCGAACGCCCGACCGTTTCTGGTTCTGCATGTACGAGTATATTTGGACGTTCTGACACCCCTGCAAATTAACTGCAGTTCGTGACGGTGGTGGTACATAATCTCTTTGGGTAACTTCCTGCGGCTCTTGCCACCTCCTAACTTCTCCTGAATTCCTTCAATGCGCGGCTAACCCCTCCTTCCTAATCTATACTCGCGTGGCCAGACGAGAGGTCGTCAGCACGTGAATCACCACGGGTCACCTTCGCACTTAACTCGAAACGCAATGGCTTTGTCATCATTTGCTCGGCAACCCTTATCGACCGCGGTTATACGTGCAGAATTTCAACAATGACCGTAGGCAGAACGTAACAATCCACCGTTAGAGTCAGCTGTTGGTAAGCCATTGAGCAATACGATATAACAAGTACAGAGCAACAGCAAGAGAGAGAGAGAGAGAGAGAGAGAGAGAGAGAGAGGGAGAGAGAGAGGGAGGGAGAGAGAGAGAGAGAGAGAGAGAGAGATGTAGTCAAAGGAACAAAATAGCATAGAGGGGAGATAGACCTCTTTACTCAGCTCAGTGCTTTCGAAAACAAAACCTCAAACAGTCTTGTTTTCGTTTCATATTTGCTTGCTAATCACGCACGCGTAATCGTATAAATATCATCTCAATTAATTGCTAACGAACTTCATACACGGGTAAACAATTGGCTAGCTTGGAAAAAAACAAAGAAGAATAAGTGCATGTACAAAGATTACGAATAACAAAGAGCGAAACTTGCTTCATCGAAAAATGCACAGGTCTGCAATGCGATGACCAAATGACTGCATCGAAAATAAGTTTAGCGAGAAGCATCTTGGGTTCGTAATGAAAAAACGTTACAAGTACGTGCATACGTTATGTGGATACATGTTCATGGATTCACAATCGCATCGGGCGTGACACGATCCCATACCACTCAGGCGCATATTATGCGTTTGGGAATTTCAAGGATACTCGGTCTCTGAGCACGCGCTGCAGTTTATTTGTCGAGGCATAAAGGCGGCTTGCTCATACATGTATGTGTATGTATATATATATATATATAGGTACGTCGATGCATCGTTCAGTTTTGTTTTTGCAATTACACAATGACCCCGGGATCGTATTTTCAGTTGAGGACAAAATATCTCCCCGGGTATACGTCACATCGAAAAATGTTTCTGACAAAAATTACAGGGCTATTCAATTCAAGAACATAAACGGCCTATAATTTTTTGTCACTGTATCAACCACTAGGTTGTTATTGTCGATTAATCGTATGAAATCGCCGGGATCTTCATTCGCCTTTCGAATTTGAATCGATGTGTTATAGCAGGCCTGTCTGAAACAAAAATTGTTGGACAAATCGTAGTAAAAATGGACTTACAATTAGATAAAGTGTTAGACATTTTTGCCGCAGCAGGATCAGACGAGATATAACTATCGTAGACAGTTGCGAATGTTGGAAATTGAGAAGGGTTCTGGATTTCTAACGCATTACCCTTGCCTCTGTACTAGGCATTTTTTGCTGTACGCACAAAGACGCCGTAAATTTTTTCACGCCAAGGTGAACGTTTTGCTGTATATAAGCGACAATGCGCAGAGTCTCGTTGCAGAGTCCCCGTTGATATACATCTTATTATTTTGATTGCAAAAGCCGATACGCGATAACAACGCACTCGTTGCTTCAGACCCAGACGTATTTATTTGCTACGATTTATCTAACCTTACCCAAAGTATCATAACCTTCTTCAACGTGGGCGTCGCTTGATTCACCGCTATTTTTGTACCAATTTTGCAACCCTAAACAAAGAAGCAACGCTTGCAGTTCGAAGGATGAATTTTATCCGCGAACATGTATTGAACGCGTTTCGTAACGTTGCTGCGCATGTGTATATTATACACATTTTTCAACGTTTTGACAAAGACTATCAACACTTACTTTATCGAAACCTCATACTGCAGTTTCCACACAATAATATTAATGATTTGCTGCTGTACGCGTGGATTGCCAAGGATTTACTTTAAATCACTCATCCAAGGTTCTACGTGCTCTGCACAACCGATACAATAGAGATATAAAAAGTATCTGAAAACCGAAAACCGTTACTGATTATTGCCATCAGTATATGAAAACGAGTTGTTTTCAACAAGTAATGTTCAACAAGTAAGGAATAACAATTCCTTATTCAGTACTGGATAAATTCCCGCTGCAGTGGCCAATCCCATTGGCCTTCATTTTTGTTATTCGACAGTCGTTGCATTGTATTTGGTCGGATGTCAGTACCGTGACAATAACATCCCCCCATTCGACATTGCAACGCCAGCTCGGGCAGTTTCCTCGACTTTTTTTTATTCATATCTTGTGATAAGCTTCGATCGTCTTCTTCACAGCTCAGTCCAATATTCTTGATCCTTACTTCACTTGTTCGAAGATGCAGCTTGAAGTGATTTGATTTATCCGCACACCCAACCGATCAACCTTTCACTAGTGAGAGAAGTCAGAAAAAATGGATGGATAAATAATAAAGATTTGATGTAAATTGCACGCCTTTTTTTTAACAAAAGCTTTGTTATGTAACTCGTATTCCCACGTAATGTATATGTAGCCGTGAACTTGCCATTGTATGTATATGAAATCAACATCGTGCAGCGTATGTTTGCGTAAGGTCGTATAGTGGGATTTGTAAAAATATTCAGTGGCTATTGGCTTGTGGCGTTCACGTTATTGATTGCCTTACGTGTCGCCCTATCTATACATCTCTCTGTTTCCCTTTCTCTTCTTTTTTCTTCCTTTCCTTCTCTTTACTTCACATTATCTTGGCGTTCAAAAGTCACGTTCTCTTTCTTCTATGTTCACTTAATGTTTGTCATCTTCATATTTATCTTCCTGTAAATTATTCAAATTCAATTTAGGCTCGCTTCACGAAACAGAACTGTCATGACCACCGGTGACAGTAATATTTCGGTGCCAAACATGAAGAATGCATTTGCTTTATCATGATAAAAACCCTTGATTGTTTTGAAAGGTATATGCAAAAATCAACAATGTATCTCTGTGATGTAAAAAATAAAATTTTCCGGATTGTGGAAAACTGAATTGAGAATATATATCCGGAGTTGGAAATTTCTGAACTTGGTAATTCGCTGGAACTGAATTAATTAAAATAATCAAGTACCGAACAGGTCTAGACCAAGCCATACGCACACATAGGTAACAGGTCTGGTAGTCTTTTTACCGTACATTTCACCTTTCTACTTTGCAATCAAGCACTTTCATATTGCTTTCACCGGCCGATGAAAGTACCATGTCTTGAACCAAGTAGGCCCCAGTTCTCTTCATAATCTGTGTATGTAAAATTTCCTCCAACAAATGTTGTAAGTAATAGTGGCAGGAAAATACCGCAAAGATACATACTTTGAACGGTGCACTGGTTGAAAAATAAAACAGTGAATGACGTTATGGTAGAAAATATCGTTCGTTCAGAACGACTAACGGATTGAGGTATATTCTCAGACACCTCGTTACAGTATCAGATAATTCCGTTACGTCTTACTATTATATGTAGGAGTAAACCGACACACCTTGCACTAAGTTGTAACAATTACGAATAAACTTGATATGCTTGCATGTGCGGAATTCATGAGATGTATAAAAATATTACCTGGATTCAGGGTATGCTGGTCAAACTACTTCCGTGAAAGTTCAGCAACCTGCGACAATTCGGTGCAGCTTCTTCTTCGCCGAGAACTTGACCGATTAATTAAACGAGGTCGCCAGTGCAAAATCTTTGTATTTCGCGATGCTCACTGTTCAATATCCAAAGCGGATACGATGACTCGAGAACCAATTGATGGACACATGGGGACATTGATTCAAAGTTGAAACTCGTAGAGTAGGCTTGCGTTGTCAGTCACGCGTAGCATTTTTTTCATCCGAGAGTGTTGAAGTTCCGTTTATCGTTGAATTTTTAATGAATAGTTGAAGCAGAAAATTAAACATCATTCACTTAGTGAATGATCAAATGAACTTACCTGTATGTAAAGTTCAATCACAATTGTATGCTGCTTTTCTTCTGAACTGATCAAAATGTAAGCATCTTCACTTCCAACCGATTACACCACGATTTCACAGCCAATACTTTCGATCCATATGCTGTATGTCAGTTTCTTGCCTTATGAACCGAATTTCATCAAAGCTCTGCTCCAATATTTCAGGGTATCTCTCAACTACATACAAAGTAAATTGCTAACGACAGAATGGTCCGTCGTTTGCAACAATTTCACGCGCATGCGCTACGATTCGAGGGCAGTTGTTCTCCAGGGCGACCAATTATCATAAATTTAGATGACAGTTCGACGCGATGTATGTAACCTCAAAAATTTTTACAGCTGTCGGTGTTGAACGCAACTGCCAGCGACACCAGTCAACATTTTTTAGGTTACATTCATGGCGGTTGGTCACCCTGGCAAACAACCGCTCTTCAATTGTAGCGCATGCGTATTAAATTGTAGCAGACGACGAACCATTCTGTCCTTAGCAATCCACTCTTTATAAGCGTGAAACACAAGTATTCACAGTTGGACTGATTATTCATTTTATCATTATCATGATTTTTACTGGATTAATCAACGTCTGTTCAACTCTTAACACTTTGGTCTTCATGAGTTATAACTTGAAATGACACTGTATGGGGTACACAGGTGATGTATGTACACAGACATACGGATGATGTCAACAGTTTTGAGCTGATCTTCCATATTTCTGATGTCTTAATTCTAGCTAGTATCATAACCTTTGTGAGTTCATTTATAAATCTGCGGTTATTGAAGTTTTCAGTTGGTTTATCCAAATACCTGGCGTTTCTGCAACAAGTTTGTTGTTCAAAATTTAACGAACAATTACATATATTGCTGAAGCATAATGTTGCCAAACTCGTAGGATAGAAGTAAATTTCTCCGAAAGAGCTGAAGCTTGACATGATCTGGAATGAAAATATCATTCTTGTCCATTATCTTCACAAACTCCTGAAGTTTTGATTAACCTGGCTTGTGTAATAAAAAAAAGTCAGAGCCTTGACGAGTGACCTACAATGGATGTATCATTTATATTGTGCATCATGCTCTCAAAGTCTTAGGATTTTGAATGACTTGGCTCATCCAATACTTTATTCAGAAGCCTTAGTACTTAACGAGTAAGCTCTAATAAAAATACCATTCGTTAGGTGCATAATATTCTGAAATTCCCAAAGTTCTCGATGAGCCTTGATTGAGTAGAAACTTTTTCATACACGTAGAGCATCGACGAGTAACCGCAAGTAAATAATTGACTCACTGTACATGCGTCAGAGTTATAAACGTAGTAGGGCATTGCCTTGACGAATGATCTGAAGCGAATACTTTACTTCGAATATGTGTGACAGGCACACGTCTGTGAGGTACTCCAGTAGCACGGGTCTGAGTAATAACTCGTCAAAAAATGGTTGAACACTGACAAGTGCCCTCAAGTGAATATTGCACCTCATGTATGCGTATCGAGAGCTATAGAATACCTGTGTGTGTGTGTGTGTGTGTGTCTCTCGGCTGCTTGTCTGGTGTTGTACATACAACCATGCCTAAGCTTCGGTTCTGCGAAACACAGCTTTGAGCTTCAGAAAATCATGTCGGGGTTGCTTTATTTCTCATTGCCTACGCCTGTGCGGACGCTGGTGCGCTTGCCTTTTTCTTGCTTGCGACATAACCTCACTATCATTTCTCGTTCGATTGCGCAGCAATGACATTCACGTACAATTTGCCTCTCCGTGATGCTCGTCTGTCGTATTTGCGAGTTCCTTTTCCAGATGCTTCAATTCGATCGAAATCAGAGCTTTTTCTTGCTCGTTTCGCTGATTGTCGTAAATGACTGCCTACAGCAGAGAAAAGTTGGAGAGAGAATTATAGTTCAGTGGCTGAGTTCCGCCAAGAAACGAGCATGAAGCATGCGGATTGCAGATGAAAAATGTTATATTTCAATTCGTGGCGACATCGGTAGTAAATGGAGGTACTAAATTTCAATGAAACAGAAAAAGCGCTAAACATAATTTGCAAATTAAGAATCATTGAAATACTGTAATTATTCAGAGCAAACTGATACTCGTCCGTATCTTATCGATTAATTCCGGAGATGTTAATGCGTGCAGACACCATACAGATAAAATAGAATGATTTTTCCGCTTCACAATCCACACGGATACACAATTTATCAATCGTTATTCACTTGTACTCTGCGCATCGAAACAATGAAAAAATGCTATCCAACGAGTGAATCAGTACGAATCGACAAAGGACGTTCCAAAAAATGAAGAATAGAGTGGTGATCAGCTATTGGAAAACTCAATTTTCTGCGGGTGTAATTTCTCATTTCCACATTTTCAATTCCCAAAACCAACTCGAACCAACGCGATCACAGAAGAGAAAATCTGACGTCACTTGAAGAACTGCAGCAGAGCCTTTGCACCTTGCGTGTGATAGCAAGCAGCGAGTGTAAATTCACCATAGTCTCCCATGCTGTGCATAATACCATATTTTGCATCGAACAAAAGTGACCTTGTCACGTGCCTTGTGCAGTCTCAGTATTTACAGGGCCACAGGGTTAATCGCCATTACGAAGGCCGTTGAGAGAACACGGATCAAAGTCCCGAGGGTCACTCCAAGCATTCGCATCCAGCAAATTTATTTTCTCACCAATTTTTGCTTTACTATCTCAAAAAGGGTGATCCCCAGCAGTGGTTTCCCTTTTCACTTTTTCATACCTTCGACTTACAGTCATACCACAGTACACAGCTAGGTATGTGCCTGAAAGAGAGTAAGAAAAATCAACAACATCAACAACGACAATAATAATACTAATAATAATAGTAAGAATGATAATAATAATAATAAAACTCGGTGGGAAAGCTAGAGAGAAATCTTGCGACCTTAATACTGCAGCAGATTCTATCATAGCGACTCTGGTCAGCGGCTGCACCTATAATTAAATTTAAACCGTTCCAGATTTTCCTCAACGATATTATACGCATAATTTAGTACTTCAATAATTCTTATGTGCCCGCTAATTACGGTCATTTATTATTTGTTGCTATTATTTCCAGCAGTAGATTATTTCGTTCGAGTTTATTTTTGAGAAAATTATTTGCTGCTTTTTCCTTTAACTGCCCTACTAATTTTCAATCCCTGCAGCACATATTCTAATCCTCATATGCATACATGTTCATATATATACATATGTATATGAATATCTATTTGATATGTAAGTATGTAGGGCTGTCGATAGTCATGTATAATATGTGTATTAGGGTGTCTCGAAAAAGAAAAATTCTTTTTTCTCTTCAAAACAGGTTCAAAAGTTTCATTCAGGTATAAAAATACGCCTGTTAAAATTTGATCTGTTAATATTAACATCCAGACGATGCTCGTCGCACTTTTCTATTCTCCATAAGAAAAACATGAGAAAAATGGTTTTTTGCTTCTTCCGATTTTTATAACTAACCACCGATGCGTCGTACGGACATATTTTTGTAGAAAATTGAAAGCCCTACAAAAAAGGTCTGTTATCATTTTACGATAAACCTACTCTTTCAAAAGTTATTTAAGATCCTAAATATATATTTATGTATATCAAGATTGCATGCATTATACCCAGAAATCCTGCACCGGTATATTTTTAACGGTGCCTTCGATTTATTCATACATGTACGGCATATGGCGTATGCAAGTGTGTGTACTGTGTGTGCACGAGTGTAACTCACACTATGGAAACGAACGATTTCGCATTGCTCCTATTCAATTTGTTTTTGAACACGGTGAATATAGCGGATCTACATATACATACACATCAACGTAATGTAATACATACATTCTCACGGGCGCAGATCGAATTTATACCCGTGACCTCGATAGATCGTTTTGAGTTGTATGGTCTACCCCGGTTAGGGCAGGTATAGCACATGCCGAACATCACCTTACCGATACAACAGGACTGAGCATACCCACGTCAGTGTTTTTTTCCTTTGGAGATATCGGATCCCGGTCTTCCGTCCGTACAAAATTCTTACTGTCTGTACAGTTTAAATCTGATATCGACGAACCGCCAGGATTGTCTCGTTTATTTTTCCTTTATTTATTCCTGCACGTTTCTCATCTGCATTGTCGCACTCCTTGCACACAACACAAATTTTCTCTGAAACCTATCGTCACTTTCTTCGACTTTGTTTCTCCGAAATTTATTTTCACGTTATGCGACTGTACGATATTATTCACGGTGGATTGGTTATTTGAAAAATTCAAATCTTCCGTTAGATGCGATTAAATGTTTATGTATTAATATGTATACATAATTATATACCGTACTATGCCGGTCATAATATCTCGGTAAAAACGTACCTGTGTGAATTTATGTGTTAGGTACACGTAGCGGAGAGTCTTGCAAGGCGATCATCGATTGTGTAAGAGGATAGGGGAAAATAAGAAAAGAATAAAAGAAAGAAAGAAATGAAAAAGAAGGAGGAATTGTTCAACGGAAAAAGGACAGGAGATACCGAAATCTCTTACGGTACTATGGAACACTTTCTGACGTAGAATGGATCAATTCCGTTCATACCTGCACGTCAGAGTACCTACTCGGAGCTCGACCTCCGATTTACCTTCCGATCTATTATTTTCTATTAGACGAAGAAAAGTGTGTGATTTTTTTTTTTTTTTTTTGTACGAAGTCGAAGAATAATCGTAATATTCTGTAAAAAAAAACTTAAGGAATCGAGGCTTTCGCTTGTGTTCAAGTCGTTAGTTTTCTGGCACACGTTTATACCTGTTCTATTTGGACTGTACATGTATGCGTCTGCGTGTACTTGGAACGTGAAATATAACGTCGCGTGTGATTTAATTGTTATCGATCGGTGAGCTACGTTGGGAAAGTTTAGTGACGTGTTTGTCCGTCACCGTATAGCGTCGCGAGATTCCGGAGTCATTGACTTTGCGAAAGTATTGCGCAATTTTCACTCGACTAAGTATTATACGCGTGTATAAAGAGAAATGGCTTTGCGCAGTGCAGCACTCGCAGTGTCGTGAAAACAAAATTGTTTTCAAGAAAGCCTCGTCGTTGTTACTGTGCGTCTGCATATTAGGTGTATGCATTAGTGTACAGTTGAGGTGTTACACAGATGTTTTTACAATACAAAACATGCTTGTGTGGATTTTAAAAGCGGAAACTACCGAGTCAGATTGGCTTGATGAAAATCGTTCGGTATCGTCAAGCTCGTCCTGACGTGTAATTGTAAAAATGAATTTGCTCTATATACAGGCATGGGCTCCAGTTGTCTTGTAAATATCCTTGAATTTTGCTTGTCCTTCAAAAATCCCGGAAACTATCCTTGAATATTTTTTCCGTCCTGGAAATATTCTATTTTTAATGTTCTTGAATAAACTGAAGATGTCCTGGAAATGTCCTGGAAGTACCATAAAACCACCATAACGCCATGAAAGGGTAATAGTAAGAAAAGTATGGATATGTGAAACGTTTCGGTATCAGTTCAGAAAATTGTTCACCATAGGGACTTATTTTTCTCACTAGCTTTCACCCGCTTCAGGGATTTTCAAGTTGTCCGATTTCTGGGTTACAGTTTCAAACACGCCTGGTGTACATTAAATACGTTTCGCCTGTACATAGACTAAAATTCTCGTACGGAGAATCAGGCGTCATAATAGCTGATTAGACTTCAGTCTGATGCGCAGTTTCGCAACCCATTTTATATTAATAATCGATCATGGATTACCCAATCGTCTGTCGAGGGTCTACAATGCGGGGAGGTGACCAGTCACCGAGTCGAAGACTGCGATATACATCTGATAAGATGGAATATCACATTTTCGCTAATCCATCATGTCAACATGTTTTTCCGTTTGCTTCCCTTTCTACCTCCAGTGCTGTAGCTTCCCTCTGTATGGTGAATCGAACGATCAGCTCGGCTGTATGAACTAATAACGTTATCGTAACGATTATTGCTGTGAAAAAACCGTTATTTCGCGATTTTCGAAATGTCTGAAATTCGGTAAACTGTAATAAAACAAAACACACTGGTATTTCGAAATTTTAGTTCATTGAAAATCATTGTAAAATTAAGAATATAATCATTTCCCCCCCAATATTTCAACCTCGTGTTCTCTGTGACCTGTCCTTATTTCATTGTGGCTCGTTTATCGACCAGGCTGTAGAGATGTACCTGTAATTTATTTGAAATATTAGACGCGTAATGACTTCGGTGTTCTGATTACTAACGAGCAAGAGAGAAAGAATGACTCAAAACGACAAGAATTTGAAAAAGAAAGCCAACGGTACCGGGACAAGAGCAAGCGTGTAAGTGTGTCAAAACAGATCCTGATACCTACCCCCTTGACGATTTATCCCTTACAGTGAATTAATAGGATGGCGGGAAAAGAGAGAACGAGAGTTATAAGGGGCCAACATTTTTATTTTTATTTTTATTTTCACAACGTAGTGATGATAGGCAACTTCGTGTTTCCAATTATTAATTTTCATGTTAACCCTTTGAGGAGCAGTGGAACGTGAACGTCCCATCTGTTTGGTCTCAGTTTTTTTTCCCATATTTCTAATATATTCTTGCACTCTTTATATGCATATAAACACTTTTCAGATTCTTCGGTGCCTAAGTCATTAAAATTTCATGCGAAATTGCAATAATTTGCTTATATGTTCGTTATAAATAATTACCATGAAACAACTCGTCTTCTCAAAAAGATTTTGGTTTTTTTGCAACGTATACAGCTGAGGCTATGAATCTTTTTTACATATTTTCCGTACACAGTTTTTTAATATATGTTTTTTTCAGAATTTTCCGTACGCTAATTTTTTGAAAATAAAAATTTCGAAATTTCGGGAAATTACGGCCATTTTGAATTTTGTGATTCTGACTTCAGAATCATCATAAGCTACCCCGAAAACCTGAAGATCATCCAAGATTTCTTCAATTTGTTCAGTAGAAAAATGTGCCCCTCAAAGGGTTAAACTTCGAACCAGCTTAAAATTTCAAACGCTGATATTTTTCAAAGTCGAAGGAAGTTCAAGATCATCGCACGATCACGTAGGAAAATTGAATAAGGTACAGAAAGAAAAAACCCCACCATTGGCAATCCCGGGGTTGGTACGGCACTGGTGGAGAACACGGTACGCTGAACGGTACGCAGAGGGATCCTCTGTCATAATATAGTTTCATAATGGCGAGAATCGGGGCCAGGACACCGTTAACCTGTAACGTTCACCGGTAACCCGCTTGCCTGCCTGCCTGCCTGCCTGCCTGCCTGCCTGCGTCAGATTTTACGTTGACGACGCTGTTAATTCGCCGAAGGTACGTACCAATTGCTCGCGTCTACAAACGTACCCGGATGCACGTGATGAACGTTTCAAAAAAACAAGAAATCGTTACGTTCTGCATTGCAGGAATATTTGCTGAAGGGTATCAGATATCGAGAGAAAAAGAGGGAGAGACAGACAGACAAGATTGTGTCGAAGGAATGGTGAAGAATATTTTTTGATTTCGAATTGATTAGTTTGAAAATTTTTTAAGTATTAATTTGTACATAAATTGTAAATACGTTAAAGTTGAACTCGATGACTTAGTCATAAATTAATCTTGCATATTTTTTTCTTTTTTCAATGCCTCCGTTTTTCTTTCTTTATATCTGAGAGCGCTGCAGCTTGTTCGTAAGATTTAAGGGAGGCTGACGAATTTCCGTCGGTCCTGCCAAGATGTCTGTGTCACTTCCTGTTATGCTATAACCAAACAGGATGTGCAGCTCGTCACTCACGATCAGAGATGCAGATTTTCTGTTCTAGAGGTGATAAATGGGTTCTGAATAACGCGGCATGATGACCCTATCGTCTCATGACTTGAACTGCGTTCAGAAGTTGGGAATTGAGAGCGGGAAAAAGCGACAGTGAAAGTAAAAGTGGTAAAATTTTTTTCGACTTTTTCCTTTTGAGTAGCGAAATTACAAATTATCCAAAAAGTGCGTACTGTGGATAAAATATCTTCTTTCTCCTGTCTTTTTTTCAAAACTTACCGTAAGTAAGGTAAAAAAAATGGTAAAAAAAAAAAATATTAACACATATCGACGATGATGAGAATTAACTGCAAATATTTAACATAGTGCTCAAGAAACAATTTTACAAATACTAAAAATGAAAGTTGGCTGTACTTTTACCGATTAGGTACGTTTTTCTACGAGCCCCTGACTCGCTTTTTCTGTGCTTTCTTCCAAATAACCCGTGAGGTCAAAAAGTCGGCCCTTGCGCCAGGGAGAGGGTAAAAGAGTTTATCAAAATGATTGCAGGACCGGAAGGTCGAGCTTATCACGACTGCGTTCAACGTCTGCATTTCTAGGGTTAACGACTCCCTGCAGTTGGTAGGCAGTTGCTAGATGCGCCCAGGATGTCCGGAAGAAGATAGCGCGTCGCCCGCATACCCTGCGAGTAACGTTGAACGACAATTTGGAATTTTTCGATAACAACATTCTAAACCACTAACATGACGTTTTTACTGTTGTATAACAACTTGAAGGCGATACACGCCGTTCTAATTACCTATTCGGAATAAGAATCAGAGGGAAAAGTATGGAGAAAGAAAGATTGAAAGGAAAAAAGGATTCGAAGTCACCGGTCAAATCCGCCAGGCGAGTGGGCCAGAGAAAGTAGTGGACATTGAACCCGGCTTCAACGACCATAGATTACGCTACTTAACTCACTTGCAATTCCGCTTATGTTAATCGTTACGCGTACACATACAAGCATAGGCTTGTGACACACACGTGCAAAGCCGTGCGTTGGCTCAAGCCGGCAAAGGAGGATAATTTTCATCGTCGACAGAGTTTATAAAACGTGAGCTGAACTTAAGTAAACCGAATCCTCCAGTTGTTATTCGATTGTTATGTACAGCGGGGTGACACTCAATGCTTTACGATAGGACCCTTATTCGACACCGTATTTGCAAAGCATTATGATCTAAATCGAGCTGGGTGATGAAGTAATCAAGGGCGCGCAGATCCTTTGAGTTTTTCCTTACGTTTGTTGGTAACGCAATATTATCGCAGCGCACTCTCGAGATATAAATGCAAGCAAATTTCCATTGTTTTTTATTAGTCACTCTTACCGGTCAATTTCCTTGGTAAGATTTATTTTTGTTACTGTGATAATGGAATGTCATCCGGTTTCAACTAAGAGAGTGGAAGGGGAAACTTGTGTCACACCGCTGATTATGTATATTGTACACATATCTTCGATTTGTCGACGTTGAATTAGTCTCTGCGTACAAAAGTAAGCTAGAATAAATGAATAGATAAATGACTAAGTGATGAATAAGCGAATAAACAACGCTCTGTGCTGTATAAATAAAATAACGTAAACGAGGAGTACAGGGAGAGGCGGGAAAAGCGCACCTATAGATTGTGTTCGGGAGTAGGTCACTACCACCTCCGTACGTCTTTCCTGTCCTGTCTCTCGTTTCCTCCTTTCTTCCTTCTGCCGAGCTGCGGGACTTCCTCCCTTCGTGCAACGGCATCGGCAACGGCAACGGCGACTAGACTAAACGCCCTTCCCGCTCTCGGTTCGCCTACTTTCACTTTGGACTCCTTCTCCTAGACCCGCGACCTACCCTAACCTCTCAGGACTACCGTATGTGCCTCCGTTGCCTTTGTGCGCGCATGCATACCGCTGTTACGGAATTGCGTCATGCGTGTGCCTTGTATTAACCCGAAGACTGAACGTGTCGAACGAATTTTCACACGTACTCCGTGACATATAGGAACGAAGAACACGCGCTTCGAACACTGCCAGGCATTTATAACCTTAAATTCAGAGACGCCATCTTGTGAGAGTAGATATCGTTGTTAATTATAACAGCGATTTTTCATCGCAAGATTTACTGTCCATCAACTTTATATGACAAAATGAAAGTCCCACAGCTTGCAGGATGTTTTCTGTCACCTGATGTTTGCTAAATTTGCGTCCAACGATCAGCTGATCATCCTCTCCGACGCCATATTGCTCTAACCACGGCTCATCAAGGATCCCAATCCATCCATTCAACTATCGCGATAAATTTGACGTAACGGACATTTCTAGTGTACTTATACCAACTCTTTCTCGAATCTTCTACACAAGTTCTTGCATTTGGTACGCGCGTTACTCGGTGCCCGCAATAGACGTCAAGCTACGTAAACTGCGGCGGCGTTAAGAGTTACTGACACGCTTTCCTGACTTTCGAGGGCAACACAGTCGTCATCACGATGATCGTCATTTCATATAAGCAGATGGATAGTGCTATAATTTCTTCACTCGATAAAACTGGCTTACATTGAATCTGAATGTACATACAGACATATTATGCATACATAACTTTCCAAGTATTGGAGAACGGAAAAGAAAAATTTTACAATAAACCGAAAAGTGTCCAAACACTGCACACTTGTAGGTGTACGCTTCAGTCACATGAATTTTCGGTTTTGCTCTAAGAACAGAGTATGAAAATTCAGACTCACCTACCTTTTTCCAACGACTCGAAGCAAAGACCTTTTCTCTCTTGTCGTCAGTATATCACGGATGAACACTCGCTTACGTTGTCATACATTATATTCATGCGTGTATACACCACTGTAAGTGAGCTTGAGAATGCCTTTCCTTTTTTTTTTTTTTTACCTCATAGATATTCCTATTTTTGCCTCTGGCTACATGTTGCAAAAAAATATCGCTTGTCTAATGGTGTAAGGACGTATGCGCCAAAGAGGCATTCGCTATAATCTACACTAAAATTAGCCGAAAAAATAAATGAAGGTAAGACGCCTTATGTTTGACGGATACGCCCTTTCAGCACCAAAATATATTTCTGTTTATCACATTTATAAATAGTATAAGGCCGCAACCGCTATTTTTGTGTTTTTTTTCGTAACTGACGCAAAAACTGTTGAAACGTGAAGATTCGACAAATAATGCACATGCGAATTTACACCATTAATGAACGTGATTATTTTTTATAAAGTTCGTGATAAAAGGGCATAACCGACAGTATTTACGACCGTTTACCGTTAATCGATCCACTTTTCAATTTCAACGTTTTTGAATGTATCCTTAAACGTCGTATAATGACGCATACGTTCTTGCGCCAATAGACACGTGATATATAAAACTAAAAAGAATCTATACGAATGTAGTTCTCTCGAAAATTATCGTACCACCGAGTATATGTGTAAATAAACTCAGCGAGGGCCACTATATAAGACAACGTGCGTAAATTTGCTGGAGTAACTTCAGTGAAAGTCATTGACCTTTCCTATGTTACATACCTGGGTATACGTCCATCGTTCTCAAGTGATTGCAGCACTGACAATGAAGTATTTTGCTGACGGTGAAGGATGAGCGCAAGGCAATGATTTGCTGATTCGATTGTAGTTGTCAACTATGCTGTGTACTGAATTTCGTAACATTAATTCAACACTATCTGTATAATACTTTACTCTGGAATAAGAGTTATATTATGCCTTGAAAAATGCAATTAGAATGATGAGTATAGATTGTTAAAATCAGAATGACCCGGTCAAGTTTCGAATTTTCGCAGCTTTCTCCTTCGCCTCTTTTTCTACGTTTGTTCTGATTATATATTATCACTATAGACGCATATTTACGCATTATGGAATGCTTGCTAAATGGCACCGGACTGCATATCGTGCAGTATACATAGCAGGTCGTTACGAAATGGACTTGTAAGGTAACCAAAGGAACGGGAGGCGCACGTCGGCTTTCACGAAGAAAGTTTCTTCCACTGCCACCGATCAAAGCCAACAACAAGTGCATTCGAAAGTTTATTCTCTTCTCTCGTTATTTTATCTAAATAGATATGGGTACAGCACACCACGTATACACTGTGCGCAACCTCGATGTAAACGAGTTGAGAGCAATTTTTAGCGATTTAACAGGGAACAAAAATTCGTTATGACGTTTGAATTTTTTTTTATTCGCACATACTTACGGAAAAAAACCGATTTCTAAGATTTGCAACAGATAAAAAAAAAGAAACGAGCATCCAGGGACGGTTTCAGAAATTCAACCGTGACTAGCATTACTTCAAAATGAAACTGTTTCGTTTCGTTAATCCTAAAATATATCAGCCGTCGACTATATAAGAACTTCCGAGTTACATAGCTCATGTAATCACTCTTCGAATCATTTATGTGTACTACGCGTATGTAACTACCTATATGCTGTTAGATTTATCTGGTATGGCCAACGACTATATATACTATACGTATGCAACTACCTATATGCTGTTAGATTTATCTGGCTTGGTCAACGACTCGTATGACTCGTCAGACACAGTGAACGAGTTACAGTAATTTACACGAGGGAAAATTTGTTTTGCATTTGATGTGAATATTCAAATTGAACAGGTTTTGTAGTTTTATTACTTAATTTTAAGACTTGAAAGAGAACCTCTTCCAATGGCCAATACCTACCAGAACATTTTACAGAATACCCGCGCTTTCGCTTATCGAATTACACTCGTTCGGTTCAATTTCTCATCCTCAGATATCGCCATACTGCCGAAGTGATCCTGACGTAGACATTCTCATTCCCGCCCATGCAATATCAAAAGGTTTCTTGTATGAAATGCAGCCGAAATGGAACTCTCTACTTCACCGTAACTACTGCGATACCGTCGGATGATGATGTGCCCGAGAAGTCAAGGTGGATGGATGGTAGCTAGGCCAGGTAAACGGACTAAGAGTCTCTTTTCCCTGGAGGAGATGGTTGGCAGTGGTCTTGCGAAGCGTTGGTTAGAAATGCCGTGAAAGTAGGTCGCAGAAAGCAAGGCCACTGACACTCTGGTCAGCAACCCTCGTTCACCCACACACAACTTAATGTGTGCACACACTGACGGGCCTAAGGATTATAGGTGTAACCTCAAGTATGCCTATCTACTCATCTAATTGTAAATGCAACTAGGTGTACGTTACTTACATTGTAGGTATGTACATACGTATAGATCTATGTAGAGCATAGACAGTGAGCGGAGTAAGCGGTGACTACAGAATACCATTTTTCTTTCTCTGCTCTTTTTTTATATTCATTCCCACCCCACGTGAAATAAGTTTTGATTGACTTCATTTCTCTCCTGATCCATGAAACCAAGTGTTTCAAACTTCGGGAAATGATAAGTATTGTTATTAAGGAAAGTTCGGAAAATTGTATAAATATACTTGCAGTTGGTTCTCACTCCCTTTGAGGTTATGTCACGGTACTCTATTTTATTTTGTAAATAAATGAAGATCTCGTTATTTATAGTTTTACCCTCAGTTCTCCAAACTCTTTTTAGTATATCACACGAGCGTGGTCATAAACCCTACTGTTTCTTTTTTTACCCCACCTGACTTTGAGTGAAATCATTTTTCGCCATCATTCAATGTTCCAGTTGGTTTGTAATAACGGGACGCCTTGAGCAGATAGATTTTTTTCAGCGTAAAAATTTTAGTTGAAGATATCGTCTAGCTATTGAAGTGCCATCGTATGTGTTATCTAGCTGTGCTATAGTAAGTATGGCATGTATGAAAGTTCTGATGTCACACGAGATGACGACGGAGTCATTCACGCACATAGAGTAGAGAGTAGCGATTGTATAACCTAACCTAACCGACAAACGAGATGAGAGGAACAAATCCATGAATTTAAATAATATGATGTATTTAAATAAAACGCGATCGGCGATCAAATAAGTGAATTTTCTACTTTGTCCTGAAGTCTTGTTTCTCTTCTTATTTTCCTTTTTCTTTCTTGCTTTGTCCGAATAAACCATTCAACACTCTGATAGAAAGATTCACCGTTAAATCGATCAATCGTAATCCGTATTTATGCAGATAATTGTATTTCGAAAAAAAATTAGGGACCTAATTTTTTTAATCACGTGTCCCAATTGTTCAGGTTCTTCTACTAATCCTCCCTAATACAAGTATTATTGCTTTACGGAACCAAGTCCATACTCTGCAGTAATGAAAGAAAAGGTATCGCGGTGTAAAAAAAAAAAATAAATAACTCGACTATCGAAGATTACTTTCTCCAAGATTCTAAATCCTACACATACAGTGGACGTGTATTAAGTAAGCATCCTCTTTTACTCTACGCTACGGTGGTATTCCTGCACTCGGAAGAACGCGAATGAGTACAGTGACCTTCTCTGTAAAATCTGTAAGAAATTCGACAGGATTAGTACTTATCAAGTGAAAATATAATACTGAGAACAGAAAGCATATGAGAGTCGATTCTTGCTGCCAATGACAGATTTTTCGGTACCTCGATACTTTCTAGAATACCGGCTTCGACATTAGAATTGAATAAATAAATCTGGACTGTCAAAAAAGCTGAACGCTGTTTCCATTTCTCGTTCTTGCGATAGGTATTAATCTCTCGTTTCACGATCATTGTTTGGATCCTTCTCATACTGCTAATACTAAAATTTCTGTAATTCACGCGTAATATTTGTTGCGTGAGAGATTGGGGATGAATGGCCAAACGAGATTCGGGATACTCGCGTGAGTATGGGTGGCGCGGTAGACGTAATTCGGCCACGTGACCAGCTGACATGTGACTCATTGAAACGTGACCCAGTGCCTCAAGATCGTTACTCACACGCAACACGCCATCTATTAGAGGTTCATACAGAATCCACAGCTTCGAAAAAGATCGATACCTACGACGCATCTCTAATAGGCATCTACAAAAATCCACAATATTTGAGGTCAGGCTGAAGCCGGTGATAGATATCCATTGGATGTCTATGAATCCTCATAATCATGCACATAAGTGAAGTTTCCATAGACAACCACCAGGCGGCAAATGGTGGCTCTCCTCTCTCGCTAAAAAAGAGAATTCAAAATTATGCAAACCCCTAGCAATTCAGCCTTTTCGTTTACTCGGAATTTCGTTCAGTATCTACGTACTTGACCGTTATTGAGTGCCTAATCTGTGTTGCCTAGACCTTGGGCCTTTTGTCTGGAGCAGAACAAAATGGACACGTAATAGTATCTAATATTTTTCATGATACGTCCATTAGGGGTGAATATTCCGTGTGGGTAAGATCGAGATGCACATGACTAATGGAAAGAAATGATGTCCATTGGAGGTCCAAATTTCTTTTCCGCAAAATCCATGATATCTCTAATGGAGATCTGTGTGGATATACAGTAAAGTTCTACTATATGTATAACGAGCGGACATTTGGATCTCTAATGGAGATCTATTTTACTTCATTTCGGTTGAAATTGATGTCTAGTAGAGGTATTGCATATCCATTATGGATATCCAGTGGTACGTCTATTAAAGGTAAATGTTCCGTGAGGGTGGACAAGTTTCATTACAATATCCACTCAATCAGGTGGTTGTTTTTCTTGTTACCGAATATTCATTCGCTCCGCTTACCCCTAATAATTACATTGTTCCGAGCCAACCAATAAGACATGCCGAGAAAAATGTGATAGAGGGTCGAATTAACAAGAATAATGGAATTCGGATCCCCTGGATGGTGTAAACGTGATTTTATCATCACGTGATTCTAGTCCTTACGTCACGGTGGATCGAGACTAAAGACGCGTCTGCAGGTTAGGTTTGATCGATCGCTCAATTGAACATATAATTAACAATTATAAAGCCTCCATGACACGGTGTGCTTTAACGGTATTAAAGATGTTCAAACGTTAATAAGGAATTTTAAAATGAGAATGAAAATTCTATTAACGCAAATTATTCTGCTTTTGCATGCATATCGTGCCCGCAGCCTGGGTAGTGGAAAGACAATAACAGTCGATAAGTAGTATGCGTAGAATATTTGTCGAATGTCTGTATGTGCGCAATACGTAGAAAAAAATATATTTAAATTGTAGAAATATTTCTTTCGGGGTGGGGTAAAAAAAATATTTCACTGATGTGGGATTAAATACCTGTTGATTCAGCAAAACTTTAGTGATCTGGAAAGCGATATTTCATTGGATGCCAACAATCTTTTATTCAATTTATAGCGATGCGCTTGAGCGTAAATATTATCTTAATAAATATTTTTAATCGCAAGCGTCTACAAGTCCATTGAAATTTTCAAATAATGATGCACGTAAGAAAACCACGTGATGTGCAAAAATATGTTGAGTTGTCATTGTGGAGGTACGATAAAAAATACCTAGATATATCATAATCTGTTGGCGCAAGCGAGCTGCAGAATCGTCGTTGAGAGTAAACACTGAAAATATCCACGTCGTCAGTAGATACATGTATTTTCGCGATCTTACAAGTGCAGTGGCAAGTTCGTTGTCAAGGATTTTCGTATATCGACCCCGACGCTGCATCGTTATGCTAGTATTCGGGATGCATGTATGCAGTATTATAGGTATACTCACATGCGCATGTTGGGTGTGTACAGCACGAGCGGTTATAAATAAAGCTTATGGATAGAGGGTGTTGGATTCGAAATTTAATAATTCGTGAGAGAGAGATTTTTCGAGCACAGGAACAAGATGATTTTCGTTTCAATTCACAAAAATCAACGATTACATATTTTTTCTTCATTTCAATATTGTTTCTCAGGCTACATAATCAAATAATAACAATTTATGTACCGAAGAATTCGAATGATTTTGATAAGTACTATTCAAAAATTCAGGAGTTTCATTTAATAAAAAGTTGAAATACTTCCAATCAGAAACTGTACAAATCGTACATCACATTGTGACATATACCGCTTGTTTGTAAGAATCCAGTATAATTCTATGAACATTTATTTTGACGTAAGCCTTCGGCAGAGAATGATGAAGAAGATCAAAAAAAAAAAAAAATAAGAGAAAACGTAAGACAAAAAATATGCGCAATATTTCGTAAATATTTTTCTACCTTTTATAAATATATTATCCTGTTATACGAAGCTATATTATAGATAATGCAGATGCAGTGTTGTGGTATAAGCCAGGTGTTTTTGCACTCAACAGTCAGCTACGATTCTATAAGTAGATGAATGATGAGCACATACCCAAATTTTTACAAACAATAAGTTTGTCTGAAGGCATTGGAATGGATCACAGTAATGTTCGAATAAGGGTTCTCATCACGACATATAAACAAATCAATGAAAAAGTTTCGTCGTTGTTATATTTGCAATCTCAACGACCTGGTTCTTGACTCGGTAGATTACCAAACATCGCCGTTCGACATCGACGTCAGCTAAATTTCCAACCTCCTCGCGTCTAATAATGAATTTATGTTACCCACACTTGATACGGTTATTTTTCAACTCCGAGGTTTGATGTTTCCGAGGCCTGCGGTTCACTTTCGATGCGTAAAGAAAGCTGCAGCAACGAGCATCGACGCCCAGGCAGCGGTTCGTTTTGTTTCGCAAACTTCAAGATCCGATGCTATTTCTGAATTTGAAATTTAGGGTGTCGTTGCACCGGACGCCGGAGTGCAGAGCCTCCGACACGTATGAATATAGTGCAAGGCTGTTATGCGTACTGGCGGTTCTTGGCTGTTGTGTCCGTTCGCTTGTTAGCGGAGCCTCAATAAAAGTATTCCGGAAATTTGAACTCTCTTTTTCGACAGATTGGTGACAAGGGACTCGAAAAGATCATCATGAAAAAGAAATGATTTCACGAGAAAATGTTTATTAAAACTCATTATACAGAGGTAATTCTTTGTTTACCGTCTTTTGTTGTTTCATGCTACATCTTGACACACAAGAAGTTTTGCCGTCCGGATGATCAGGTGTTTGGCAATTTTCGCCAGACGTTAGGACCCGTGAATTGATTTGCGCAGTTCGATCTGGATGTACCTGATAGAAGCTGTGAATGGTACAACAAGGATGCAATCATAACTATGTGACGTAAAGAGGTTCTTGTATTCGACGGTACAGCAAAACCAATGCGCAGAACATCGTTGTGGTCGGCTTACGTCTGCACTCCTAAGAGAGCAAGCTTGTTTTTTTGGCAACGTCTTGGTCAACAGCCTCATGGAAATTGAAAGGAAATATTATGCTTCAGCTTGCAAAGTTTGAACAAAACAGAAAAGTAACGTGTGCGGTATGAATGGGAAATAATGATTGGAACGTGTGTGAGCGTCCACCTACATAATCGCCGTGTGTACATTGTTATACCTTATACCTGTGCAACTCTTCCACGACACACGTGTGCGCAGTACAAAACCGTGTAAATATCACCGTCAGACTCAATTCGACGCGAAGCTTCGAGTTGCCGGGTGACGACATATTTTGACGCATCGCAGTGCAGTCGTGCAAAACAAATTCACCGGAGGACCGAAAACCTCTGCTGCAATTACCCAACTTGCATATCTATGACACAGAGAATTAGCCTGGATTCTTATCCTCCGCTATAATTAACGCTGACTCACGAAAATGAGCGATAAAATAGGTGTGCACATGAATGCCAACATCCTGCGATGGGCAGGCTGGCTAAGAGCGTCTGTTAAATTGTGGAAACATAATACGGTATTCACGATAAGCGAAGCAGCCACGCCGATCATCTGATTACTCAAAACCTTAATTGAAATGCGAAACTCCAACGGAACTCAGGTGTGCAAACTTTCTTCGCTCGACATTGTGAACTCTTGTTTTTGCTGTATTTCCTACAAATGATTTCGCGAATTCGGTTTGGATCATGGTGTAAGGAAACGAGGTGTGCTCTAAACGGAGATGCGCAGTAGCAAAGTCACGTGATCTTTACATGACGTCGCGACAAAAATTCCGTTCCAATCGAAAAAAGTACAACATAACCTCTGTAATCAATTATTTAACATTTGAATATTATTCCTCCGTCAAATAAGATTCGGTCGGCCGTAAGAATGAATGGCTGTTTTATAACTTTTAAGCGTAGTGGTCAAAATGATTTCGTATGGGAGCACGTTCTCATTGGCCTGACGAATGATGGTTCTCATTGGCCTGGATGAACGAACCTTATTTCCTTACACCATGGTTCATTCTGTTACGAAGTGAAGTTAGTTTCGAATTCATTCTTCTAAATCGATTCGAGGATGTATAGGGTCGGAACGACTCGGCACCCCAATATTTTTGGACTTATGTCCCGGCGTTGCATGTCTGCAGCTAGCAATGACAATCGTTGAAATCATTGAACGCCGTTGCACTGTGCAAACGCGGAAACAATACACGCTGCTGACTTAGCTAATTGTTACGACTTCGGCGATACGAACATTTCGCAAGGCACAGCTCGGCAAGTTAACGACCTATTGACAAAAGTATTAGTTTATATACAAGAGCTGACGTTGCGCAATTGCTATTACACGAGTAACACGTAGAACGTGTTCGTGTGGGTGTAGACACGCGTATGTATACGTAATAATTGCATCGATACGTATGCATTACTATTGACCGGTCTAGAAGACTAGAGCAGTGTCGATGAATAAATTACGCGCCTATAACATCGTAATAATCGCTCGATTGATGCTGTGCAGAGGAAACCCCGCGCGCTTCTGATAACGGAGTTGCATAACTCGGGTCCCTTTGTTATCGCGCTCAACGGCCGCAGTTCGTGTGCAGCCGATGCGCGCGCACCCGCAGTCGGAGAACACGAGCAGCGCAGCGCTGCGCGCCGGCGGGAAAGATAAATTAATCTCTCTTCTTGGGCCGCAGTGCAGAGCCCATCGCGTCGCTGATGCAGGGAATGAGTAAACACCGTGACCCGACTGGTAAATTTGTCCTGCATAGCGGGCATCAGGACGTTATACTTGTTCGACCTTGATCGCTTCCCCCGCGCTGTTTGCGTATCCATGCGTACGTTGCACCTTGCTGCATGCGTATGTGCAAATGACGCACACAAGCACAGAGTCTGCGTTTCAGATCGACACAGAGACCCATACATCGGTCGCCAAGTACCGAGCACCGAGCCACACCGTGATTCCTATTGAGGTGTCTAACCCACGAAAGATAAAGAATATCTCTTTGCGATAATTATGGACTAATGGCGCTTGGCATTCAGTCGTCGGAGTATGATAATTGCGTGCAAGTCGATGAAAAAAATTTACCGAGTCTATTGTTGAGAAGAATAACTTTTCACCGTTTCTCGGTCTTCCCACTTAATTGTTTTTCTCACATGTCAAATATTCTTTATTTGTATACCGGCAACATCTGTTGTTATCACATGTCGAGAAATAATCGTTGAATATTGAAAATTCTTAGAAGCCCGTGGTAAACTTGCCGCAACGAGTATTTGTCATCGATTGGTTAACAAAGCCGCAAATCAGTGTGTTGGATATTCATCGCGACTGAGCTTCCGAGGATAGGTTTCGCGCTTCATAAGCGAGAAGGTAATACTATACGCACGTTGTCACTTGGTCTTTTCCTACGCAAATTAAGATGAAATTTCCGTGAACGTTCAAACTTCGTAACGGAGTATACAATAAGGATTCGACAAAACCTGCAGTAAACAGTAAATGATATTGCAGATGGTGGATATTTTTAAACTAGACGCCAAAAATATTTTTATCCTTGTTATATTTCTGATATACGTTGTAGCTGTTATGATTCCGTTGCACTTGCATATCTATACATGCCATTTTATCGAGCTCGCAACAATGATTCCATTGCAGCTCGCCTGACGTCACAAGACGGACGTTTATCGCATAGGTATACATGCATCACGTAAGGACAGGACTCGGGCATAATAAACGTGCATCACGCACCGCACACTATAGCCAGAGACCGTGAGTTGCTGAAAGATCTTCACGGATAGGATGATGCACGTGAGCATATGTATAAGCTAACGTCTGAAGAGCATAAGGAGATAAGCAAAGAAAAGAAAATGAGAAAAAGAATGGACGCATACACGGAAAAAGGATCGGGGAAACACATCCACTCGTACTCATACAGCCTGCTTATGTGTTTATACCTAAAGGGGGAAAGAGGAGACGGAGAGACGGAAAAAGAGAGAGAGGGCAAATCGCCCTTGTACAGTTTCCTCACCCTGAAACACGGTCGTTGTTCGCGTCGTCGAAGCTCGAACCTCGAACCCCAGAATCAGTCGCACCTCCTCTCTGCTCTTTATCTAACGCTCGCGTATGTGTATATACTATACGTATACCAAGCCGTGTAACATCTCTGTGCCTCGCGATGCACACGCGCGCGCACACACAGACGCACATACACACACACACACGCGCGCGCGCACAAACAAATACGTATGCCCGCATGTGAAAACATACACTTGTTACTCTCGCCAGCCTGCAGCCAGAGACGCAAGGCTAAATAGCATTTATAACTGAATATAAAAATAATTTCAATACTGAAAATCATGGAAAACAATTTTTCAATCCTCTATCATATTTATATCTCACATTGCAGATGCGTCGAAAAAGTTACTTATACAATCGTTCGAGGCATCATTTCTTAAAAAATGAGTTTAGATCAGGTAGTGAACTATATTAGTGTAAAGAAAAGTAATCTGAGCAACCTTATAAAATAAAAATGCTGTAAAATCCTATCCGCCATCCGGATAATTACCCTGCAACAGATTAACGTATATACAATCGCCGGTGAAAATGATCAGGATGGTATAAATACATTCGTCACTATATACTCATATGTGCATAAGGTAAATGTAAGTAGGGGTCGAGCTAATTCCAAGAATTGAAAAAGAAAAAGAAGATACGCTGCACCGACCGTCTAAACGAATACGTGAATGCGGGAATTTATATAACACACAAAGAGTAGCTGAACGAGGAGAAACAGGCTGATACATAATACGTGGCTGATAAAGTACATGGCTGGGTATAGTTGCGGGTGGTGGAGGAGAAGGGCGAATCAGAGGCCGGCTCGTTTCTTTTTCTTTCCTCCTTTTTCGACGACCTCCCCTGCCGCTGTTGCATTGATCGGGTCTCGGATGGTAGGGTGTGTGGACGTACATTGTACCAACATACATAGAGTGCACTACCTACAGGCTTGTGCAAGGTTACTCGGTCACCGCCACCAGTAGACCCAACCTTTCTTACCCCGCCACGTTTCTGCGGATATTTCTGCTCTTTATTCAAGCACTGCTATATGCTCATATGCGGATGTACGTGCATACGAATGCACGAATTGTACGTAGGCATTTATCTACACAACTCCGCTCCACGGATGCATCCGGCGATATTTTGCTAGATATAATTTTATTACAGCCTGCACTATTCACACCCGATTATCCTCCTGGATATTGAGGATTATGCAGCAGAAACGCGTGAATAAAGTCTCGCGGAAAGTGTCGGGGTAAGGAGAAAGAGAAGAAGGAGGAGGAGGAGGAGGAGGAGGAGGAGGAGGAGGAGGAGGAGGAGGAGGAGGAGGAGGAGGAGGAGGAGGAGGAGGAGGAGGAGGAGGAGGAGGAGGAGGAGGAGGAGGAGGAGGAGGAGGAGGAGGAGGAGGAGGAGGAGGAGGAGGAGGAGGAGGAGGAGGAGGAGGAGGAGCAGAAGAAGAAGAAGAAGAAGAAGAAGAAGAAGAAGAAGAAGAAGAAGAAGAAGAAGCGAAAAGGAAGAAGACGAGGGCTCGCGTCTGGCGAACACTTTAGTTCATATATACTTATAGAACATCACGGTTACGTATACCTATATTATACCTTCGTACTTGTAGGCATCACTACGATATTATACACGTTTGTTCCACACACACCGCATACCTACACACACAGCCGACACCGGGGAATGTAGGATGATGCAACTAGTCACTAGCCTCTTGTGTCATAGATTACTGTTATAACTTGTATAGTTGGTCTAGCGTTCCTAATGAACGGTATAATCGTTATGCACCGAGTGCCTGGCAATAAGCTCGCTCCGAGTAAGTGCCGACAATGGTACGTTATGTCACGCCGCTCCATGTTTATCTGTTTTACTTCTTGAAGTACCTCGAATATCCAAATTTTCTCAACCAGGAACACATCATTATTGTATCCCATTCTCTCCCTCTCCCCCAAAGACAAGAGTAAATTAATAAACATTCTTCGCCTCTTCCGTTGATAAGGACAGAGGTATGTCGAAGGAACAATGTATAAAAACCATCTACATACGATGCTGGAGGATTATATTCGTTAGAAGAAAAAAAAAACACACTGGTAATCTGACATGTTTACATTAAATCTTACACACTCTGTAAGCCAAGGTTTTTCAAAGAGACAAAGAAAGAAACAAATCACCTCATCTGACAAAGCTTCGAGTTCTAAAAACCGAATTTAGTCAGAAAAAAGTACAAAGAGATTGAAAAAGAAGAAAAAAAATGAACAAACAAAATAAAGAAGCTTTAATTTTGGCAGCGCGAATTTTCGAGAATCTGTAGAAGAACAACAACGCTTTGTCGCCACATCAACAGTTCGGCCGCGGGGTGGCGGACCCGGGTCGGTTTCGGAGGTTCGCGAGGAGCTGCTGAGGATTCAGGGGCGGCGGCTGTTCACTCTTCTGTCGTCCAGCCGTCGAGGGGAGGCAGCCTGAACGTGGGGGACAGTCGGAGCCGGGCGGACGCCCTTGAGCGACGGCCAATGCACCGGCGGAGGTTCAAGGCAGAGCGACGCGACTCGGCGCGGCGACGGCTGGCCTCGCGCCGATGTCTCCCTCTTTAAACCCTTCCCCCCCACCCCACTCCGCCATTCGTGCCCCGGCCCGATCAACTCCGGCTTCGACCCCGAAGTCGGCGCCCGCGTCCGTCGCTGACTCCGTCCCCCTTGCAGCCGCTGACCCAACGCCCCTCGGGTTCTATTCACCCGTTCGGTCCGTCCACACGTTAACCCCGTCGGCCCCCTCCTTCAAGCTAACAATAAGAGCCGCAAGCAACGACGGGAGGGACAATTTCGCGATTGTATTTTGCGAGCATCGAAATCAACCAATAATTAGAATTGAGTACAGATCATGACGTGACAGTTATCGGTATCGTGATGCGCTGTTGTTATTGTTCATTGTGATGTGGTCAACGGTTTTATTACTACATAGTAATTAGGTTTGGAATCTCTTTGTTATACTCTTTCTCTTGCTCAACGACGGTTTGTTTGCGGAGAAACGATCGAGGCCTCCGCGAGTCTTTTGTCTCTTATCTTTTGTCTTTGCCATCGAGTGACTCGTCATCCAAATTTTCGGAATCTACCATTTCGGCAACGTTGAACCTCCGGTTGCAGGATGAGTCATGAGCCGGTGATGTTGAGAAGCGAGCATGACTTGATCAACGCTGTACTTCGTGGCAGCGTTGCGGTACTCGGACTGCATTTTTAGCTGGCTAATCCGAAAATATCACAAGCTGTCGCGAGGGAGCTGAAAGAAGTGGTACCGAGGTAGGTGAATCAAAAGAGGAGAGCCTTCTATCGATATTATAGGACGCCTCATGGGGATGGAACTAACTTTGTGCGAAGTTACAAACGCACTTGAATTTTGTTTTTGACTCCCGGCACGAAATGGAATCACCACGTTATCACAGACGTCGGAAAGCTTGCGATACCGTTCGAAAGATATTTCCAAAGGCCGAATGGCTATCCTATTGGCGCGTATTATGCTCATACCTTATCTTATATATAGGTCAGATTTACTGATGCATTCGTCGTGAATTCAGCAGCATAAAAAAAACTGCATCGACAATCATAACGGCCATCGCTGTATAAAATTCAGGTCAGCAAATTGCTGTCACTATGACACAGATTCACGAGCATTCATAAAAGTAAAAGGAGAAGAAATGTTATCTAGACAAACAATGGCAGTATTAATCAATTTGAAAATCGATGTGCCAAGGAATACCCCATCGTATCAATAACCTCCCTATCCTTTGAGAGGTATAGGATACCTTCAGCGTTTTCAAAATTCACAAAATTGAGAGACGAATGATGCTGCTTCGTTATTTTCTCTTACGACATAGCAGAGTTTTAAGATAAGTTGATTTATGCCACAGTCCTGCTCTTTGATCTATATTGGAAAAAGATCAGGTTATCGTCGCCGTTAGTTGAGCTTCGTTTGTAAGCCAGGGTCACAACTCCGTGTATAATGTAGATTCACGGTGAGTATCTACATGTAATAATCGTCGTTGTTATTGACACGGTTACAGTACATAGTATGCTTACATATTTGCTTGCATTTAAATATCGCTAAATTACCGAGCAAGTTGTCGGTGGTCGCGGTAGGCCGTGGAGTTTGGTAATCGCATCTCCAGCTATCTTCTCACTACTGGCTAACTGCAATTATATTGCGAATATACTTACGTAACTCTGTAACAATACGTTTATAAAAAATATGAGGGAAGGCAACAAGTCGAAAAAAAAGAAAACAGTACAAAAACACGATGTATTAGTCATTCTTTATGGCGTTGTCCAACTTATACGAAAACAATTTTTTCTGTTTACCCAGAGTGGCGCGTTCTTCGTCTCATTGTCAGTGGTTTAGCCTGTCTGGTGATTGCAGCATCTACATATATGCAAGTGAATTTATCAGCTAATTGTGGAGGATTAAATTGCACCCACTCTGCAGAATGGTATTCCATGGTTTCGCCTCCGAAGTAGGCAATCTTGTTGAGGAAAATGTAGGCACAAGAATGGGTTACCTATAATTTTTTCGCGACTCGTTTTCAGCGGGAAACGCGGTTTCGATTGTATTAGCTGCTAGTTGGTGCAGTTTGCGACTATGCAGCGAGAGTGTAACGCTTCTGCTGCAGTGACCATTCCACTCCAAAAGCCCAAGGTCACCTTAACCCTCCAAACCACGTGATCGGCAAGTTCTACAAGGCTCTCTTTCTCCGAGACAATGAAAACAGACTCTAGGCCTGTGAGTTTTGACTCTTGCGACCACCACCACTGGTGCACTGTCTGATGCACCGGCATCGGCCAAGCTATATCTTTTATTTTCAGTCTCCACACCTGAATATCCGTCCAATGTATATTAATAGCTAATTTTCCTCCGTCGAGGCGCATCGAGTCGAAATCCAAAAGAGTTGAACAGAGGTAAAAGATACAACGTTTGCCCCTGCTTCAAGGTATACGCTAAAATATTCTATTTCACATTCGCCACCCTCGCGCGTGCCGCGTTAACGATTCAATGGTAATACGGCCCTGGGTATAACGCATGCTAGCAAAGGCGTATTTTAGATCGACACCGCTGCAGTGGCCAGCGGCTGCTGCACCGGAGTCATCGACTCCCAATTGGTTTGGCCTTCGACTCTTGGCAGACGGTGTAAACAGTCAGAAATAAGAGTTCGGGGACGTGGCTCGCGATCAGTTGCATCGGGGGATATAAAAAATATCATCCTTTTTGCCTACCGCTGACAATTCTCGAACGGGAATTATAAAGATCGGAAGTATTCGAACCACCGAGACGTGGATGGTTGCGGATTACTGGATCCCTGCATCGCGACACGTTATTCGGAGATACGCGAATTCATGCGCGTAATAAAGGTTGTTCCTTCATGCGGGGTCAATTTTCAATATAGGAAAGAATTTTGTCGATCTCATATATTGTGCAAATCGAAAACGCCCTTTGGCTGTTTTTGAAAGATCTGCAATATTGCAGACCGAAAAATTTTTCAAATACCGTAGTTCGCCCACGAGGTAACAAGTTGATAAAGCGTTTGAACAGCCAATGGACCTCACCTTACGTCATATGAGTTAGGCCAACCAGAGAGCCCTACGGAATCGCCGACAGTCGCCATTTTTATACCATCAGCAAACTGCGCATTTACCATTTACTGCTGATGTAGTTATGGAAACGTGTGATGTCATTAACGTTGTTCGATCCACCAATCAAGATACTGATTGTGAGATAGAGAATAAATGTTTACCAGGATTTAGAACAAGCTGATATATGATAACCAAGCGATTTTACAGAGGTATTGTATCCCGTAGATCATTCACTGTCTAATTGGCCCGTTTGCCAGCTACGGATTACCCACCAGTCAACCACTTTGGGCCCGGTATTTGATTCAAGGCCCGTGAACCCAGCTCAAATCCGTGGACTTAAAAGCGAGCTTAGCGTTAACCGTGATTTAAGCTCGAACTGCGACACTGGATCTTAATGGGAAATCAGTCGAATTGGCTTACCTAAAAAATGAAAAAACCGATGGCCATCATATAAAACGATCGCACAAATATCGAGCATTGCAGTATTACTGTTATAGGTTTTTTCTCCGACCATGAGTTCACAAAAACTGCATTTTCGAAAGTGACGTAAGGAAGAAAGATAAGAATACATGTGTGAATGACCATTTCCTATAAATTAATTAGGTGCTAGTTAAGCGAACTGGCGCTGGTGTCCATAGACAAAATACTTGTTTGTCGCAAATTCGCAATGCGATCGTACCAGCTATGTTACGTCCATACATGCGTATACAGATATGTATATCCACACATTAGGTCTGCTGCACGTTGCTGCAGTTGTCCGACTCCCTTTCCGTCTTCCCCTCGGCCTGCAGCCCATCGTTTGTGATTTTCCCTCCCTCCTTACGTGGGAGCAAGGTAGCAAATTGAAAACTAGTCGGCGGGAAAGGCTGCAGAGGGGAGTGAAAAGAGGAGGTGGAGTAGGAGTAGGATGGGAAGAAGGGGCGAGGAGGGGAGAGCGGCAGCGTAGAGGGATAAACTGCAGCGGCAACGATGCAATTAGGCGAGTTATGCGGAATGACGTCACACTTCGAGCTGGGGTAATCGTGCCAAGTCAAGGACAGAGACCGTCCAAGGCCCTCTTAGCGCCGCGACGCCCGTTGCACATCGAAAACCCTCCAGTCTGCAGACTTTTTTTCTACTTTTCTTCTCTCTCCGTCGCGGAGAAGTCGACGCCAATCGACCGACTCATGTGCTGCGGTTCACCCCGTAATCTCAAAACGAACACTTTTGTTATACCTGATAGAGTACAACGCGCAGAAGTACTTATTTTTAAATTTATATTCCTCCGCCTGGGGCAGGGTTTGATATGTTATTAATTGAGAGATTAGGCGATCTTATTATAGAGCTTGGAACTCAATTAATATTCGACCGTCCAATTCCCTTCTGCAGGATTGGGCAGATTTTACAGCATCATCAATCCTGTCGCCGACAAGAAAGACCGGTGAGATTTCTTCTTCGACCTCGGAATTTTCGCGGTTCTATAATAAGAGTTTGAACAAAGCTGCAGAAGTCTGGAGCCCTACGACTGCAGCGCGAGGTTATATATGCGAGAGTAGGCCATTCAACTTATGCGACTATTTCTGTCCCATCTTATCGCCTGTTGTTGGCCTGCAGTTGCGGGAGAATGATTTTTTTACGTAAGCTACAGAGATAATTTTCTCGTTGTGACACGCGTTGTTCACCATATTATACGTATATTGTACATCAACTATTTAAAACCTACGCGATTGCGTCCGATGTTGTATAAAATGGTACACAGGATCTTACTTATTGTCAGTAGAGTTTGCGTATACGTTATTGTTATCTAAAAAACAAACTGTGCAGAGTCACCGTATATTGTAAAATGTGCACGGATTTAAATTCGTCGAATATTATGATCAATTTTTATTCTGTTTCACTACGAAAAAGTTGAAAACTTCTCTGATTCAAAGGTGAATTCGTTTCTAACGCCGGTATTGAATTTCCTTCGAAATAAATCTATCATCTATACATCTATCTTTGGCCTTAAATAATTTTGAAATTTCTTCCTTTGTGAAATAAGAAGATAAAATGGTACATGATTCATTTCAATTACGGAAAATGTATAACTCATGATGCGTGCAGGAATTTGGCGACTTGCTCTTACTGTGCGATTGTGCAGGTAAGGCTCAGGCTCAGGTTCAGGCGTCAATGACGTCATAGATAGCAATTCCAGCCAAGGACAACCTTGAGGAAGCCTTCGTACTCCGACTGCACCGCGACGAAGTTATACGTCTGCCCCACTGCAGCCATTCATTTTCAGTTATTTCAAGGGCTCGACGTCTTGTCTCGTGCAGCTCTTTGCACTTTGTGCAGCTGAACAAAGAGCAGAGAAGACGGTCGAATAACGAGAAAATTGAAAATCAAACTTTTATACAACAAAATGGATCGATTTTTCATTCTCTGATCCGACTAGTAAGCCGTAGGAGTTATTTGCTTCGTTGTTTGAGTAATGAATGATAGTCTTGTAATTAATAAATGTGTACTTTTCTTTGCATTATAACAATTATGATCAGGCCTTTCCTTCTTTATATAATTTATAAATTACAACTTGTGCCTGACGAAGGTCGAGTGGAAAGTTATCGCGGTTTATCGTAATTCATTACGCGCTGTACGCTTTGTCGTTGATTTGTGTTCTTTTTTCGTGATTCGTTTTCTCACTCTCTGTTTTTTTGTTGTTTTTTTTCTGCAATTACTAAGATTATTTTTATCCGTCTTTGCTTTCTAGTGACAACAAAGTAACAATAGTTTTATCAGTACGTATCGCGAAATTTCAATTACCACCTTGAAACATAATTATGTCTCGACACGTACGTAAGTCGTAATAAAAATACGACAAGAATCTCAAATAGAATAAAAAGTTATTTGTCTGACGATTTTTTAATTCGAAAAAACAACTGAACTTGGCTGTAATATCATTGTTCTGCAATGCGCCTGAGAAATATTCAACATAGGTATGTGAATTGATGGTACGAAAACAATTTCGCAACGCCTCAATATTATTGAAATGAACGCCCACAATCACGTTCGTATTTTCTATTCAACCCATTATTGGCTTCAATTCAATGTTGAAACGCATAAGTTCGTTACGCAAGCATGTGATTACGTAATTTGATAACCGCAGGTATAATAATATAACAATCCCTGCAACAGCGCTATCTACACATAGGGGAGAACGAGTCAGTAAGTGGACTTTGTATCAACACACTATCAATTCCAACGCGCATCGAGTCAAATCATTTACTACATTCTTAATTACATTCTGAACTGTGAAGCCGTAAACAAAATTCCCAATGGCATTTTCACCGTACTTATACCAAGTCCAATTCGGCCCCAGTCGAATTAGGTCTTCGGTTGCGATTTACGTTTTTACTCCGAGAGAGCCACGCGCACAGCGGATGATTCTAGAACTACAGCGCAAAATTGGCAATGCAAGAGTATGATACGTCATCAGTAAAATACTTGGTTTTACCGTTAAACGTATTTCCAGACACAAGGTGTTTTCCCAAGATGTGGTAAAATTCAAATAACGGTGATCCTCCAGGATTTCGGGAAAAAACTGGTTGCACTTTCATTGCATGGGTCCAGACATGGAATGCGATTATTACCAAAGCACATTGTGGTCGTGACTCAGAACCTGAAACATTTGAATCTCCTTTTTCGTTTACTAATTCGTTAAAGGTAGAGTTGATGGTCGGGTATGAGTTTAAAGGTATGCGCCATGCGACGCTCTACAATCCCAGCACCGAGGATTGGACGTTACTGATCCGAGAATAAGACTAAGTTCGAATGATTTCACCGTGTCGTAGTCTAGCATCGGATGGGTTTATTTCCGCAATGGAATCCAGTTTGCGAAGTTCTTTATTTTGCATTCCGGTTAGGCGCATGTCCTGATGTCCCACTAGTCTACTCACGACGGTCCAGTGTCCTCTCTAATTTTATTGTGTTACATAAATACACTATACCTATTACTATGCGCCATTACACACGACATAAAAGGAAACAGAATAAGTCGTATGACTCTGTGCTGGTGCCGCTGCTTATACGTTGGCTATTTTTAAACAGCGAGTTCGTCGATTGACGCACCCTTCATTCCTCGTCCGCTGCACCGCTGCTACTGCTGGTGCCGGTGCTGGTGGTGTTGTTCTTCTTTTCTTCAAGTTGCATCTCCGCACCTTTTACCGACGCTCCATGATGCGAGAGGTCTGGAACCAAGTAGAGTCCTTCGAATTCTGCTATTCGGTTACCTCGAACATGCAGGCTGTCCACATTATTTCTTTGTTTCCTACTGTACTACCTCGGACCGAGGACGAATCTGCTGCACACTGTACACTGTCTGCACAAACGTGCGTCACCTATGCACGCTGTGCATGTGTGAGAATTTGCTGACTTGATGTTTTTCCAAAGACGCATAAGTCGGCCTGCCGATGTCGCACAAGGAAATCCTTGCGAAATTATAATTGAGTCATGTCTAATTGCTATGGTCAAGGAAGCACTGATTGCCGACGTCAACAAAGACTACGTACAGTGAATCAACCTACACACCTGTACTTCGCGCGGTCACTACACTGATGCGGTTAACCATTTAGCCATCTTTTCCTGCCTGAGCTATACTTAGAAATTTATTTACAACCGCAACAACACCGCTATGATCTTGACGATAATAATGGAAGATCTTACAAGGAAGGTATCCAAGCTCGATTTCTCCGATTTGATTTCGTTTGTAAAATGTTATAGTAGACTAAAAACTAAGCGACACGTATTTTTTTTTTTTTTACCTGCCGTTAAACACTTAAAGGAGGTGAAACCACCACTCTCCAAAGTAAGGCATGTCAAGGGGCGATTTGGCAGTTTCACCCACAGAAACATAATATTTTTTAAACTATCCAACTGGAGAAGTTTTTTCATAAAGAGAAATGAAAAATGTTATTTTCACAATTAAAAAAGAAAAACAAAGAACCATGTCGCCGCTTGACATGCATTGCTATGGAGGTTGGTTTCACCTTTTTAAAGTGTTTAATAGCAGATTAAAAATTACGTGTCGCTTAGTTTTTAGTATACTATAACCTCTTATAAAAGAAATAAAATCGGAGAGATTGACCTGAAATCCTTTCCTTGTTAGTGTCAGAAATTCAAAAACGTTAGGGATTTCGAAATATGAAGCTTATTGAAGGCAAAAGCAGAAAGGGAAATTCGGTTTTGAGCAAATTGCTCGGACTCATTGGCAGAATTTCTGTTGGCGCCGATCGATTCGTAGTCTTTTGTTAACGCGGACGGGGGTTTGAGTTAAATCATTGACAAGGTATCGAGGACGGTCCGCCGAAACCCTAGCTCAGGTGTAACTTCATTTTGTTCCAGAATAATTCTTTGATAGTGTCGCCAACGCCAACCTCATGCATTAGGTCTACGATAATGACGTGGAGTGATTATTAAATTGTTTGAGTAATTCAACTACATCTATAAATATTGAAGTTCTTCGATCCAACGTTTACAACACGAACGTGAAACGGTGATGGCTGCAGGTGTAATCTCGACAGGTTTGTTACCGTATAATTGAAGACTGTTATCGATTCCGAGATGATTCACGATCGGTCTCACTGCGCTCGGCCAGGCTAATTAAACAATAATTACTTACGCACGATAGTAAGGAGTGACGTAATCCGTTCGGTATGACTCCGTGTTACATCCTGCAGTCCAATATGCTGCGCAACACCTGCTGCACTATCTCCATACATGAGTCTCGTTTATCACCACTTAGGTATAACATTACATTTTTTTAAACAAACGAAGATGAAGATCGGCACAAACGCACGATGTGAATCATGACAAAAGCTTTCTTAGTCTCTGTTCACAATGCATAACTTTCAAGTGTTTTTCATTTAAAAACATGATTTTCTACGTGATGTCAAATTTGAAATGTGACAATTTTTCTACGCTACCGCACTCACAATCAGAAAGAATATAGTTACTTGAAGGGACATATACATTTCATAATTACGATAACTGTTTGTACAGCGTGCTAAATATTAATATTACATGCGAAACTATAATGTTATTGCGGTTAGCCAAAAAATAGTTACAGACTAATCATAAAATTTGACTGTCCCGTTTTTTCTATCTGTGCGCGAAACTATAATAAAAAATTTCCGTAACTTCTTACAGAAACGATTTTTCCGCCAGTGTAAAGTGTATAAAACACATTATTCAGTTATAATTATAACCAGTTGTGAAACCAATATGAATTTCTTCAAGCCCTCCGTACGTATGCGTATAATCGACCCAGGAACGACGAATTGCATTTGTTTACACGGTCATGCAGAGCAAATGGTCAGCCATTATTGTTCCTGCACGTCTGCCGCAAGCATGCTGCTCACCCTAATTGGATGTTTCCTGAAAAGCCCAGACAGTAGGCTCCGCTAATTCCAAACGTTACATGTATACCGTCAAATTTTTACGACTCCAAAACGGGACAGCAGTAACATGATCGACTATTTTTTGCCGGAAGACAATTTTGCATAGAAAGAAGCAACATGTGTAACGTACCTGATTGATGTTGGCAGACGATGTTGGGTCCATCGTATATGTACATAATCTGAATACGACTATGCAGTGATTAAAGCAATACAAGATACTTATATTGTATGCGTGTATGGCAGCAATGTGTTTCTTTTATACATAGATCTGTTTTTTTTTCTCTGGTTCTTTCATTATTTTCTAATAGCTAATGGAAAGCGGAAAGTCTAATGAAAGTGCACGTCGCGTGTCTGCCAGCGGACGTTTATAGGTGCATCTTAGATAGTTCGGTACATACATACGTACACACATGCATACATGGCATGACTATATACACATAAGTTTCTGCATCTTGCAGCGGTTGCTGGAGTATGTTTAAAATCTGACGGATAAGGAGAAGGGAGACTGCGGCAGGATGACAAGTAGGCAGAAAAAAGGGGGAGGAAAATAAATAAAAATTGGCTTATATTGTTAGTGTATCGCGGTGTAATGAGCTAAACTTATTACTATAATTCCAGTTGAAAAGTACACGGCGCTTGCAGTAGATGTAGATGTTCTATAATATATGCTAATACACGACAGTTGTGACGAGCTGATGCATTTCTCGCTATGGACGCACGGTATAGTTTATATACATAATACGAAAACATATGTGTATACATATATTTTTATAACAACTGGTATACCTTCTGGTATTTTAACAGCAACCGAACGGCGGGAAATCATTAGTGTAATAAATTTTTTGAAAACGAGCAAATAAATGCGTCGTCACATGTATACGTACTTATGTACACGGCACATACTCACAATTCTGTATCCAGTTTGTCGTCAATTACGGTCGAGTTATGGAAGAAGTTGAAAGTCAAGCCGAGCTGGAGAAAGCAGAACTCTTACAGTTAGATCACTGCGTATAAAACTTTTCTTCGGCAAAAGAGCCACAATATCTACATAGGTATGTACAGACCGTACACATTCATACGCCATGAGTTTGATAATCGCGTCCGCATGCCTGGCGAATGTAACAAGTTTCTCAACTGCAGAGACGCTACCACGCGTTTGGCCAATCAAAACTGCGCCGCGGTTCGCCTGATTGGTTGAACGCGTTAGCGATGCGCAGATCGCCTCTCTTTGAATGCGTTCGGCGTCCCTCTCGGATGATATGGTCGCCCTCCACGCACTTTTTTACCAAATCTATCGCACAGAGCTATTCATTAACGCCTTAACCTTACAGCTAACTTGTTTTCGGTTGGAAACAAAATGCAAGTTCGATTCTACACGAATTTTGTGACAATGACTAGCGATTTTGTCACATCACTTGCATCGCCAGTCATTGACACATTATTTATGTAGAGTCGAATTCGCATTTTGTTCCAGTCCAAAACAAGTTAGTCGTAAGGTTAAGGCAACAATGAATATTACTGTACATTGCGGTATATTTCTTGAACAAAGTTTGCAACGACATCTTTTGCGATTTTAGTTGTATTCACATGTCTGTGAGAGGAGACTTCAACTACGGTGAAATGAACGAAGGTGTAGAAGTTTATAGAGACTTCGATAGCCACGTCGATGAATAACGAATATTTCTATCGACGTAGATAGACTAAGAGAAGTTTTCGATTAATTAGTCAATATGTGAAACGAGTGGGTAGGTATGCGCAGGGACGATTAATTCTAATGTATTCCACGCTGTGATATCCGTGTGGAGATACGATCAATTCGCGCGGATACTGATCGCTAATATATGCACGCAATATCTGCGGTGACGAGTGAGAAATACGAAGGAGTGAATCAGAAGAAAAAAAAACAAGAATGAAAATTGAACTAGCAATAAGTTATGAATTGAAAAAGCGGTTTCCTACATCTAGAGTATGTAACACGTTGAATTTTGCATCCATTAAGTATATTAATATACGTTATGCATGTACATACATACATATACAAATATCCATAAAAAAAAAGTATTGGATTAATTTGATATGGTTGGATATATCAATTATACTCAATAAGAGGAAGGAAAAACAGAAACGTTACAAACTCACACCTAATCGGAAATGGGAGATCAGAAGGAAACGATTTATAAGAAAAAAGAAGAAAAGAAAAAACTTAAAAACGTGAAGGTATAAACCAATAATGATTATTGACCGGAATGGTGAGCCTGCAGAAGTTTGGAGAGAGTCCGTGAACCTGAATGTAACGAGTATAGCCCTGAACCTGGGAGAGCGAACGCATGCGAACGACGACTCGACGGCTGCGCTCGACCGACGCGTCACGACGAGCCAAGCCTTCCACCACGGAACAGAGGAGGTTCAACGTCTTCGAAAGTTTCGAAAACTCTGCCTACTACAAGCGCATGCACGCGGCCTCTTTGTGAGCCGTGACCGCGCACGTGTGCGCAGTGCAGTGAAACATCGAACAACTCACACAATCGCACAAACAGTTGTTTACTCCTACCCTGAGTTGCGTGTATAATCACAATACGTGTTACACCTTCGTTCGTTACACGGATGCGTAATGTCATACACCTAACCTCTTACATCTTAAATCTCGTACGTTGGGTCTAACAGTAAGTCGATGTATTCGCAAATATATTTCTTTACGACGATTGTCAATACGCCTTTTTTTTTTTTTTTACCATTTCCATGATTTTTTTATTTCGAACAATTGAACTTGAGTCATGCCATCTATTTATACTAATTTCATCTTGTCAGTCGTCATTGTGAAAATATTTCACAGGTGAGAACTGCTCTGATCGTAGGTGTATAATCGATTCGGCTGTCGGACGCGCGTTTCGTGTTTTTATTTATCTGATATGCTGCAGCTTTCAAGAGACTTGTCATGCCATGCGCAGTTTACTGGTACTAGTACGGAAGTCATTTGAACATATTTTCTAACCATGAGTATAAAGCTTGAGGCGGCGAGGCGGGTTCATTGCCATGGTATGGCATATAGCACATTTCGGGTATTTGACCACACTTTTTTTCGTTCTATTGCATTTCTCGAGTTTATTACACGGCCCTCCCTCCATCCAACCGATCCATTCTACGGTCATCGAATGATGTCAGAGTTCGCTAGTTCCTCTTTCACGGACTTGTTATACTTGTAACGTTTCCGTTACTTTCTCTTCTGGTCTTATATACTTACGGTATTATATACGTTGTATTATATACCTACGGTTTACTTGCGAATTGAGTGCCTACATAAGACACGTATGTGCCTATGGTATGCGCGCCTCTTCGTAAGTGTCATCGCTTATAATTAATTCGTCATACTCGAATTCTGATCAGGGTCAACCGATTTTTCACCGGTTTATACACGTATATAAAGGATTTGTTGACTTTACTAAGCATGGCGATAAAATGTTTCGAAAGAAATGATATAATTTCCTATAATGCACAAAATATCGTAATTTCAAGTAAAATTATATTTGCGTGAATTAAAAAGACATGTAACAGTTGAATTCAGCCGCCAGAGAGACTACGGAACTCAGGATAGGTAGGTCCGTAGGGAGGGGGGCTTTCACCTAAGCGGTGATCGAGAAGTGTCAGCGAGAGACGGAAGAGAATCGATCGAGAAGTGGAAGAGAGAGGACGGTTTCGAATCGATCGAGCGGGAAGCGGGAGACGACGGACGAGGAGATCGTCAGCAGCGTGCGCTCGCCAGCAAGAATTATCAAGAACCAAGAAAGACAACCGACGAAACAGTAAATGCATTCGGATTCCCGATGGAGGAAAGCCCACCAAGAATGACGGACGAGGGAATACGAATTGGCCGCGCACGGAATTAGGGATCTGGAGAATATCCATAATAAAGCTGATATGATAAGTTTTATCTATGTGCTGACCTGTCCTAGTTTATTTGTCATTTTTATAAGTATGACTTTTATGAAATTGTTGTCGTCCTAGATGTCTGCCGTCCCCATTTTATTTATACATTTATTTATTCTTTTTTGTTGATATTTATTCGCGTCTCTTCTTCGATTCTAATTTTAGCCATACTTGTCCTTGAATTATACCAACGTCCTAACTTTCGATTAAAATAAAGATAATAAAAAATCATAAAAGAAAATTGTTAACGGAAGCTTTTTTGTTAATTGCGAGGGGCTCCGCAATTGGAGCGAATCACCGTCTACACAAACCGCGAGAACGAAAAGTCCGTTACAGACACTTCCTTAGCCATATTAGATCGCTATGTTTGGTAAACTTATTGAACTTCGATTGTCAATTTGCTCTCATTTGCCGACTCTAACTCTTCAAAATTCTCTAACAGGGTAGAAAACGCGAAGAATGCATGGGGATTTTTAATGACCTGAGTTGGCTGCCCTGCAACAATACAGTTTAGCCAATAGCCAGCGCTAACGGTGCAAACGACGATGCAATTTCCCACTGTGTACGAAGATCTACTCGTTCCCTAAAAAGTTTTACAAAAAGTAACATCGCAACCTTCGGCATGGCGTGACGCAGATTCGAAAAATGGTCATTGAAGCTGAACGTCAAAACGTTATACTGATATTACAACGGTGCGTTACGAAGGCTGCACGTGTCAGCCGCTGTGTCATACACTTACGATTAACGACATAAGTGTACCACCACGGCCGTGTGCATTTACCTTCACGAATCACGCGCGGTGAAAGGAGCGTCTATATACCTACCTATCAGCTAAACAACACGGACGAATTTCTCCTAGTTCCGCGTTGATCGCGACACGCGGCAAACAGCTACAGCTATAATCTGGGGGAAAAAAACATGGACATAAAGAAAAGGAGGAAAAAATATCGCCTCGAACAAAATTTACCTGCAGCGGGATTAAAGAAAGGCTGCAAAAAATACAGAAAACTGGATACTCGATATAAGCAAATAGCCCAATAAGTAACACGCATTCAGCGCAGAGCTAGATTCTCCAACAACGACGCTGTTGCTGCTGCTGCTCGTTACGATATTCAGGTCAAGTGTCTGCGGCTCACTTGCGATCTGTTCGAAGCCGCGTGTTCACCGCGCGAAGACCAAGGTCTGCTTAATACTTGGCAACCACTTTGTGCAGTGCACTTGCTATGATTAAACCTTTATGCCTCCTCGCGAACCTTCCTTTCTAAACGTAGAACACAATATAAGATGTTAGAAAAATCACAAGTCATCTTGCAGGTTACGTTACTTTCGCCAACTGAGTATAAAACTCAAATGCAAGAAGAAAAGAATAAGATTTATGTTGTGGAAACTTATTTTACTTCGATCTACACGCCAGTAATTTTTATTTGTTTTTTTTTCTCCACCTACTGCCCGCATAAACGCGGTTCTTTGTCACGGCTGCAGGCTGTGCTCTCCCTAAGCTACCTAAGAAACGTTACACCCGGTACATGTTAAAGTGTATTGAATAAAGAATTTCATTTTCTTCTCCTTACTCTATGAAAAAAAAATAGATCATCTATATATTTCTTCTCGAGTTAGTCACGGTTTCCTTTGTTTCTTAACATCCGGTTTTCTTTTCTCTATCGCAATAAAATTCTTAACACGTCGTTTAAATTTCTGAGGTCAAATAAGAAATAAATTTCAGACTTATATTACACAGCACGTAATTATTGTTAGAACAAAAAACGATTTGGTCCTCCAAACTTGAATAAGAAAACGTTTTGCTCTGTCTTTAAATAGATTCTGCTTGCATACTATATTTAGGTTCGCCCTTTTATTCGCCCTGAGACGCTCAACGTCCCACCTTTTTTTTTTTTTTTTTGCAAATTTTTATTTACAAAACTAATTTTTTAGTATTAACTGCCGAGTCTTTGGGTTCCCGAAATATTTCTAAGTCTAAAATAAATAATTTATTTATTTATTGCAAGAGCAGCATGTGTAAATAAATGATCGAAATTCGTAATTTTCCACGAAAAAAAGCATATTCTGCTAATCTACCGCTATCTAAAAAATACTATCGTACGAAATACGAATTTGACAAGCAGGAAGGTGGAAAAACTGGATAAATCTCACAAGTACAATGGTACATGTACATGAAATTAGATAATTAGTTTTCCAGTCTTTCAGGCTAACGAGGTTGTGTTATTTTACCTAGTGCGTATGTATGCATAGCTCTATATATAACGTAACTTACGTAACTGTACATCCAAGAAAATATAAAATCTAACCCGGTTTATGTTGAGAGATTCTTTTTTCCCCTTCTATTTTTCGGTTCTTTGTGTCTGTATGACGTGTAACCTCTTTGGCAAGGAACGTTTGATTTTGATTTTTTCCTCATTTGCGTGAATACATACTACGTTACATTAGCCGTTATACATTTTTCCACGGAAATCGCGATTACATATGCTATTATAATTACTTCGAAATAATATACTTACTTATATGAATTTCCCTTTTATCGGTAAGAATAAAAATAAATAAATAAATAAATCCGAAAGCAAATTTTTTTACTCAAAAACAAAATGTACGAACATTACTTATTTTCTGTGAATATGCATCGCTATACGATGAAATGCTCTTTTTTATAGAAAACAATTTTTTCTGTGTTGCAACACGTATTCAATAGATTTTTAGGTAACGATAAAAAAAGTAACAATACGTGTATTATGGGTAATATAGGGTGGGTATATCTATCAACTTTCTGGGTTAAGTGAGCCTACCCACGCCGGTTGATACCCTCGGCCAACAACTCGTTCATAACTACATCAAAAGCGTAAATCTACACGTGCCGCGGGGAGGATTTTCGATTTAGATGTAATCTTAAAATAAGTATTAGGTAACTATTGCAAGAATAATGAATAGGTGTACTAACGTATATAACGCGTGTATATATACCTAAACTCGAACGACCTCGTTTTCAATTTCTGTCCTATTTCCACCCCATATACATATTGCAGGTTAGAAAATATATAATTTCCTTGATATTTTGCCTGAATGAATTGCGTCTTTACGTTGACGCACGCAGATATCGATGTATGCACGTATGTTACATGCTTACGTATAACGTCAGAGGAGTGTACCAAATAACTGTAACTAGCGCATACGCCGTGGCACGCTTACGTGACGCGCAATATATACGTTGTGCAGGGTATACGTAGGTATGTTATGCGTGATATTCTAGGTCAAATCGAACATTAGTGAATTAGTGAAACTAACAGAATAAATAATGAAAAACGGAAATTAACAAATTAGATGGAAAAAATCTACCGTTCAATATTTCCTAAGTTTGTATTGTATGCAACATAGTATACAGGTTTCATTTAGACGTGGTATGTATCTGGTTGCCTCCCAATCGTACACCACTACATCTTTGGCCACAAACATAACCGATCGAAATATTATTACTAGTCGTAAGCCGAGGGGTTAATCACTCGTGAAATCTCTGAAATTTTCCTTTGAAATCATCTGAGATCTCTTGAAATCTTTTGTTTGTTGAAATCTTTTAAAATTCTTTGAAATCCCTGAAATCTCTCGAAATCTTTGTAATCTTACACATGCTGCACGTTTCGCTTATTCAACACACACAGATACACGTTAAATATTATGCAGCGTACGTACGTATTTAAATTGAATTTCACGTTATACGGTAGAAAGATTTAGCAACTGCAAAACCTACGCGTTAACGTATGATATGGGACAAAAACTTCCTGTCTTACCGACGAGCAGAAAATCCGTTGTAGATATAAATCGCGAATGCATACCTACGTATACTGTGATTTTATCCCGCATGTTGCGCCAACGGTCGACCGGAAATCGGAATATGTAGGCAAAAGTCTAGGTATATACATATTATATATGAATAAACTGTGCGTAGTTGTAATGTAACGTTCGAAATAATAAATTTGTTTCCACGGTCACACTAGATACAAAGATACATGTAGATGCATTGGTCGCCTCGGCATTATAACGGTAACGGTTACGTATTTGTTACACATGCATACATTTATAGTCGTATCTAAATATTTCTCGCACTCATATACCAACATATTTATATCATTGTCGATAAATGTACAATATGGTATATACATATATATATAATTATATATATATACGTACATATATTTATATAATGTGTGACTCACCGTGTGATGCCAAGTCGGGATAACTGCCGCATTCCATAAGCTCTAGGATTACATAATTCTGTATATCGAAAAGCTGCAGCGTGAAGAATCCCGCAATCGTGAACAGGTAATGGAAGTTCATCCGGTTTTTCACAAATCATTACCCTACAATACATACGTCACATATATATTATATATTATATACATATGTATATACACGTAAGTTTATGTGTGCGTATATATATTATATATGTATATATGTATATGTCTGTAAACATGAATTATACGCAATAGCAATTTTATTAGAAGATATATTAATTGGGAGAAATGTTTGGAGCTGACCTCGAACGATCGTTCTGTAGGTACATTCCATGAAGTATCTACATACCTCTGCAGTGTTGAAATAGGGTTTTTCGATACAAGTGTCGGACTCTATTTTTTGTAACACCCGTAATAGAAGTGCAAGCATCGAAAAAGTCTTTTGAACACTATCGCATGAGAACTGCACTGTGTGAAGTTTTCTCGCACTAGTGTTTAAATGGTACCTTATGCAACGAGTGACGAAAACCAGGGAATGATAACGAGTCTGCGTGCGAGTACGAGCCGGAGACAAGTGCGGAGCTTGAAAGCGCTGCTCTCTCGGTTTACTTCGAGTGCGCATGTGTAGCGGTGCGCAGTGCTTTATATGATTCGGACTACACAACAGCGCTGCAAACGGCTATTTTAAGCATGTGTTACAGGCATCGAAAATCGAGTTTTCGACGCATGTGTGATAAAGAAACTTTTTCAGTGCCTGTAGACGTTACGTTAAGTAGAACGTTCGATGTAGGTATTGCAAGAAAAAAAAAAATTGCCAACGGTCAGAGTCCAGGTTTAGTAGATATATAACAGTAACGAATTGTACTATAGGAAATTACACGATCCATGCCGCCTCCCTATAATATAAGCTGGAAAAATGGAAATGGAACTAGAAGAAAAATATTCTTATGCTTTTCACGCTCAACGAAAAATGCCAGGAGTTTAAAATACATAAAAATGAAGTACATACCTATGACTACGTAAAATAATATCGACAACAGGGACGACGATAAGGTTGCATTTATAGCTGCATCGTATAATCGTTCTTCTTTTTCAACATGCACGCTGCAAGAAAAGGAGTGTCTAAATTTTGTGTCATGCCGTCAGGGGTCTGACAGAGGCCACAACGATTTATGACCGGTCTTTCATCTCAACGCTGGAGCGGCATAAGGTGGATGTTCTAATAATAGAACAAACGTTGGCTTAATTTTTTGGGTCAAGCTTTTGCGAGGAACGCCGCGAAGAAGGGGTTCGGGGGTGTAACGAGCTTGACAGCAATGCAGGACCCTGCCGTCTGTGCAAAGGCGTGATCAAGGAACGAGCTGCCGATGTGGATCTGAGAGGATGGGAGGAGGACCGTAAACGCCGAGTAATGTAGGTCAGTAAATGTGGTTATCACTTTCACCTTGGAGCGTCATCGCGTTACGGTAAAACATTTTTAGGCCCTGCATAAGCCTCGGCTGTTATATTATACCTAAGTGTAAGGTAATGCAATATGCATAGAATGCGAAATTCGTGTGGCTGCTCAAAGTGTGGTGGAAAAAAATTTCGCCCCCGAGTTGACGGGAAATTTTTTTTTTCAAATCATTTGATCATGCTCGTAATGAAAACTTTCAATGCCAATGTCTCGGCCGTGATGAACGTGTTTAGTGATATATTATGAGAGTTTTGTTTGACGTGTAAACCGGTATATACCTGTCATTGCAGGGTGACTGGTTTTGGCAACGTAAAAAATTCCATTCGAGAAGTTTTTTTTCAACTTCGTTACTGTCCTTGGTGGTTATGTTCGAAGACGAAGCTGTGGACAAGGAGAAGAAACACCTCGTCTGCACGATTAACGGTTAACCGTGACAGTTAAGCCTAGCGTAAAGAGAAAATTGGATTGTCGAATGATGGAATGGAAATAATTATGCGCGAAGAAAGTTGCGGCAAGTAATTTAAGATAGAAAATTAGGTAAGACTAGGTCAAAGCGTTACACCTAATACCTTCTTTATAACAGTTGTTCAAGAGAAAGTTTGACAGCCTCGATTACCTTGTGGTAATCCTCCACTTGCTTCAATTCCCACGTCTTGTAAATAAAACAACGATACGAAAGAGAGGGGAAAATAAATAAATAAAACAATAGAGTGAAAAGAAGTGAAAGAAAAAAACATCCCTTCCTCTTTACCGTAGTAATAAATGGGGAAAAGTAACGCTTCGATTTACGAACGCACATCGGAACGCCTTTGAGTATGCTTTTGCTTGTTAGAGATAAAATTATTACTGTTGCAAAATAGACTGCAAGTCGAGCAGTTACAATTAGTTTATAGGCAGAACTGCAGTCAGAATTATGGACTAGACCGCGATGCGGATGGTGCCGTTAGATTTTCACTCCGCAACGCTGTGCAGGCTAACTAAAACAGGTAGGTATATAACTGTATACGCCTGGAATCTTGTTATACCTATTTATGTACGTCTACAAAACTCCATTACATATATACCCAACGGTTGATCGCACATTTTTCCAGAAAATCTTTTTGTAACGTTTGGCATCTGGATTTATGAGGTTGCCCTAGTCGATTTCGACGTTGGCGTATATATCCCCAAATATCGATCTCCGCGTATCTCAAACGCGAAAAGGTGCTTAACAGCCGCATTCTACGCTATTCTGAACAAAAACACTCCCATACTTATTCGTTTGACGCAGAAATAAAGAAATGGCATGAATTCTACGATTTTACTACTACGATTCCGTAGAATCCGTGCCATTTCTTCGTTTTTGCGTTAAATGAAAGTGCATTGTAGTGTTTTTGTTCACAATAGCGTGCAGAATGCGATTGTTACGCACCTTGTCGCGTTTGAGATACGTGAACTTCCATATTTAAAGATATATAGGTACGTCAAAGTCTGAATCGCACGAGGTCCGTTTTTTCATCTTCGAAGAAATTGCGTATCCACGGTGAAAGAATGATGTTTCCAGGGATTCTTTAAACTGATATTTTGCTTACGGAAATCGATTGCAGCCGCTTCCGGGTCATTGTCGTATCCTTGAATACCCTCGGCCACAAGTTCAATGCGAAAGTCGTTCCATCTAATGTTAACCAAATCCCCTCCACTCCTCCTGCCGTGGACAAGCATCGTTTATCCGCCACTTCCACGGGTGCCCTGGGACCAGTAAACTTTCTCGTACACTGCGGAGCCAATCTCTCTATTCAGAGAGCTCGGTGGCAAGCCTTTCTGTGTCGATGTAAATTAACTTTAGCAAGAGCTATAGGGGAGTGACATGAAAGTGTCTATGTAACCGTTACGGTACTCTCCCGAAGCCCACGTAACTGTCATCGGCTTATGTGTGAGTGTACCGAAACTCGATTCACGATTTAACACCGGCTCAAACGCGTACTGCAACCTTGACCAGAAAACTATATTGAATTACTCAGACCCATGAGTTCAGAGAGACCTCCCAAATATTTTTTTCTCCTCTTGACTCTCGCAGTTTTCGTGTACGTTACACTGACACGCGCGTGGAAATCCTCTAGTTGGCGGGGAGTAAGTGTGCCATAGTTTGGGGGCAACGCAACCAACTAATGCTGGAAGTTAGTTGAAATTATTTAAAGAACCGTTGACCCAGACTGCGGAGTGATGAGCGTAGCCGTCCGACGACTCGATGTATATGGGTACGGCTAATTGCGAGTGACGCAAGATCGTCCTAAAATCCTAATTTCGAAGGGGGACGATTTAGCGTTGTTTCCAAGCGGCTCCGGAAGTCCGACTACGGAGGCGTAATGGCGGATCGCTTCACCTCCGGACTTTGGCGTTCCGTATCTTGCCGGTACTATTCGCGTTTCGAAAAAGAATTTCAGATTCAAACTCATCGCCGGTGGCACGACTCGAAAACGTAGGCTTCGATTTTCCGTTTCACCCACTCGTCCGGATTAACCGCGGCGTGATTTCGACGAGTGCTCCATTTTCTCGGTAGTATATATCAATCTCGAGAAGTGATTTGCTGACTAGAAGAGTTATCAAGGGAATTCCGTTATTTTCCTGTCGCATAAATCAACACGGTGAAACGCGTAGGTGGGACAGATGTGGCGGTGCTCGCTGATGATTACGGCCGTCTCCGGGTCTCGGAGTAATTGTGTAAGAGATCCTTATCTGGCACATACAATTAAACCTGAGAATGTAAATAACGTTGCTCAGCCGCGCTGGCTAAGCTCGCGTTTATTAAATGTCAATATGCACGGCGTAACGCTGCACCTAAAAAAAATCGTTCAATACTGAACATAAAGACGAGAATAGAAATACGAAAAAGAAAGGGCCTGTGGTGGAAAATTGGCAAGTTTATCTCATTTCCTGCATTTATTGTCCTGGGTTGCTGTGGTGTGCGGGGTACCGAGCCGTGATCTCATGGGAAGGGGAAAGGTTGTACCACTTTTATATTTTTAACACGGCCACCGGCTTCGGTTGGTCCACTTTCCGAACCACCGTTCACCGCGCGTATCGTTCCGGTAAATATTTACAGTTATTGCCGTTACATAATAGGTACACGCGGCCGTGTTCAGGATCTACAGCCCGATTTCACCATCTCGATCCGAGCCCCTTGAAGTGGATCAATCGATTTCGGGATGGAAGCGTAAGTATAGAAGAAAAAAATAAAATGCAACGAAACGTAAAATACCGATGAAAAACTGATTAATTTCAAACCGATTCTTTTGTTCAAAGAGGTTGTCGATTGGTCGGAAGACAATTACAGTTTTCGCTCATTTGATTACGAGATAGTCGCGCCTTGAATATTATTCAAATTATTATATTCGTAGGCTGTACGATGCTTTTCTTTAAAATACGATAAGAAAACATTTCGAACTTATAAACGAGAGCTTATAGATATCGAGTTTTTATTTCAGGATTGCTATAAGATTGTGAAAAAATTAACTTGATTGGTTATATTTCGATCCGTAATGGCTTATTTTGTTGGAAAAACGATGTTTTTAACAAAATTTACCGCAACAGTTTTTTTTTCCAACTTTTCCTATATTTCATTATCAGAAACAACGACAAGTGCTGTGCTGTAAAATTGAAAACCCAACGCGATGAAAAAAGAAATTAACGAATAATAAGATTGTTGCACATTAAAATCGAATGAGTATACTAGAATCTTAGCATAATTTTGTAACGATTTGAAATGATAAATAAATGTATCCAGCTGCTTATTTGTTACTTTCATATTATTTTCTTCTCAGATTATTAGAAGAATCACCGTACCTCGTGGATGTATAAACTTGATAGATGCCCAACGTGCCACTTCCTCGTAACGAAAATCAAGGGAAAAGTATTACTTCCATAATATAACCGTTTTGACCTGTTGCCAGGCGGCCATGTGGGTGTAATTATCTAGCGATTGACTTGGTCACCGACTAGAGAATTCACCGGATCTTGACGAACAATTACCTGGGCAGGAAAACCGTATATTTTATCCATCGGACGTTCCTTATACGTGACATTTTTACCCATAAGTATAACAATGCACACGTTATAGCTGCTACTGCGGCCTGGGTGCAGGTGATACAATGAATTACAAATAGCTTCCCGTACTTTTACATAATATTGCCGCCCCCAAGGATTTCCGTCTTACACAACCGCGGCTAAGCCTGTGTAATGTGTGTATGCACAGTACGTAAAGAGCATACATACAGCAGTGTTTACCTTGCGTTGATTTACCCGCAGTCATGATACGGCATAAAGACCTGTGCATACCCTGACAACTTGACCTTGCTCAACAGAATTTATCGCTCTATGTGGTTAGCGAAATCATTACCGAGGGCTACTACATACTATCACCGCATTTTATATTGTAAAGCTCGTCAGCCTTCGCCGCGACAATTTTTACTCACTTATATCCGTTTTTCTTGTTACTCTCAACCGCGGCGACTTTAACAGTTCTCTGCGTACTAAATTGCAATTATAATGAAACAACTGTTGGACGTTGTTGTTCTTTGTAATTCTCTCGACGCGTGAATTATGCCTAATCGATTACCCTCGCGATCGGTTTTTTTTCTCTTATTGATGTAGGGTAGATAGAATAGGTTGAAGAAAAAGTTAAACTGTTAACAAAGCGAGAGAGAATGGTAAAAAATTGTATGCACACCGTGGTTACGCAGATTTTTCTGTAACGAGAATCTTGCGATCTGGCTTGCAGTACATTGAAACATTACGTGTATGTATCTTGCTTCATTGATTTCTGATCTGGGCCACTGGGTCATGGCAGAAGTTTTTTTCATTTGGTTCAGTTAACGCTGCAGGTTCACGAGGCTGTCATCAAACGCGTTTGTAATTTCGCATTAATTTTTCGAATCAAAACTGCTCGAGTAACAGTAGAAATTAGATTTTCGGTTGATAATTCTTTGATCGGATACACATATGGGTATAATGTACACCGTACGCACATACCGATCATCGCTGCTTTTGGTTCAAATTATTATTCAAACTTCAACGATGAGATACACATTACACGAGCAGTATACCATACGAATATCTGTTGGAAGTAATAAATACGTGATAATATTGTATAATAAATCAGAATGCAATATGAGTTCCGCATATAATACCTGGTAGTTGGCATTTACAACAGGAATTGTTGCGCAGGCATATCCATGCATACATATAACTCGTCTCAAGGCAATTACACTCACCAGTTTACGGTTTATCCAGTTTCCATCGACAACTCTGCCTTCAGATTTGCATAGGTACACGTATCTGTATATTTGCGTTTATTATAATCGGGGTTAAATTTTTTTACAAAAATGCGCAACTCTCCCTTGCCAATTTTAGAATACATTTCTTATTTGCAAGCAATATAACTGGTGAATAATCATGCCTGTACGTTGTTCAATTATTCGGGCATTGTTTTTCCGGTTGAATAAAATTTTTCCCGTTAATCGAAAACGGTATACATTACATAATGTTTAGCGAGAAAAAATTTATTTTACACGCGGTGTGCGGTACAAAGTTATTGCATTATAATTTTCGCAGAACGATAATTTTCTAGAAGCGAAATCTTTGCCAAGTTTAAATACGTATTATGTTGATATATAACGATAACCTACGTATTTACACCTCCGTGTGTAGGTATACATACAATATCCCACAAAATTTCCCGAACTGAATTACATCAGTCTGGCAGAGTGGCAAAGACAGACAATAATTGTGCATGGGAATACCCCGTGACATCTCCGTCCTCTGTATAATAAATTCACCTCTAAATTCGCTTTAAACGTATTGTAACGAAAATAACTTCGGCATTAACAATAAAAATTTCCGATCGGTCACTAACGAAGAAATTTCACAAGAATGATAATAATAATAATAATAATAATGATAATACTAAGAAAGATAAAAATTTGTCACATAATGCTTCACACCTCGCACAGTGATAGCATTACAAAACTAACCAGGTTTTAATTTTCGACGATTATCATCGGGAGTGATGACGCAACCTGTTAGATCTATGAGGTAATCGATAGGAGGAACGTCGAACGTGTATACCTTATACACATAGATTATAACGGAATATCAACGATTGAGAAATTACGACAATTATATATCTGTTGCAACATATAAAAATAGAGGCTCAAACTTTATCCGCGCTGCGGCGATTATACCAAGTACACAATAATGATCGTTAATATACATATAGCGTGGCGTGGAAGCTCACTACTCTGGGATATTATACATATATACATATTATACAGCTTGTAGTAGTTGGTGAGGTGTAAAGTTGTCAAGATACACAACTTTGCTTCGGGATATTGCAAATTCTCGATGAATTAATGAGACGTTTAACCTTCGATTATACTTTGCTATTTTACAAATATACACGTGCAGAGGGTATACGGTAAAGATTGTACGTTAAACTTTAAATAACAGCCGATTCCCAGCGCAAGTGTAAATATATCTGTTATAAGTACAGATTTACGCTTCATATATATGTAATAGACTCTGGAAATAGTTTTGCCTTTATTTCACAAAGCATACAGTTAAGTATGGAAAAGTGTTGAGAAAATCTTTTTCCTATCCTTTCTCATTTCGCAAGAACCGCATGCGACGCTAAAAATTGGCGGCCAGTTTAGGAACTCGACTGACAGACTCCTGCGGTAACATATTGGAAATATGTCCTCATGTTGTTAGAGCCTGATCTTCGTCGCCATTTTATCAGCACATAACCTAAGTCTTGTAATCTTAATGGAGGCAAATCGTAATTCTCGGGATTTCAAACTACTCATGTCACATAAATTAACGAAACATAATCAATAATATACCTGTAGCTGTCAGACTGATTGCATTAGTTTGATTTCTTTCCACCAGATGACGCTTTGCAAAGTGAGGATCCCAATAGCGAGCGTTTGATCGTCCGTTTATTCAATCGTCCATTTTATAATAAAGCTACCGAGGATTGTGTTACGTATTACCGTATCCGAGTGTCGGGTGCTGACCTAAATCCTGCTCCATTCAACGATCTAGGCTTTAGATTCCAGAGCAAAGGTGAGCTCTGCGGCTGGTTTTTTTCCCCTTTCCTATCTTCCCCGACCCCTGCAGGAATTCACATTACGAAGCTGAACTGCACGATTAGTGTTGCGGCCTCGAAAGATTCGAATCATCCAATGATTCTGCAAATTGCACCGTAACTCAATAACGGGATCATTGTTATCAGACGTTGGGCTGCACGCTCTTTTCCCTTGTTTTAACCCGAATGCAAAATAGTTAGACCAAGGTCCGATGGACAAGTTAGACACATATATGTACGAGACGTCCTCTCTAAATAACCAGCCTTCTATGGCAGGCGCCAACCGGTGTCAGTTCGTAACGAGACGCGTAATGTGAAAGAAATGTAAAAGCCTGTTATTCGTTAATACATAAATATTATTTGTTGTAATATAAACACTCCTGTGAAATTTTATTTGGGACAGACGGGCGAGTATCCTCTTAAATGTACCACACCGTTTTCAGTATCTTCATTCAATTTTCCTGCGATATGTTTTTCTCCAAACACACCGCAAAGGTTTGCCATCCGTTTGCAGCTGGCGGCAAAATACCGAATGATCCGCGTGGCTAGCAGCTCTTACTTAACTGTTATCCAACCTAATAACTGGAAGTATAAAAAAAATCAACTCTCTTGATCCGTGACTCAAAAGGAGGGAACAAAAAGACGAAGGAAAAAAAGAAGAACACCGACGACCTTCCAGCTGAGGAAATCCCGTTACATCTATTCCCTACTCCGCAGATCGTGAGATCAATTCGTCTTCAAATTCAACTTATATCTCTCTTTCTCTCTTCCTCTGATCTCTCGCCTCTTACAATTAGTTCGAACGTTTGTTAACTAAATTCGGTAATGTTGTAGGAAACAGTACAGCAGAATATACTCGTACAGTCAGAAAATTTCTTCTGAATGTAAAAATGGTATAAAAATAAAATGAATCAATAAATTGGTAAAGGAGTAGACGGAAAGGAGATGAAAAATAATTCTAACCTTACCAATCGTTGTAGCGGTATTAAATACTGTGCAATAGGTTATTATACCGGTGAATGAAGATTACGCGGCAGCAGCGGATTTAACATTTGAAATTAACACGTAACTTGCAACGCTAGGCCTAGACACAAATACCCATTGACCGTGTAATGCTAATTGTATAACATTTTGTAACGATATATGCATGTATGTGTATATATACCTATACATATATACATATATTTAATTACACTCCGCGAGCTGCATAGATCATTATACGGTGTATATAATAGCTTCGGTATACGATTCTTACATAATATTATCACGCAACCAGTTTGTTAATTCTTTTTCATCGGTGTGTCGGGTTTTTTTTTTAAATCTTTTTTCTCCTTGCTGTCCCTCATTCTCCTCACCTTTTGTTCTCTGTATAATAGCGTATAATCTTATGCCCTCGTTTAATCCAGGCAGCGTGATTTACCCGGTAGAAAACTGCACTAAAGAGCCTCAAGTACCTGCGTAAGTATATACAAGATAGCCTATTTATCGATCAACTTTCGAAGAATTGCACACAAAATTCATCGAAAGCCTTTGAGAGGTGCAGAAATTATGATATACATTTGTATAATGACCGATTCGAAAGAGACGCGGACTAACGTGACGGGAGTTGCAGGGTTTAAAAATAAAATTTGAAAAACTGAGTATAGTGCGCGGGGTTTGTCATTAACATGGGGTACGAAAATAAACATCTGGTGCACTTGGCGCCGAGATTTAACTGCGGTTAACTTAGTACGTACATATGCATACATACATATATGTGTGTATATATATATATATATATATATATATATATATATATATATATATAATGTATGTATACATGTTATACACTGTGCAGTTATACTTGCACCTATATTCCGGCACATACCTAGACACCCACCATACTGCAATACTCGTGCAGCATGCACCGTCTACGGTCAGACGTGTACTTATAAATCACTCGAGCCACTCTGATGGTCGCCAGACAAAAATCGTACAAAAATTTTCCACCACCGATAATAATTATAGACGCTTACTGAAACTTTTCGAGACCTTTCTCTGCAACTATAATTGTACCTACACTAGATAAAAAGTGTAGTTTCATAATTGGTGTTTTTCTTTTATTATTATTATATTCAATTTGTTTGTATCGATTTGGCGAGCAAACAAGTTTTTTTCTGCACACGCGGGCATGCGTGCTCTGTGTGAACAGCTATAGGTAGATGTAAATATAGGTAGATGTGAAGCGAATTAAAGCTATGATAAAATAGTGCAATAAAAATTCGTCACGTTTACTGCAAACGGTCGATTATTGCGGATACGATAGACTTTGACCGAGATTTTATTAACGCGCGGATTGTTCTACGTAACTGATACTGTTACCTAGCTTAGAGATAGAAATTGTTGATACAATGTATCTTTTGATCTTCCGTTACGCTGCGTACACTGAAATTGCGCATGCTTATTATCGAATGCTCTTAAAATTAATTCAGAAACTGAAAAAAGAAACATAAGTAACTGTGAATCGTACGCGTAATATGATATATCTGTTAGGGTAGGAGGTTTTGCAGTTGATCAAAATCGAAACTTATTTTAATTCTTATTACAAGATATTCGTACATTGAACAGTTATCAAATTATTGCAATTATAAGCTAAGGAGATTTCTTTAACGACACAAAAATATAAAACACTGGTATTATAAAAAAAAACAGGTACCCAATTGATGCTTTGTTTCAAATTGCTTCAGTATGGCGAAAGTCTGGTAGATTCATTCAATTTCGCTTCACGATAGCTCGTTTCATTCGGAAGACTATTTTTCACAAATTCACTGAAACGTAAGTTTTTTTATCACGTCGGTATCGTTACATATTCAATTTTATAACGTCGCGTCGATATTGATGATGAGAAAAAAAAGGGGGAGATTACAATTAGATTGACTATTGAAAGAAGAAAATGTGTTTCAGGTAACGTTGAGGAAAATAATCTCCCGAATGAAATGATCTAACGTAAAGTATCTAAAATCGAACGAATCCAAACATTTCTACGGGATTTGGAACGAAGCATCGATATCTACTTTTTATTTTAACTATCCAAATTAGATCTTTGTGGCACGTGATTATAAGAATTCGTTAAACACTCAATACCCAATTACATCGTAATAATAAGAAATAAAGTAAAAATAAGAAAAAAAATTAAGTTTAGTCTTTAGCGGTATCGCATGATAGAAAATTAAACCTTATATTCAAAAGCCTTGCGGGTTCGATGTCATTACGTAGTTAAGTACACGCATTTATGTGTTCATTGACGTACATACCTACGCCGAGGTGCGTAACTGACAGTTGTGTAACACTCACGTTTTTCCTCGGCGTGACTCACGTAACCGCGGTGGATTATAAGCCCCTGCCTCACAAGCGCGAAGTACAACAATAGAGCAACTAATCGCCCATCTTCCGATTTATCATTTCATCGACTCAACGTCAATAATGCTGCTTACTTGGTTATAATTTGCGAAATTTTTTTCTTAAATTTGGTTATTCCAGTTCACGTCATTTCATACTTTTTTACTAAACGTTGGTAATTTTTTTACGCCGCTAGTTTTCGAATGACACAACGTCATTGTGCTCTATTTTTGTCACACAGTCTGTGCATATCGTTTTCGGCAAACTGACAAATTCATTAAAAGAGTAAAAATTGAAGCGTTATGCGTCACAGTGAATTTTACTGCGCGTGGTCTGATTGCGAATTGCGAGAGGATGTCGTACAAATAGGTACATTTAATTATTCAGTACGACGATAGTTGTCAATATTAATTTTCCGGTAATTGCGGCGACATTTATTTGTTTGCTCATTTTCACACCACATTTTGAGCAGTTAACATTCCGTTCCATTTTTGCACCATCGTCAAATTACGTGCGACGAAAACTAACAGTGACACTTGCTAGATTTTCTGGTAACAGATAGAAAACTGATTTTCAATTTTTACCTCGCAACATATTTTTTGGCTGTGATAAAAAATGAAAATAGTCAACGAATGTATAGTCACCACACCTACAGAAATTTTTATCGGTGCAACAATAACGATATTACCCCAAGGAACTACGCTCCATCACATAGGATCGAATGAACCGTCTATCTCTCGTTCGGTCTACTCCATTCCATCTATGTATAATCTATCTTGTGCTTCAGTCCCGATACTACATCATACGTAGTTGAAAGTATAATTTGTACCGTACATGTACAAGTAATATCATGCGATATCGAAACGGTTTGACCTCAATTTCGAGGAGTCAGAACTTGTAACCTTATCCCATACTCACACTCATCTCTTGCAAACGGCAAAGCTAATGGGGATATAATGCATCTTTGTTAAACGCACAATACATTAATAATTTCGATTATAATATATGTGATTATACCGGCATTTACAGCCTTTACAATCAAAAATTGACTAATCGAAATTTCATTCGAATTGAATGGAGCGTCATCACGTTTATTCCCGAATCACCTGTAATGGTCACGTTGTGACCTGAAGAACAGGACAAAAGTAGCATATTGATTACCTCTTATACTTGTTTCCCGCATTTGCGGGAAAAATGTAGCACTTTTCTCTAGTACAATAAGTCAGGAATAAAACCCTATATGCGACACGGGAATAAAGCCGATTATTCCCTTGTTACATAAGGTATTGTTATGTCTTTGTCCGGATCAATTGCCCGACATCATACGAATGACAAGAGGGGATTCCGTTTTCATATTGGCCAACTGTATTAGTTAAGAGATGATTGTTCATGACCCGTGATGATAAACAAATTTATTAGTCAAGTGGTCAAATAATTATGTGTAGAAAGTTTCTGAATCTTGACTGATTGTGAGTCTCAATCGAGTCACATCGAAAGCAAACCAGACGTAATTAGTCATTTTATATTGAATAATGATTCAATCGTCGTGTTCCATCGTCATCTTCGTCGACATTTGGCCTATGGCTAATCCTAATTATTTGTTAATTGATGTCATAAATATATACCCAGATGTGTGATTACGTATAAATACGCCCGAAGTTATGCCCACGGTAGAGAAAATTTCGATCTTATGATTCACAGTTTTATCCACAGGCAGCATACAATTATTCCCGTTCGGTTTCTGAATTAAGGGAAAAATGAAGCTTCGTGAATCACCAATGCGTCGAATGACGAATCTGATGACTGATCGAGACAATCTCCGATATTAACGGAAATGTATTATTGTGTCCTTAACGATCCACTGCGTCTAAGAATATCCGTATTGTATATTTATATAACACACGCTAGCGGCATCTACTTAGCTGTTTTTTCATTGGTGTTATAATGTTATTCATCATCTTACAATTATACTAATTATTACCATCAGAGACTAGTTGCGTGCAAGTCATGCGTGCGGTGAGGCGTTTGCCATTCTCGAATCGAGCATATATATGTATTCATACATCCGACTAATTGTCAAGATTTCATCATGAGATCTACTAGTGACGTACATATGTCGTATCGATTCAAACGACTTCTAGGGACGCAGGTAATCGATTATTCGTAATTTGACGTAACTTCACGTAACTTCAAACCGTGACTTTAGTGAAACTGACTTTCGGTTACATACTTCGCATGAATTCAAGTAATTTTTTAATACATATCCATTTGTGTGTGTGTGTGTATATATATATATCTTATATATATATATATAAGATATGTATAGTGCGTGCGAACCTGAAGTGCGTCAGAAATTTACTAGAGAGGGAGCGAGGTAGAGACAGAGAGAGAAGGAAAAGAAGAGGAGGGATAAAAACAGGGAGAAAGAAGAAGCTGATGTTAGTGAGAAACATCAGAAGCGATGTGGAAATGCTGTGAGGCAATCTTGCATCACGCCTGACCTTGTTGCTGCAGGGAACATCGAACTCCGGCAGTCACGTATCCAGGGTCAGAGAATACACACGCACAAACGCATATACAAGGCGTTCAAACTCCGCGCCCGACATTGAACACGAAAACACGCAAGGTATACGCCGTAGGTACAGGTATACCATGCAATGCTGGATATTTACGTCTTACAAAACTGCAACGAGAACCAAATAACCTAACATACGTGCCTATATCTTGTTATTCTTCTACTACTTCCACCTCCCGCAAATAAGTGGTCTCTTCATTAGTGTGGTTGACCTTGACGTTTGCGGTGAGCGAAGCGAGATGATAAAAATAACAACAACAACAACAACAACAACAACGACGACGCACACACGCGCGGAACAAAATTGTAGGAAAGATAAGGAAAGACGACGATATAACGAAAGAAGGAACCAACGAAGAAATAAAACGTCCGCAACAGACTCTCCTGATTGCATTGATAACTATTGCGCAATCCGACGCAACGCGAGGCCGCAATTTATTTTTAATAAAACGTCTATAACGCGTATAATGACGTGTACAGAGAATACAAGTTCGGTTTTTTCAAAATACAATGTAAAACGTACCTACTACAAGTTTAAAAGAGTGTAACACATGCGAATCAACGAACAACGAAGTATGCACAACCTTCCAGAATTCTATTTCTTACGCCTGCAATTATATACCTTGTTTTTATTCTCCACTTCTTTTACGCAGGTCTTTTCGAGCAGGCAGTTACAGTTGAATTTTTTCACCCTCCCCTCCGCCGCGCAGTCTTCACGCGATTGCAAAGTTTATATCGCTTCGAAAAATAATACGAGCATATTGTTAGAGCAGCGCAAGGTAAAATCGAATCATTCGTGTGTCTGCGTGATTTAACGAAATCGTGCTTGCCCAAGAAACATTTCCATTCCACCGATCCAATGGATCTCATTCAATGACAGCGCCAAATTCGTCGCATCGTTCTCTGCATGTAGCACATTATATAACGAGTAGAACAATTGTTACAAAAACAAGACCTGCTCGTTAGATCACAAGTCGGACGCCTTTGTGTATTATGAAGAAAAAGAGAGATAAGGGATGTCGATATCAACATATTTTCTAATCATATAAACGACACAAATTGTCATTTTCATTTACTTTTTCTCTATTCTCAACCATGCTTGGCAAACTCTTCGTTAAATGCTGGAAATGATCGTGTTATAGAAAGAATTTGCTTCGAAATGCAAGCCCGATGTTGATTTTGTGCTGTAAATATAGTGTCTGGATTTTCCTGGTAAATATTTGTCGAATATTTTGTTTATTCCATGACCTTAGCCAAGTTCGTGGCTGACCTATGATAATTCAAACCAAGTACTTGCGGATCTGAGTAATTGCTTTTGCTATTTTATCAGCCAGTAACCGTTTTACACTGCGCGCGCCGTTAGCACATTATGCCATGGTAAGTACGAGTATACCTATGTTCATTGTTTAGTCTCGAATATTCGTCCACAAGTCGCGAGATTTATGCAAGTGATAAACAATATATACATACATACACGCAACACTCGCGGTTGAAGTTCGTTATCACAAATTCATCGGCGTATTTTACGTGTGGTGTGGTGTCTAGACTCGCGACTCACGATGAACAAACAATTCGGGGAATAGCATCGCATCAGGTATATTATTGCAAGTATTTCCCTACTATTTTGCACCCCTTTTCATTAAATAACACCCCATGACTGCGGAGATGGGAGAAAAAACTTACAAAAAGACAAGAAGCACGCTTTACAAACTTCCATAGAAGGTACACAACGTGGAATTATGTAACTCCTTTGTTGGCTACTTACAGCTGGGTGAACGTACACAAGAGAGAGAAAGGGAGAAAGAGAGAGGGAGAGAGAGAGAGAGATGGAGAGAGAGTTTTATCTGTAAGCTGACAGATCGTTTCAATAAACCATTACAACACGTGTATTACGACACACTAATATTTCATAGTTCATGCCTACAAATCCGACACAGGTAAGGTGTACAAGGGACTGACGCGTTATCTGTCTCCTACTGCAGGTGTGCGAGTATTGCATTAAATGATTAATAACAACGATCAGAAACGAGTAAAATTCCCGGGCCGCATATTCCGAGATGTGAAATAAGGTATGCATTACGATGCGAAAATTGTTATGACTAAATTAGCGTCTTGCGTCGTACGCGTTATGAACCAAGCAGCGTGTATAGCGCAGAAATTTCGAAGCATACCGTCTACGCGAAGTTTGGATCGTTTATCGGCCAGTCTAAAAAGTTTTTGCAAGTGTAGAAAGACCCGCAGGTTAGTCAATGTGTGCTCTGCAAGCACATCTGCGCGTCATTGGCTGGCTGGCTGGCTGGCTGCATGGCTGGTTGTTGCCGAGTGTAACTGACCTTGCCATTTTATCGATTACATAACAGAGGTCCGGGTATAACTCTGATCGGTACCGTAGAGATGCTTTAGTGTATACAACCTGCCGACCGCACGATCACTTTTTACTTTATAGAGTTCTCGGAATTTGAGGAATAAGTTATTATCGAGATAATATTATTTCGCAGGATGCAGGAAAATTCTTATAGTTGTCAGGCGTACGAAGAAAATGAGCGATCTTAGCTTTATTTTATTTCCTCCGACGAACGTTGTATGTAAATATTATCGATCGTTACTGTTATTCCTGTCGTGATCATCGCTATTGCTTTATTATTATTGTTATCATCATCATCACAGTCATCGCTATTTTTGTTTTCGTTGTTACGAATCTTATATCAGCACGAAGCCATCTGTATCAATTTGAAAGTAACTCGCCTATTATTGCATCGTGTATTATTATGTTACATTTTCCAATTCTTTGTTAGTTATATAGCTTCGTAAATAGAAAAATTTACGTTTGTTACTCCTTGTACATAAATTTGTTTATGACTGTGTATTTGTTTATGGTTTTTTTAATGACTACAATAGATACGAATAGTACCGATTACTCACTCGCTGGACTTTCAATCACATGTACATCTGACATTATACATACCACTTTATGTATTCATATCGATATGTTTTTGTTACTATTTTTTTGTACTTCCAGACCCCCACAGTGCTTCAACGTTTCGTTGTTTTTGTTTTCAGTTACGTCGCAGACTACGTAGTCTATGGTCCAAGATTAAATTAATTCCTTGCAAAATATAATTATTCTAAGATTATAAGTGTGAATGTATATCCGTTATATACGATGGTGTGATAATATATCTACCTCATTTGTGTCTACGTTGAAAAAAATAAAAATGATTGGCGGGTTGGATAATAAATTAATGAACATGTATATTCCGACGGTTGTGCAAATCTCAACGCACCCGTTTCTTTTTTCTTTTTTTTTTTGTTGTTTTTTATCACCTCCAGCTGATTAGTTCTTATTTATTATTTCACGAAATCAAAAGCATTGTAGCACGTTGCTCAATGACACAACCGCCTTGTCTTACGTGCGGAATTGCAATTCATGAAAGAATTGCATGTCATAGTCTGGGGTGGTCAATGCATTTGACGACTGGCTCCAGTAGCTTAGGATCTGCAGTCTGAATCTTATCGCGGCCTTGACAGTTGACTGCTTCAGTTTCGTAATGTTTATATTTCACCAATGCGGATGGTCAAGAACTCTCTTCTCCCGCTTATACGAGAGAAGGAGATGCGAGCTCTTATTGCCTGCGTGGAGGTCGAGGCAAGGTTGACGCGAGCCGTCACTTTGCACAGCTAACTTCTCTTTGCACAGAGGCAACTCAAAGCTGTAGATAGATACTGTGGCGTCACTTCCGAACGTCACGGCGTCATTTTTCTTACGGATCCTACCTAGTCTATCTAGTGTAACGGTGTAAGTAAGAGGACTGCTCTGCCACTGGATCGCAACTCACGTCCTGCAAATCCATGCAAATTATGACTCTTACATCACCATTTCGTAAAAGATTTTCAAAATTTGTCACAAGTAAACGTTATGACATTGGTTACCATGTGTTGGTAGTTTACGCAAGTTGTCCCCTATAATTCAGAAAACCGTTGGAATAAATTTCAAAACCTTGTTCGATTTTTCTTTTCGAGAATTTATTTAGTCTAGGTGCGATATACTTTGCGATTGTGAATTATCCTTAGATTTTACGTAGGTTCAGGGAGTTGCGTAGATAGGAAAGTGGATACGTACACATGTTCACCTCGTCGATGTATGCGTTAAAAGTATCACGAAGCTTACCGCACTGCGCAACAGAAACCGTGTGCAGATTACAAGGTATTGGTGGAAGATAATGTTTGTTTTTGTCTGCAAGCGTGAACGATGCTTCGAGCGACGCTACCACGTCTCTCTCTCTCTCTCTTTCTCCCTCTCTCTCCATCTCTCTCACTTCGCCTCTCTCCCGTTTGCTCTCTCACTCGTTGCCTCCTGTTAGCTTCTGATGATGTAATATGCTAAATTTGTAGACCTGACCTAGCCTAACAGTGCGATCGTTGCTCACGTCTTTCGATATGAATAACACGCTCTGCTTGCATGTCGAACGATCCGAGAGCCTCGCATGAGATTCAAAGAGTCTCAACTCACTCTGTAATAGCTGCCACATTCTTTTCTTTTCTCAGGCTCTCATCATGTTATGCATAACCAAAGTGGTACACAAAGCGAACATGCCGTTTACAATCCGGTTTTCTTCGTGTTCCGTACTTCACTGTTATTTTTTTAATTTTTTTATTTGTTTGTTAGTCTTATCGCGAATATGAAAATTAAATTTCTCCAACTTATCAAGGCGGAGACAGGCTGCTCAAAAATTTTTCAAGAAAAAGAGAAACCTTTCCCGTTCCTGTCATAATTAGTCGATATACTCCAGTTCCAAGTACCTGCGAAACAAATGTAACATTATGGGGCACCATGAGGAAAAAATATCTTCTTGCCCGGGTGGACTGCAGCAGAATTCTTCGAGTGAAAAATGACGAGGAAGTTGTACGAAAGTCGTTCGTCGTTATTCCGTTACTTTTTCAATCAGGAAAGTATGAACATGAAGCCGTACGTTTCTCATGGATTATCAATGTACACACAGCCGAGCGTGTGTACACACGACGCGAAAAACGCAATTCCAGCCGAACTAACGCAATCGACAAGGTGACTCCACGCTTCCCTCTCCTCGGCGACTTCGGCCGCAGCCGACGACCGAAAACACGATGACGCAGTGTCAGATATTACTTTGTCCTTTGTCGGTCAAAATGAAACGATAATATATTTTGACGCGGCGATGTGTGCGTGTATTAAACAGTCGCTGAATACACACGATCGCGATCTGCACCAAACCGATTAACTGCGATTAGATATGATCATTTCTTCATTGATCTATCCTGTAAAGACTCGACCAATCGTCTCCCGTCTCGAGCGTTCCGTGAAAAATCATCGATTAATAATTACCAGGCATTGATGCTCTACTTCAATTATTACGGTATTGAAACATTTTTTTTTCTTTCCTTTTTTTTTTTAATCACAAACAGATCTCATTACTCAACGAGTTCTCCAACAGCATATTTCCAAAGAGAAGGACACGGGTTGTTGTTCACATATTTTCTTTCTTCTTTTTCTTGCAAATGTTGAGTTTTTCTGTTCGGATATGCATACAGGTGTGCATACATGTTACGAATAGATAACATTGTACCGAAGACGGATGCCTGTTATGTACGTATAATCATTCGGTCAGCGGAAATTTTTTTTTTTTTTTTTTTGCTTTTGTTCTTTCCACTTTTTTTTCTTCACCCGGGCCGATCAAAAGAAATGCGTACATGTAGATTGTACGTATGTGTACACAAAATAAACTCGTTGACGCAGTATTATGTTATATTTTCAGCTGCTCTGGAGAACTGTTGCGAGGCTCGATATTTTTTTTTTTTTTATTTCAAACTAAGCCCCGATCTCCCAAGCTGCTTGCAATTAATTAGCTGTAAGTAGTAGATTTCGTTATTATACTCCTTTTTAACCGCTGATTTATACCTATTACGTTGCACCTTTCGACTCTCCGCAATAGTTAATTCTACCGTCTATTTCAAATCTTGCATGGTTATACTGAGGATGTGTGCATTATCCTTATAGTATTGCAGGTCAAGATATACTTCTACGGTAGAATTACAGTGAGAGTGAAGAGAAGTTGAATTGTTACTGCAAATTATACGCAGTAAATTATTGATTAACGCGTTTAGTCATTGAGGTATTTAGAAATATGCGAAAAGAAAATTCAGAATTCAGTGGAAGATTCTTTTTAAGTGCTGAGGCTTCGGGAGTTCACGTTTCTCAGTAAATGAAATGGTTGGGCAAAAATTTTGTAAAAAATATTACCAAGTATTCATTCGTTCTCATATCGATACGCAGACGTATATTATAACATTGTTTCACAGAAGCAGAAAAAAAGGCAACAAAACTGCGGAAAAAGATAACTTGAAATTAACCAAACGTACGACGAATAACAAAAAGCAGAATATAACAACAGTTTGTTTTTCTGTTTTCTGTTTAATGCTAAAATAAAAATGCGATCGAGTCTTGCCCGCGCTGTTCAGAGTTCGTGCTTATGCAATGTTGTGCGAGAGGCGTATTTGCGCTCACGACCTACGCAACATGACGGCGACCGGCTAGCGACAGTTATTATTTTTAACTTGCGGCTCCGGTGCTCCATGCGCGTGCACACGTACTACACAGATATACACACCGTACTGTCACTTCCCCTCCTTCGAATCTTTTCTTAAGTAATTTTGTTTGCCACGTTTGTGTTTATCTACCTACATATTCTCTTAGTCGTTTATTTATCTGCTATTTTGCATCACTTGTTGTTCTTCGTATTTTCTTTTCGTGTTCATTCGCGATGATCTTTCGATGGAGAAGAGCCGCAACTGTAATTCGAACGCTGTATACCGTTTCTTTAAAAAAAAATACTGTATCCAACGTTTCCACGGAATTCCATGAGATGTGCGATAAAGGGGGGGGGGGGTAAATTTTCAGAAAACATTTTGCTTACAAGTATGAATCACTCCGAGTAACCGGAATCAAAAGTTCGATCCGACTGTGGGAAGTTAGTGAGATCCTGACTAATAAACATCCTCGACAATACATGAACGTTCAAAGTGTAGAGTTGAAATATATAAATACAGATACACGTAATTAATACGCCATGGGTTTCGATTCGAGTGTTATAAAAATTCTGGTTAAATTTTTCAAGGATGTTATATTAGTCGTCGTTATACCGAGAATCGAATATCTTATATAAAACTTATCGTGACTAATTAAAGAGCCCCCATTCGTCAGTTCAATGGTACGTCCCTGACTCACTCGCCATTGACTCGACATACCCGACATACTCGACAGGTTATGTAATCGGTACTACAAACATGACGTAATTTCTCCAGGCTGATACACACACGCGCACGCCCGCATGCTCGATATATACGTGTGCCCAAGTCAGCTAGGTGCGTGTAATAGATTTACGAACACTATTCAGACATCACAAGATGCGTGAAAATGGATGTAAGCTCAAAGTTTGATCATCCGAATACCGCGCGGCCATTTTGTTTCTCAAAAAAGAACAAGAACGCAGCGAAGAGGCCCCTTGTGATGTTAAGATACGAGGTGGATAGACTTTGAACACGGTGTGTAGGAAAGTTTAATCTTCTTACCTCAACTCCGCAGGCAGTTGAGGTTTTCAAAAACCCCCGACACCAGTTTCCTCCGGTTTCATTCTTCTCCCTCTCCTTGTTTCCCCAAGCATCATGAATTGCGATTGGCATCTTCGTGACGCAATGAAAACTGGACGACTCGGTCTACAATTTGTGAAGTTGCAGAGGCTTCGCACGAGCGTTAAGTAGGTTTCTGGAACAGTAGATACAGTGCGTTACCCAGTATATACAGGCATTGGTCCTGGATACGTACGTTGTTACTGTACCAATAAGCAATACGTTACATGTAGTTTTTTTTTTTTTTTTACGCGCATTGCGACTGCTGTGTGCAAGTATCGTGTAATGAGACCGAATATTTTGTAGACAATATTGAAGAGGCAGTATGCAGAGAAGCTTGAAATTGCTTTACCATAAAAATTACGTATAACGTCTTACGTGGTTATAGCAGTTACACAATATCGAAGGGAACTAAACGAGACCTCGTACAGTGCTTGTTTCAGGGTGAAACCGCTCAAGATTGTTTTAAATAACTGTAATCTTGGTAAACTGCAGTATAACCATTCTAAGATCCTACTTTGAACAGTTGCAGCGGAGATCGTAAGGCCTTACGTGACAATTAGTCTCTCTGCTGTTACATACGTTACAGGGTACCTATTTACGTGGCTTTCTTCAATACATCGTCATTTTGAGATGTACTTACAGTGTTCTGAATTATTTGAATAAAAGCAATCTGCGAAAATATATGTTGAATTGACAATTTTTTTATGACTTGGATAAACTTGTTTATCTTTTCGGCTGAAATACGTTAATGATCCGATCCGAAGAAGAAAGTTCACTTGAAAGAAAGACGCTTTGTAATTGTGGAATGATGTATGTGTTCGACTGACGCTAAATGTTTGTTTTATGACACGAAATTTATTAAAACTACGACTTCCAAGAGAATAAATTTTCTTGAACGGATCATCTTCAGAGTTTTCTTCTCGGAGCATTGGTCTCCCATACATGTTACAATTTTAAAATTTCGCAAATATCTATGTGAAAATGGATAGTGTCTGTTACGTACGGTAGCAAGTATAATTAATAAATGTTGCCCAAATACTCTTGCGGATGCCTAGGCGGGTAATTACAGGCGCCTAAACGCCGTATAGACTTCCCATTCGCTGGTCGTAAATTAACACAGAGTTAAAAATAGTTACCCGCGTGTACCGGAAGTTTGGCGCGTCTTTCTGCCACCCTCTTGGATCTCGGTTTCCTCGAGGGTTCCTCAGAGATCTAGTTGTTTTTCTAATTCTTATTATTGTTATTGTTATTTTTATTTCTACCATCTTTTTTCTACACCGCCCTTCCTTCACCTTCACCTTCAACTTTCCCCGAAAGATTTTTACGAGTGAGGAATAAAATTACCCAAGCAGCTCATCTGTTTAAAAAAGGAATAGAAACGAATTATGGTAAATTTTTGCTAACGTTTCGTTGAAAATCATTCGTAATTTAGTCATCGATTATAATACCGACACGTACATAAGACATATACGTCATGCCGATAATTTAGAACACCTGTGTAACGAAATGAATATACATACATGTACGCAGAATTATCGCATTTCGTAGAATACTATGACATCTTAATATGATTAAGTCCGATTGATTTTTACGGAAGCTACGAATTTGTCTAAAAATAGACAAAGATATTACACAAATGTAATATAGTTTTACGTAGAGCGCATGGAACTGTGTTATATAATTTACAGATACAGGTAAAGCATAGCCTCGATGCTAGTACGCGAGGAGCTAGTAGAAGTGACAACGGCAAGACCATGAACCTATAATTGCCGGCACGTTGAACGCAGACACGTGATCTCGCTCTTACACACTCAACGCTGTTGTGTCATGATTAGGTAATTCACAGTACAATCTCCAATCTCGTTTCAGTCAAGATTTCAACGAAACATTTTAAATATCCGCAACATATTTTTCTGCCTTATAAACATGAATATTCATCAAACTGAGTTCATCAACCACTCAACAGAGAAATCAGGGTTATGCTTCACCAAACGGTGATGCATGATAGAGATAGGTATAAAAAATGAGCCGTATATATACATATATATATATATATATATATATATACACACACACACATATATATATATATATATATACACACATATACAGCTCATTTTTTATATATGTATATATATATATATACATATACACATACATATGTACAGATTTTGAGGAAGTCATAGAGGGTCCGGCCTCGGCTTCCTCCGCTGCCGGTTAAGGGAAGTAAAAATATGGTGTATATATTTTCAACCGTCTGTGCAACTTCCCGCGACGAGGTTATATCCTGAGAAATAACTCGCACCAAAAATAGATTCGAGGTAAGGAAACTCATCTGTTAGGTGTCGAAGAATATTTCGGTTTCTTAGCCCTTGTCTGCACAACGTCTTATTGCAGCTCGGTGCATTTCACTATCCCGAACGTCGTCTATTCAAGCCACGTCGAGTGAATGTACACACAATATGAAAATGCCGTTTCGAACAACAGACATACCCATATCAGTGGATATATTCTCATGCACTAGATAAACGTAGATAGTTCGGACTATCTTCCACGCCATAGGACAAAGAGCGCGTGGGCGCATATAATTCTTAAAAACTTGCCCCCCGTGTTCTTGTCCGCGGCAATGCATTGAATTGAGAAAGGTCCAGGTCTCTGCAGGTTGCATGGCATGCCTGCTGTCTGGCAGTATCGATTTTGATGGTATGTACCCTATCCCGTTTCTGTCTTTTCCATTTTTTCCCCATTACAGATTGTTTCCTTTCGCTGTATCTGAATGTCCATTCATACATGAAAATACATATAATACACACCATTGTAACTGGCTAATGAACGCGAGCGTCCTGCAGATGCCCCCCTTATAGCTGCGGTACTGTGTCTATAGGATGGAAACTGAAACGACGACGACGCCGACGACGGTTTGATTTCACAATGGAACGCGTGGGATCGGTGTAGCGGCAGCTTTCCTCCTCGTCACCTCCTCTCCCCTGAATCAGTTAGGAAAGATAATTCCATAGACACATTATACATGTACGCAGAAGTTCAGGTTTATTGGGCAATTGACTCGCAATCTGCGTTGTACCGCCAGAGCAAAGCATTATTCCAAAGGTGAAGAGGTACCCGCGTATAATACTGCAATCGCAGTGTCAAATGATGAGTACCGTGATTTTCACTGATTCTCTTTTCAATAGGCAAAACTCATCGTCACTCAGGAGCATTTGAATTCACAGTCTTACTGAAAACTCTGCAGCAAATACTAACTCAAGAGGTAAAACTCTTGAATATATACATACATAGCCCACACTTGTCATTTACACATTAGTTCGTATGCAATGGGTGTAAAAAAAAACAACGGCAGTTTCGTACGACAACGCATAGCAAAGAGTTTGAACCTCTTCAAAAGCTCATGAAACTTTTATGTAAATTATTCATAACCGAGATTTATAGTAACGTTGCTGAACATCTATCATCAAATTTGTTGTTTGCCCTGTCACCCGTCTAAGCTGCCATAATTCGCACGCCTTGATCCGAGTTCAGCGACATTCGAAATTCGGAAACTTCCTATTGTTTCGAGGTATTCGATGGTCCGAGGAGTTGTCAGCCTAAAATTGATTGGCAGCACATGCATACGTCGATGCAGTATCAAGCAAAGACAACGGAGGCGGATCGCGATCAGCCCCCTTCGGTTTGTTCTTGGCCATGCCTTCTTAGCGCGAGATGAATGCATGTTTTCTCCGATTTTCGAAACCCACCGAGTACCTCCTATATGCCTACTTAGTGAACGCGCGCGTCAGTTGATTATGCAACGGTACAATGTAGGCACGACAGTTATCGATTGCATAACCTGCAGTGGCGTGCATGACGAACAGAGTAACAGATACAGCCGCACCGTGCGCGTAACTTCACTCTACGTACTCCAAGATTTAGTCCCCTCCATTCTACGTCCGAAGCATTCGCAACTTATTATTCGCAATCAAATGACGGCAACGCGCGCCTACGATGTAAGTGCCGGCAACAGTATCGTACCTACACAACAAGCAGGGCGTGAGTGATACCGATGACGCACAAGGTTCGCCGAGTCGACAATAGGGGAGCGTCATCTTTTTGGGTAACCATCGCAGGCCGCCAATGGCGCAGCTGGGACGAAACAGGCGCGTCGATGGACTCAATGAACCTCAGGTGGTGGCAAAGCACCGCTATTTCCCTCCTCGAGCTCTCACGCGTTTCCTCGGGCACGTGCTTGGCCTGTCTCCCTCCACCCTCGTTCGGTCCGTCCGCGTGATCCTCTCACCCTCAGCTTCCCAACAATTACTCTTCAAACTGAATAACCAAAATTCCTTTTTCCGAAGTCTTACGAAAACCCGAGCCGACCCCGAAAATTACCCAGGAAAATATATCTATCCTCTTTCTGCGCGAACCATTTTGTACCGACTGACCAACTGCCTTGCAGTGACTACAAGTTCTGACTGTCATTCGATTTGCTTCAACGAGTTCTGACACAGTGAATTGGTGGCGATGCATTCAGTCGTGTCTCTTTGCCACTCAAAGAAAGAATCGGAAAATACAATTTGTACGAATCAAATTGTAGACAATCATTTATGAAAGACTATCTTGCATTGATTTAATGTTAGTTCTCCTTCACACGTCGTCTTATACAATTCAATAAGTAACAATGAGTATGTAAGCACAAGCTTGTAATTTTACATTTCCCGTGTATCCCAACGTACTTTGCAATAATTTGTTAGTCGTATTACGCAGGAGCTGAAAATGCAAGTGTTATAAAAGTGCACGTCGATTTCCTCGTAAAATCAACCCGACATTGCAACAAGAATGGGCGTAATAATTTAAATGCTTTAACAAAACACATACGGAGGACATAGCGGGAATTTTTATGGCCCTCCAGAGGTATAGGAGACGGTGGGCCAGAGCCCAACCTTTAATGGATTTCGGAGTGCGGGTAAGCGCAGGGTGCAGCGGAGAATGTGAGAAGAACACCGAGAGTCACGAACATTGGCTGTGGTGGACATCAGCCAGAGTGACTCAGTGGTCGTGAACGGATGACGTAAGATGCACGCGGGGTTGAGGAGACGACGGGCGCATTCTCGAATCTCTCACGTCATTACACCACCAGCCATTGAAGATGGTCTCCGAAACCATAGCAAGGTCTAGGGATTTGGGCCGCGCCCCTAAATCAACTCGTACCGTGTACGGTGTCCCAGACTCCCAAGTCAAATTCCTAGCAGGTCTAAGCTTCTGGTTCTAAGTTTTGATAATATAATAGTTTTAATAAATAAATTTCATTTGAAGCAGACTGGTCCTTTGGAATACCTTTCGCCAGTATGCCGCACCGTTGCCAAGTTATTTCACTAGAGTTGTTATCAAAACAACATGTAACAATTTCTCACTGGGAATTCGAGATAGCAGAGTTACATAAGCTGGACAAAGTACCGATTCACTTATCGTTCACAACTTATCGAACGCAATGTTTATCAATAAAGTGTGCGGTTAAACACAGCCCGCCCAGACTCCATACACGTCGTCGCGTCCACTTGTACGTTGTACAGCTACATTTTTTTTTTGTACATGATAGACTTCTATCTGTCAAACCTAAGTGGATTGGTTTCTTGACCAAAAAAACTGGTTTCTTATCTGCCGGTATGATTTTAGCGAACAATAATAGAACAATTGTATGATAGTTCTACATACAGAGTTCTACTGTAGGTGATGCTAACAGATGTATATTCCTTCGATTCCATATTTATGTGCAAAGGAATATTTGGTTCTATTAAAGAAAAGACGTGAAAACTGTTTTTTCAATCGATCTGGTGAATTGTTAGGGAAGCACTTGACTCGTTTCGTAAAAGTAGAATAAAATATGTAATATCAAGAATGGTACTGATCAACAAAAGAAAATACATTCGTATCAGATCTTAGATGGAGAATACTAGATCTTATAGAAATTCTCCGAATACCCTCATATGTTACAATAGAACAGTTCTCTATTTCTTATCTCATACTGCGTTCCAAAAACAGACTATCTGTCTTAGAAAAAAAAAAAATAAGATAAAGGATGGAAAAATCCTGTACGGCACATTGATGATGCAATTATATGGGCACTATGCAACACTAACTGCCTCAGTTTCGCAACGAGTCGTAAGTACGAACAAGAGATTGTTCACGTCGATTTAAGTTAAAAGTCATTGCATTGCACAATATGCAACAGCGTTACTGAACTAACGGCTAACTACCAAGCATTCAAGCGGTAATAGTAACGGTATAGTTATAATTAATTCTGGGCCTTGCAAGTATTTATCTCAAAGGCATGGAACTTTTCCAAAAGTATAAGAATGAGCTTCGAGCTTTGTACTCATTGAGTTGTACATTTTGTTCTCTCTATGACATGCGGCTCAATCGAGGTAAGGTCGGTTCACGATAATGCGACGTGCCTTACGCAATCCTAAAATACTGGATGAAGCCCTTGCGATGTCTTAATATATATTCAGTGATGTTTTCCACCTGACAACTTGGCCCGGACTAGCTGCACCCACGCAGTTACCATGGACTTCAATTACAGCCAAACAGAACATCAGCAAAATAATTATCAATTGAACAATTTGGCTTGACTTAGGGATGGTTTTTTTCGAAATACGTAGCCCATTACGTCATCGATAGACATATTCCGGATACAATAACTAATTATTTACACAGCCTTACTTTCCGCAGCTGTCAATCATCTGTTCATATCGCGACAACATCGTTTGTACAGACTTCGTGTACATTGACACGGTGAGTTCATCCTGCTTTTTACTTCAGTTTTTTCGGTAAGTTAATTGATCCAACTGCATGCAGTACTGTGGTGATACGTCACTGACGTCAATATTTAAGGTCTACGAACACGAATTAGTGGCGGCAAGTGCCCTTGAGAATAATATTTTCAAAGTATGAGAGTCAAAAATGCATTCCTGTAAATGCAATTTAAAGAATTGAGGGACAATTTATGGTTAGTCTATACGACAATCAGTTGTATTTACATGGAGTTTATAGTAACCGCATTATTGTTTCGTTGCCTACTCCAATGACCCACGTGTTTGGATTCTTCTTGGCACTGCGTTAACGTGGCGATAGTACGATGTTTGACAGTGTACAGATGTTGAAAATGTGACTAGGAAGCTACCTCGGCGCCAAGTTAGAAAACAGAAAGATATCAGGCCTCCACTGTACGGTGATAGCATTTTGACTACGCAGAAAAACGTGTTGTCCGAGTAACTCATATTGATTCTTCTTGAGTTCTCGATCTTTCATTACTAAAGAATCACCAAATAGACTATCCTGTAGGCGGTGAGAATTTAACACCAGGAAATTACCATTATGTATCAGCTAACGTATTTCGGGTAAACTGCGCAGTAATTATAAGCATATTTCGACAATGCCTTTGTTTACTTTGACACGTTACAATTGCAGTTGCAGTTGCAGTTGGCAAGCATCTTGCAATTAGATTATATTGGATCTTTTCGCACTGTGCAATACACGTGCAGGAATTCGGTAGAAATGACTATATATGTATATATATTCAAAAGCTGGTAGTATATCATACATCCTATGCAACAGAGTGCTCAAATATTTTTGCACCGCTTGATAATATGTATCTACTTACGATACGGGATATTCATTGTGCAACTTATGCTCATTTTGTTTTTGAACTAATATTTAGTGTGAGTATATAAAAACTCACCCGTCTACGGTTCCAACGTTTCCAGACAGGAGTTGAACACTCATGATCACAGTGACACGGAGACAGTATTAGGTGTGGCCGGATGTGTTTTTCGAACCCCTGAGATAAAGATAGCTCAGCCACCCTGCGCAGAGATATTTCTTTCTTTGTACACGCACACACCCGTGCAGCGCTACTAACACTCAGCATTGTAGCCTACAGTCCTTGCATGACTTAGTTGTGACATATAATTGCATCCAGCATCAATTGGAATGCAATGAAAATAGTACAATTTTCTCGAACAGAAGAAACTATTCCATGGATTTTTTATCTCCAGGATTCGAATTTGATGACTTAGTTTGCGATCTTATTAGGTCGCATGCGGTTAATATCACTTTGAGTAATTGTACATAACTACTATTGATTGTTACTACTTTCACGTGCGACTCTGAAATCTCTACAAACAGTTGACGCCATTTGTTGCGTACGTCTTTTAACATATGCTAGTCTTAACTGCATCCTTACAATACACTTTGACCTCTGAGTGTAGATCTAGCGTAGAGGTTGGTATGTGTTAACTGGTATTTCGAGTACGTACGTATCCCTGCAGATGTTACGAAACCACGTATACTGCACCCTGAACCTGGGACACATCTACTTTAGCATTTCGTTTCCCACTTATTTCGATCGGATGTCTTTAGTCATTTTCTCATCTGTGGCTATGAATAATAACTCGGATAATCGTTCATGCATATTGATTCATTACATCTACTCGCAACTAGATGACTACGTGAGTTGTAAGCGTGAGACGTTCTGAGTCTTCAGTTTCGCCTCCTTGAATCTTTTGTTTAAACGACCGTTGCATTAATCAGTATTCAGAAAAAAAATTTCTCTACTTCATGAGTTAAAAATATTTTTATCGATTTCTCAGTTTTATGTAGCCAACAGAAAAAATGTACTAAACTCCGATGTTCTCAGTAAGATTTATTTTGAGAGAAAGGGTTACATTTTTTATGCCCAGATACCCACACGATTCTTAAAAATTAAGTAAGATCATCGCTGGCTTTCTGTATGTTTCTCAAAATCATCTCCCAACCTTATTATCATACCCTGCAGTGTACTCTAAACTACACATATGTTCAAATCAATATCACTGTGCTCACCATTTCGAAGTTGCGCATAGTTATTGTGTGTAATACCAAGTGAATGACCCTATTATGCTCGGTCGACGTAAGTTGGCGATGTAGGTGGATCTAAATGCCATCTTTTACCCGGGAGTGGTTTCACATGTACGCGACACTCGCTTGTTAGTTGTGCGATTACAGAATTGGGAAGCTATTTGGTTCCGATTACATACCAAAACCGATGGTCGCAATGCTGATGCTCCGCGCAGGACTTAGGCATTCTGGGTAATCTCAAAAGCATAGAAAAACAGAAACTAATTCTGACCAACTTCTCTGTATAGGTATGTAATACCAGCGAGGCCAGTAGAGTGTTTTTGATAGTAACATATCAAGTCAAGCTTTTTGTCATGATTCACCAATTCAAATAAAACTTTGTTTGCTGCCCTGACCCAGCCATTGACCTGGCGCAGGAAATTCTCTATCCAGTTATTACATTAATGGGTAACGCTACCTTTTGACGGAGTAGATTATACCATTTGTGAGAATTTGTAGAAGCCGCAGGAGATATATGGATATCGATTGATGATAACTGCGATTACCGACGCGAGATTCGCGAAGTTCAACACTGAAAGTGTTTGAAAGCACAGTCTTACCCATAGGTCAGGATGCTACTATACCGGCTGCATGCTTTCAGTTCTTCAACTGTGAACAAACAGAAGCTGACATGGCAGCCAAAGTAGACCAATTCTTATTATGATTATTATCATGATCCAACGCTTTAAACGCAGATTACTCATGAGCGTGTACGGGCCTGTATCGTAGGCATGTCGATTCTCTTTAAAAAAAATCGATCTCCGATTCGATTCGAATCGAGCATACTAGAATTGATTCTTGTTCAAATCGAGCATTAAAAGATCGATTTTCGATTAATCGCGCCAATTTCAAACATACCTAATATAGATACAGGACATTATTGATGACCATTTATCGCAAATACAAGTAATTGTATAGAAGTTATTAAATTATTAAACATAATATCACGCCTATATTCCTCCGAAAGAATAGGTAGAGGTGGGGATCGAACCCAGGATCTTTTGCTCAGCAGCAGTAGTACTTGCAACCACTAAACTAATGTTTTTCCACAGTATATTTTTGATAAATAAACTCACTCACAAGAATAGGTTAGTTAGAATAGTTAGGTTAGGTTTGAGTGTTTGACGTTTAGAGACGCGCCCGGAAAAATAAAATGTTTTTTTTTTTGTTAACGCTGCGTTTTGTTAACGCAAGTAACGCCACCTTTGGAAGCGTTCATAAAAATGTACTCTATGGTGCGTTCAAATTATCGACCAAGTACTATCAGTTGCTTTTGCGTCCGATAACAGCAAAAAATTAATTGATGGGTCCGATTCGGGAGGTTTATGGATCGATTCATTGAATCGATGTAGGATTCAAAATCGATCTGAAAAATCGATTATATCATTCAAAATAATCAATTTTTCGATTAATCGATTTTGAATCGACATGCCTACTGTATCGCGATCAGTGTGCGCTGCGAACGCTGCAACAAGCAGACCCGTGTAGGCCGCTATCTTAGGGTTTCTCCAAGCACACATTTTCATCAGAATCGTGGATTCAAGTCGACTCGTTGACTGATTATGAAGATTGCTGAGTACAACCAGCCATGGATATTATTTTAAAGTAACAATGAGGGCACGACGGGCGCGGGCGTAATGACAGTGCCCTACATATACTGACTCGCTAATGGGGCTTACAATACAACGTGAATTAGTCTGTAACTGCAGGAAAATTATCTACTGAGGCTACTTTCACTATTCTTTACGAAGCTGCGTCGAGCTTCATAATACCTCGTTTAGCTGGCTACCTTAAGATGGTTCTATAGTCAGTTTTTACTGACCGAGTGATATATCACTGATTTCGACTATTATCTACGCTTACGTATCACTAACGCAAAAAAGGTACTGATTAGGGATGCTCTATCTCTTCGAGTGAATCGAATTTGAGAATCGATTCTAATCGATACATGATCGGTCAATTTCTGAATCGATTTCAACACAAAAGATCGAAGTATGTTTAAATTCTTGGAAAATATAAGAAATGATGCGTAAAACTCCTCAAAATATATACCATCGATAACTACTAGCTAATAAAATCGATTCTGGAAATAATCGATTTAGATCTACGCATTCGTCATACTCCTGGCGCCATTCTAAATCCAGTACCGAATAGGAACATCCAAAAAAATTTTTGTTTCCTGCCAAAATAATGTCAGGAACTGTATACCTGCAATAAGTGGTAGTCTAATTACAGTAATACATTTCTTGGAATTATTGTTGCGTGGAATAAAACTTTTTTCACATATTTGTATTCGGTAAATAAAATGGTGCTGTCAGTAGCTTTCTTATGATAGTGATGTGTAATCGTATGTAATAGCCAGAATAAGTGGTTGTGTGCCAATGACTAGCAATGCAAGTGACAGGACAAACAAACGCTACGTTGATCATATACACGTAAAATTTTCATAGATGGAAAGCTTGTTTCAGTTTTGATTCGAAAAGATAGTAAGCTACTGAGAACCCATTAATGAACATTATAAACCTGAGGATCGATGATAATTTGTTGGTACTTATCCGACAGGGATATAACTATAAGGAAAAGACGAAGAAGAAGACGGTAAGTTGAACATGTCGATAATTATAACTCGAGAACTTATCCTGATGGGATATAGCCAAACGTGAAAGTAGAAAGGAGAAAAACTGTATTAGTGAAAATGTCAAATGTGTGTGACCACGAGATATCCAGGTTGTTGTCTATGATGCCATCTCAATCATATTTTCATCCTCACTTTTTTTATTAAAGTAATGTATGTACAGTACGTGGTACCTGCATTTGGTACTTACACGTAAAAATACCAGTAGTGAAGTAATTCCTTAAAAATGTTAAGCATTAACATTGTAATAATAATAATAATAATCATAATAATAATTGTACCATGTTTATATGTAAGTATAATAAACCTCTATTTTACAATAATAATATAAATCAAGATATTAATGATACCATTATAATTGGTAATATTAATAATAATAATAAGAATTTTAAATATAATAAATAGTAAATACATTACATTTCGAGAGAATTAGACGTGAATCAAGTACGCAGCTGCAAAAAAACTTTATTTATTGGCTGAAAATACGTGAAACGGCCAATCTTTATTGGATTAGAGTTCAGAGATTTTAGTGTACTAGCAAAAATAAGATTGCATTATTTTGCAGTTGCGTACTTAATTTACGTCAATAATCGAGTCCACAAAAGCAAGAAACTAAAATTATCTCTAGAGCCACTCGATATAAGACAGTCGGACTCTGCATAACTTTAGTCAATGCTTTAACTCATAGGCCTAACTTGTTGCATTTGTTGAACATATATATTCAAATTATTATGTATCTCACAAATAAAAGGATCAGGAACACCCATCCATACTAAACACTGTCATACATTTTTGTAACTCTAATCGTGAATCTGTGCTCTTATTATAACGTCTATTTTAAAAAATTTTCTATTGATTTGTTAATCAATAAATTCATTTTCATTTTATTTTCTTCTTTTATCATAAAAAATATTCAGCAATCATATAATTTTGTTATATTTCGTACATATATAATAATATCTAATATATACTTTTACATCAATGTACGTACAGCGTTTGGAACTATTTCATTGATCGTTAATAAACTGTTATCCCAATACTTTCCCACACATCATCTATTAACGATTCATATCAGTAGGAGTGCTTGCTGTTCGTTCTGAAATATTAAAACCCATTTCAAGCACCATAAAGACAATGCCGATATTATATTCCACAAAACTCTAAGTTTTGTACAGAGTCTAATTTGCGGGTTCGAAGGAATGTGGATTTAATATACACGTATATATAGTTGTAAAGGCATAACTAATTAGCTTCCTCAGAAAAAATATTGCCTTGGCGAATGTGTGTGTATTTCGGTGTATGTGCGTGCGTGTCTGTGACAGTACATATTGCTTCATAAAAAATAATATATCTAGTCAAAAATGAAGGCAAAGGTGACTTGGATTTAATCTAATTATTATTCTACTGTTTGTGATCAAACTGACATGCTTTGAAATTCATTAATGTCACCCCTCGAAATTCTCGTATGCATTATATTCATTGACAATCGTATGGATTGTTTTACACGTTTTTAGCTCGCTCGAATTCGCGAGTGATATGTAAAACAAACATTACGTCTTGTTTACATATACTATACATATTCTATCTAATTTATCTTTGATTGTTTACACTATCGCTTTGGTAGAACGCAGTTGGAATAGCCTACCGCATGAACGTAACTGGCAGAATTTCAGAAAATAATCATTTATCTGCACCCGATAATTTCAACCAGCTTTAACTCACTAATTGATAATCTTTTCTGCTATTCGCATCTTCACACTGCCTCATACTACTAATGAAACAGACATTTACATGTCTTTATTTTCAATTGTAAAAAAGAAGATAAGAACTAATGAATTTTCTACGAAATGTTGATTTAAAACATCTGTCTCACAATCAGCCACCATTTGTAACACTCAAACTTCACCACACTTAGGCCACAAAATTGGACACGCAGCACCGCTTGTGTAACAATAATTTTCACTACTTTTCATATTGCGACTAATACTGCGTGAGAAAGTTTTCTAAAGTTTGAGTTATTAAAAATACTCGTGAAATGTAACGTTTACTATGTATATATTTTATTTTCATCGAATATCATGTCTGTGTAAAAGCCATGCTCGATATTTTAACATCACATGACTTCTTGCCTTCAAATCTGTCCGTGAATGGCATACTATAACATGTATACACATATTCAACATTGAAGACAACAATTAGTGTAATATTTATATGATGGTACCAGTGCCAATTGAAATGTTTTCATTTATTTATTCTAGTTTTATTATTTAACTTCTTTTTTTTTATTATAGATGAAGCGGTCACGGGTCACTTGATTTCTATGCAAGTTGAGCCTCGCCGTGAGCACTGCTATTATTTCTCCTCATTTTTATTACCAAAATATTTCTATATTCTGTAAGCCAGAGCAGGCATGCACATCGTGTGGTATCTGCAGCATTTTTGAATTTCTACTTAACAACTTGTAGGTGACCATTGAAAAACTTAATTTCTTTCAGTCAATTAACCAAATTATGAAGCTCAATTTGAGCTTTAAAAATAAAAACCAAACACAAAACAGTCATGCTTGACTTCATTAGCAAAATATTTCTAACCCAATCGATAACATACGAACTATATTGTGAACAACGATAAATAGCCCGCGAAGCTGATCATTCCAATTTCTAAGCATTTCACTAGCTGTAATAACTGAAATACCTCTTCGTAGCGCATAATCGAGGGATCATCCCGGATCCACGACTCGATGATTGTTTACCGGCATAATGATGTATATACACACACACACATACATATGTGTATATATATATATATATATATATATATATATGTATGTATATGTATCATATATAAACGCTTGTAGGTTGGAGGAAGATGAGATGCAAAGTTACTCACCGCTGTAGCATAAAAAAATATGGAACTACAGTAGTAGCTAAAGTTTTCAGGTAGTAGGCTCATCAGTGTGAGGCGGACGGCACTGGGTTCATCTGGCTGGACATGTAGCAGCAGTAACATGGAGCCAGAATGTTTGGGTTCCTTTGACATAAACACATAGACGCATTGTTGACACGGCCGATAACGCGCGCATTAGAACATACAAAACCAAGATCCACGGAGCCTAGATATAAGGAGATCGATCGACACAGGTGTTTTGTTTTTATTTGCGGTCAGAAAGAAGAATAAAAAGATCACTTTTTCACAATGGCCACCAGGGTAGCGTGGAGCGGTGGTGACGTTAATGTCAAGTTCGTGGCGTCAGTTTGTTATTGTTTGTATCACGTGATCACAGCATTCCCCTTCTAAACCTGACAGTAGCAACACCAACGCCCCTAGTATAGAAAGTTTTTTCTGCAAATTTTCGGCCGTTTCTTATACAATAAGATCATTCCCCTTATATCTAGGCTCCATGCCAAGAACTAAGAAGACTTACACCCGTATTCATAGTCCTCCCTTGAGGAACAAGGATTCCTTGTTCTCATTTCACGTTTCATGAACACGGAATCCTTGTTCCTCAAGGAAGGACTATGAATACGGGTGTTAGAGACCAGAAGACCGAACTTGGGTGGTCAGGTAGGTAGGTCTGTATATGGTAGCCGCTTGGAAGCGCTGCTAAGCGTAGAAACTTGCGCAACGCGGTACTGCGCAATCAAGTAATTTGAAATAATTCGATTTTTTCCCGCTATCTTGAAATTGATGAATGTGGAGGAGCGCAGTATCGGAGTGCGCAAGTATTCTACACTTAGCAGCGCCGCCAGGTGGCTACCATGTATTGGCCGAACTCAAACTACGGATTTGGATAAGAGTACGATCTCCTGGTCTCTAGTCTTCTTATACGAAACACATGCCTCATCTGCTGCTGCAACTTCTGACTGTTTTGTTGATCAAAGCTCTGCTCCCCGTGCGGGCTGCCAGGGTTCTGGGCTAATTGCTAGGCGAGATGTATGCCTCCTGTCCCATTGCCGCTACTGGCTGGAATCAAGTTCCCCGTGGTCAGGCTTGCCTTTCTTCCTCGTGTGCTGCAAAGAGAAAGACCGGTAGTTTCGTCGATATGGACCGCGGGCTCTCGCCTTTGATTCATGATCATTAAATGCCAATAATAAACCATTAATGTCTTACTGGTAGCGGTCGAGCGACGTTGTACTGAGTATATCGCTCTCTTTCTCTATCGGACTAACCATGTTCAGACTGCTGGAACTAGTTGCAGCCACGTTCATGGTCGATACAGAATTGACTCCCAACGTGCTAGAGTATTGACTATCACCAATGCTCACCCGCTCATCCCTCGAACTTTGCTCGCTGTTGAACATACCTTCACCTTCTTCAACCGGCAGACAAGTCTCGACCATTGCTTCCAAGCAGTTGACGAATAGTTCAGCACTCTCAGCGGTCGGGTTACACTGCAAATTTGATATATCCAGTGAAGTTGAAATCAATTGTTTGTTTCTAATAGTCAGGATTTATGTACAGCCGTACCTTTGTGTAAGGCCCAGCGAATCTCCACAACCCACCGAAACCACAACTTTGCAAAAAATGCAATTGCTGTTGACTCGTATCCTCGCAGGCTATCATATTCTGAATAATAGCCTGGACTGCACTCAGTATCACTTGGTCGTGACAGGAAGATAAAACGCTGGTGATTTTGGCATCCAGTAGATTGTGGCTGAAAGGAGAATTTTCAAGAAATTTAGTATGATCGTCAACGATTCACCTCAAGGAAGCTGCGCTCGACATACATACTTGATAAAATAAGACGATAAAACCACGAAATTTAGGGATTTGACTCACATAACTGGAAACACCTTTGGAAATACGACTGAGGCCTCTGCAAGGTATTGATAAAGAATTCTGGTCTCGTTTTCATCTGTGGAATACTTGACTAGCGTGGCCAGAACGGTGAGTACCAGTGTTTGAGTGGGGAAATCCGTCAGCACCTCGGGGTCCAGTAGTACGTTATTTTCGTTACTGACGCTAACTCTAGCACTTCGATTCTATACAGAGTCATGAAATAACAGATAAATAGGTGGGATGCTGAAGCATTTGGTGATCTAGCATTATGGTTATAGCCATATTTATTACCAAAAATAATGAGCAAAATGATCTCAAAGATGTTGAATACATAGTAAATAATCGATCATATCTCAAATCGTAACGATTGTGAACGTAATTATTATGCAGCGTTTTACTCATATACCGCATCACACACACCTTCGCTTCCGAGTCGTTGATCGGCTTGGCCTCCTTCGTGGTCGGCACGGAGAACGATCTCTGTGTTTTAAATAAAATGCGGCCAGTCTTGTTAGTTGGGCATGTTGTTTCATGATTTGATGGTAGGTATGATGTTAGTACACATTACGGAATTGTAAGACCCGATGCAGGCACAGGCAGGCATACCAAGATGACACATAAATGGAATGAGGAACATCAAAATTACATTACGAACAATAATTACTACACTGTAAATTTCATTTTTAGCAGCTTGTAACTACTTTCTACGGCTATTGATTACAATCGCTGTTATAAATATAATTATTAATACTTGTAGAGGAAGGTATGTATGACATATATGATAATCCACGAGCACAGCATCTTGTGTGATCGTTGCTACAGACAATCATATCTGTGCATTTCACAAATATAAGCATAAGAATGGTTCCGTTATATTAATAAACCATGCTGACCCGATGATGGAAAACAATTAGACAAGCTACTAAATGGATCAAGGTAAGCTTAATTCCTTTCAAACAATGAAAGAACACCCATTTTTCAGCTTGTGTAACAAATAACACGAATACTGGATATATTAATTTTTTTATCACTGATATAGAAGAGCGGAGCACATCGATTAGTAACGTTGGTTGTTCAAGCAAATTCAACTTCTGCAGATTAAAAAATTACACAAATACAAAAAAAAAAAAAACTTTCAGTTTGTCAACAATTATTACAACTATTACTGTTCAATGTATAGTATACAATCCGATTATCCAAAAATAACTGTCAACAATGGCGATACGGGAAAGTCACAACTCACAAAATAGAATAAGCTTTAACGATGTACACAAATGGAGTAACTTAGAATACGATCTAAGTTAATAGATTGATCGTTTGTAAAAGATTCCAAGCGAATACAGGCAGCTTATAAAACCCACCTGATGCGGCGTGTGCTGCTTCTGCTGTTTCGCTTGTGTGATTGCCGATTGATCCAGGAGATCCCACGACTTTTGCCTTCGATTCGCGGGATTCGTCATGCCGCCAGTAGAATCCTGAGAAATCGGAATGAAAGCTATACCTAGGTGATAGATACCTAGGGACTTCGAAACTTGGTATGTTATAGCCAGGTGTTAGATAAATTTGCGTTTATATTTTCATTTCAAAAATTAGAAACTCACGGTATTGTGCGGCACTAGAGTATCTAGGAAGTCAGTGCTTCCGGATTCTGCAACTGCGCGACCCAACGAATGGCGAATATGACACCTACTGCGTACTTCTTCAGAGACTGACACCAAGGCTAGGATAGGCAAAATCGAGATATTCACTTTGCGAAGGTAAATGTCATTCGATGTAGAAACAAGAAGCAACATGTACCAGCTAGATAAGCCACACTATCCGGTGTCACTTCAAACTTGTCTCGCCTAAGGGGTTTAGCAACAATGGCCAATAGCATAGTCAGCACTCTCGCTGTTCTGGAAACAGTTGTAGGAGTCGGATGTCGATAGCCCTTCAATAAATGCCCTACCAGAGCAAAGTGGAAGTTTGTTTTGAAGGACAGACCAACTGCGTGGTCCAGTTGCTTAAAATGCCATTCTAAAGGCTCCCGAGTAGACATCATAACTTGTTCCAAAGTCTTGAACAAATATTTTTCATAGTTTGGGCAGACAAGTCAAAAGACGTCAAAGTATTCAAACTTGTAGGGATTAAAATCATTCTGGCCTTCAAATTTTACCTTATCATCGAATATCCCTTGAGAATCAAGTGTATGCAAGTTCTGTTCAAGTAATGCCAGCCCAGATGCATAAAGAGAAGCCTCATCGAGTTGTAACACCGAGGTTGCAACCCAGAAGAGGGAACGATGTATCGGAGATTCCTGAAAGAAACATAGACAGAGGATTAAGAGAAAAAACAATTCATAAGAGAATTTAAAAATATATAAACAGGCTGCCAAAGGATCGGAGTTTGGAAATAACGTAATTGAATACTCACGGGCCTAAGAAGGGGTTGAAGTCGAGTCAAACACATAACTATAGCCTCGAGAAGAATAATGTCGTCGAAACTTTCGAGGGCCTTGACAAGTATCCTTAACAATTGTTTTATATCTTGATCTGTAATGCTCTTACTTATACAGCCAAAGACGATGAGAGCTCTGGGCTGTAGAGCTGGATTGAAGCAAAAGGCGAAACTCTTTGCTAAGGTTGTCCAAGTCTGGAGCCAATCACAGTCAGGAATGTCCCTCATACAGGCCTCCATTATTTCAAGAAGTGCATCGGTGATCACCTCTAAACTAGTGAGAGCCAACCTTTCTCTGTCCTGTCCACCGGACAAGCTGCGTTCATTTCCAAACCACTTTTCATTGGAATGCCTGTAGCTTGACCTAAAGGCAGTAACGGCAGCTGACTTAACTTTGCTTATACCAAATAGCAGGTAGAACTTTGGGAGGGAAAACTCGTCCAAACTAAGTCTTAGCACTCTTTGAGTATCCTCCGAAAAGGAGGGTTTGGTACAGGTACACAAGGAATGAATAATGTTAATCACTAATCCATGAGTCGATGCCCTCATGCTCAAACTCCCGGAGCAAACTAAGAAGGTTACAGTGTGAAACAGGTACGGAAGATGCCGCCCCACGTCCAAGCAATTGTTGAAGGATAGCATGAGCAAGTATCGGGCCAGAATGGCAATGTCATGCCACATTGCGTGCTGCTCCAGCAAAGCAGTTGGAGAGGTGCACGTCTTGTCAACGACCCTGCAAAGTCGTCCAATGACCTTTTTCGCCACTAACTGAACATTCGCCGAAGCCAGAGCGACGGCCGTGTCAGCCATAATTTCGACCATGGGTGTTCCAAGCCCATATCTAACACTCCGTTGTATGAAGTTGTCTAGGACCATATCGATCAGCTCTGGTACCTGACCTATACTTCCCCAAATCTTTGCTTGTATACTAGGATACATTTGGACCTCTTCAATAGTCAGAGTTATCAGCTTCTCCAATATCTGAGTTACCTGTTTCTGACGCTTGCTCTCGTCAGAGGGTTTGCAAAACCTCACGAGATTCACCAGCCACGGGGTCATATACTCTAGGCACAAATGCTTCAACTCTATATTTGATACCCTGAAGCCTTGAATACACTCCTCGAGGAACTCCAGTGTCAAATGTGGTTCGTTTGTCGCTAGTTTTTCACTAACTGATTTAATAAAAATTGTGTTATTGGAGGGAATACACAGACCTGAAGTCTCTAATAGCTGTCCTTCTATCTTGAGATCAAACGTCGCCGTCAGTGCGCAAAGCTGATTGTACGCCGCTGTTCTCAGGTTCGGATCTGAACTACCGAGATTCAGAAGAGCCATGTTCAGCAGAGTACCAGGTACGTCTTTAGGGCGTATTTTTTGGTGTACAGTTACGGAATCTGGCTGGGAAAGCTCCCACCGATTCCTTATATGAATAATAGCTTGCACTATGCTATCACAGTCGTTGTGTATGAAAGAAAGAGGTCCAGATTCATTGGCTATTGTGAGCGTGAACTGGTTATCATCGACCAAGCAGACCTCCTCTATTTCAGAAGCGTAATAAACGTCGTTCAACAACACCGCGTGAGACAGAACTTTGCATTTTTCAGCAGAAGTTATTTGAATTGCGGTAGGGCCAACTTTAATGGCAACTTTTGTGTCCTTGTGCGAGAGTTTGAGCGCATTGTTGAACACCTTGAGATCTTCGTCTAGGGACAGTGTCGCACCAGGTAATTTTTGCTGTTCAAGATCGATCAGATCGTTCAGCCTCCCGGGAGCTTCTATGAATACCACCTTTCGATTCCCCTTCAAAGGGGCTAGAATTCTATCGTGAAACTTTGTGTACTCGCGGACCCAGCTATTGCAATTATATATATAAGCCGCGTGAATGTTCTCATACGCGACTTCGGGAAGAACGTAAAACCATTTCTGCAAAAATTCCGTCCTGAAACGATTGTCCGAACAAGTATGAGTAAAATCTACTACAAGCTCAAATGGTGAGTGACAAAATGGCTTCAGAGTAAGTATCACGTGATAGATCAACAGGTCGCCGTTTGTTTCACCAATTCTGAAAGAATACAATTCATTAAATCAGGGAAAACAACTTCAAAAAATTTGCTCAAATGAAATCCTACTTGTATCTCCGAGCAATATAGTAGAACACAGGATAGCCTTGCTTGCTTGTTCCAGCTTGATAGAAAATATTCAAACTTTTGATACTTTTGAACTCTTCCTTTTCATGCATGTTATGCTTCACCATGATTTCCTCAAAGTTTGTTGATGACATGTCGATACTTGACCATCGATCGAAGGATGAAAATAGCAAACTGGAAAAGACAACGAGAGTGTTATGATTCAACACCAAATGCTGGAATATGTCAAATATTGCTGTACACCACATGTCACACTTACTTTGAATCTACCGGCTTGTGCTCTGGAGGTCCTAAATAAGCCAGTAATGTAGCCATCTTGTCAAACGGCCTCCTGCCAACGGCTTTATGGTCTCGGCTGCTGCTCAAATAATCTCCAATCCTCTCCTGGTGATTCCACAGAAGTCTGTGCAAAGCCAAAACATTGGTATCTGATATGAAAGACATAGGATGATTCGCCTGATCCACTGTTTCGCAATCAGAAGCAATTTGTATGAAGAATCTCCTGCCAATTTCAAAGTGTGCTCTAAGGAAGTCATTGAACGGGAGCATGTGCTGCTCTTTACTAAATTCCACATGATTCGCGATGTTCTGCAGAATTTTGGACATTAGCATCAGGCCTCTCTTGACCGGTGTAGGAACTTGCTTACTGACTATCCCCATTTCTTGCGGCGAAACAATCGCTGGATTGATGAATCGCAAAAATATTACCGTACCCACAGCTCCGATATTATTTTGTGGGCACTGTGGGAATCTCTTGCTCAGCACTTGGTACAAACAGTGACACATCGATCGTAACTGTGGAGGGAATCTACGGGAAGGGGAAAATACCAAGCAAAATCAGCATATAGGGGAAATAACACCCAGCTTTCCATCCATATCTTCTACCATTAAAGAGGACTCACTTGTCTGCTGACGACACAATGGCGTCAAATACTCTTTGAGTAAGAGCTATTAAATTTCGGCCGTTTTTTTCAATGTCTTCGTTAATGTCGATCCGCGCACTGTCAACTTCAAAGTGGGTCACCGGATCCTCTAGCAATGGTTTTATTAAAGGTTCCAACAAGCTCTGCAAGTAGCTAGCACCATATATTTTGAAACAGAATGCCATGATTTTGCTTCCCAGACTATTCCCTCTGAAGAGGGTTTGCATGCAGTCGGAGACTTCAACCTCGCGGTAAAACATATTCCAAAGGAGAGGTGACAGCAAATGCTTTGCGTCAAACAAGGTGACGAACACTCTCGCCAATTCGTCCATCTGGTTGGTAGTGACCACGTTGGCAAGGGCCATAGCGATTGGCAACTCTCCCTTGTCACTGATCATGGTAACGAGCTGGACAAGCTGTTCGAATCTATCGGCCAGCACAGTTTCGGCTAGAGTATCAAACTCTGTACCTTGCTGAAGGATTTTCGTAAGTACTTCCATGAACGCGGCGCGTGTTTGAAGGTCTCTGTTGTAGCCGAGGTCTGAAATAGGAAATATCGGATGAATATAATCAACTGTTTCTTCAATTTAGTGGCTGAAGCTAATTTGCCGAATTTTACGCGATCTTTAATCGCTCTCACCAATCGAATGCATAAGGCCGCTATCAATGTTAGCACTGAGGAGATTGCTCATTGCTTGAATTGTAGCATTCCGAAGAGTGGACAGTTTCCCGGCGGTCACTCTTTGCCTCGTTACAACCTCTTTTTCTTCAGTCGATTCACTGCAGTCATTCAGCAAATTCATGAATAGGGTAAAGTACTTCAGGAAGAGTTGTGACTTTGCCTCCATTAGGTCACCTCTATCTGACTCCTCGGGTTGAAGGGGTAATCCACGTAACAGCGCTCCAACAGCCTCCATACATGCCTGGTCCAAATCCCTAGAGTAAATACTACCCCAGTGACGTTACAACATACAATCTTGACACAATCAGTTTTGAGTAGATATTTTGTAACATTGCCAAGGATCATTATTTGCTTAAAGATTCGAGTTCTTATTGAACTTTATTTTCATAATTCGGAATTTTGTCGTAATATAATCTGGACCAAGTTCCCTCTATAATGCGAAATAATACGTAATACTCACCTAGTGATAACAGTCACATCGCCGCCACTGGGAGGTGCAATTTGATGACTGGTGCCCATTACCCAATCTGTGAGATACTCTACCAACTTATTCCTGAACTTCATTTCCTGTCTGAAGGCCAAATCGTCGCGCCGCTTCATCATGACCTCCACCAACTGACACAATTTGGTTTTAATATGTATTGCGTGAACGGTCATGTCCAAATGCCTGACATATCTGACAATCGCAAGCATCATCCCTTCGATGCTGGTTACCCCGAGATGTTCAGATGGCTGATCAGTTTTCGAGTCCAAAACGTTTTTCATAATAAATATTGTGTGCTCGATAAACTGCGTGTTCAGATCCGAAACAACAACCTGCCCTTGCTGGTCAAAGAACTTTTCTACAATGCTCTTTATTTGGTCAAACAATATCGGGTACAAGGCTGGGCTCATTTCGTGTCCCACCAACTCCTTGACGTGCTTTTGTATCTGTGCGCCAAACTTTTCGTTGTTGCATATCAACAGCCTCAGGAGATTGAATACAAACTGCGTTACCGGGCAGTACTGCACTTCCTGGTTTGGATTTGCTAAGGTATTGCTTCTCTTTGTCTCAGAGTTTGAAACTAGACCGGACACCGGCCTGCTGGGCGATCTCCTCTGGAGACACACACCGCCCATCGCACATAAAAATCCAGTCATGTTTGCCCATTCGTTTATCTGTTCCTCTAACTCGTGCTCCGAATTTTGGTGGGAAGCTCTCCGTTTTCCAGTGCTACGGTGCGATGGTTCAGTCTGTGGATCCTCGGATTTTGTTTTACGGTAATTTGACAATTGCCGACAAGCCAATTCCCAGTTTCTGAATGTCTCTTCCCAAGCCTTAGTATAATTTAATTGATTTAGTAGATGGTCGTTCAACCTGGTGGGGCTATAACTTGGAAGAGAAATATACTCACAGGTTGCACACCATTGACGCAGTGTTCTATTTTTCTAAGTAGTGTCATAATCCTTTTTTGCAGAGCAGCACGACCTATCAAGCGGAATGACAAAACGTGTAAAAATTCCCATTTTATTTGACGTACTCAAGAACTTACCGTGATTGTGTTCATGATAATAAATCCTACTCTCTCCGCTGGCTGTTGTAAAAATCGAATATCTAATTATCTCAAGCTTTCTTAATTTTTGTATTTACTCCACAAAATAAAGAAATAAGTTATTCCTCGTAGCGAGGCACTGCTGATGAAATATGATCTGCTTTGTCTAGTTACATCTTAAGAGTTAGTAAAGGAGGTTTTATATCCATTTCTTAACGAGTGCTCACCAGTTGTCAGGATTGTCGACGCCTGAGCAAGTTCAATGTACAAGTGGTAGTTTGGTAAAAGGCACGTTACTGCTACCTCGTCACTGCCACAACGGATGTCGGCTTCTTCACAGAGGAGTGCAAAGCATGACATTGCGACTAAAACTGCTTCCATGTCAATGCTCCATAAATACATGAAGAAAACCACCTGTTCAAGAATTAATGATGTAGCGAGTTCTGCCTTGCGCATCAAACATTAGGATCCAGTGGCGAAATAATACCGTTCATTTTCTATTTTCTTCAATATGTTTACGAAAATTATCAGATACACTCACCTCCAACTTAATGTGAGCTTGTTTACAGATGGCGATTTGACTGCCAACGTTGGCATAGTCTTTGTTTTGGGAAAGGAAAGCGTTTCTACAGACGAGTATTTCTCTAAGCCACTTCAGTATGTCTGTGTAATTTACTATTTGGTGTTGGATCAGTTTTTGTGATATGGAGAAAAGGACTTGAGAACTGACATCCCAGAATGTGTTTATTGGAGCTTCGGGATTCCACGCCTTAATTTTGTCAGGGTGATGCAGAACCAGCAGAGCTTCCATCGCCTCGTGCGCAACATCTGGCATCGTTGGCTGATGAACCAGAGAAACTAGTCCATTGATCAGCTCGAGAGTCGAGCTTTGTATTTCATGGCCCGCTTTCCCTTGATTCTTACACACGAATAAATAGATTATTGCAACAGGACTTTGTAACTAGATTTGTCAAAGGGTGACAAAATGACCGGCGCTTACATTCAACATCAACATGGGATCAGCGTGAATCAGTCGCACCATCCAAAGAAGGAGATTCCTGTATCCGGATATGTCTTCTCCCCGATCCTTGTACTTGCTTTGTTCCTTGCCTTTGAGTGTCAAGCTCTGGATCATGCGTAACGGAGCGTGCGATATGTAACCCTGAGCAACCTTGTTCAGAGCATCGGTGAACATGGCTCTCAGTTCTGCGCTGCGTGAATAGACGAGATCTATCTGGGGCCACCAAAGTAATCTTGGCTGTGTGATTATCCTGAAATTAGCAATAATCAGTGGACCCATAATTGATGAAACGAACCACGGTGATATGAAGATGTAACATTACATTCTTCGGATCATGCTTACTTGTACAACGAACTGACCAGGACGAACTGATAAGTCGAAGGAAAGTTTAAGTTCAAACAGACTTTCAGCGCTTCGTTGTTGTGGGGTTTGATGCGAAAGCAACTTATGAAGCAATCGATCATGAGATCAATGTCTTGCGCAATGTAATTCTGCCCACGCGAGAAGGGTTTGCATGGATTGAAGAGGAGGGCCTTCAAGTCGTTTATCACATTTTGTACCAAGGTAAAGGCAACATTATTCGAATCTAATATGTTTATGTAAGTAGAGGCCTTGCAAAGTTTAACACATGTTACTGCGGCAGCTTCGACTAGCTGTCTGCTGGAACCTCCGTGCATGCCCAACCCTCTCTTGACGCTATCGATGAACTGTTTTTTCTTCGAATGCCTAGGAGAACAAGGCGCACCCGAATCTGCGTTTACAATTTCTTCAAGTACTTTCGGAGAGAGAATCAGCAGCATTATCTGTAGAGGCCAAACGGCAGCTGCTCTGCCCTTTTTGTTGTCGGCAAATGTGTCTAGAATGTCGAATAGCTCTCCACACACTTTGGACAAATCGTCGTTTGGCTTTTTCTGAAGATTGGCAAACTCGTGCGGGTAAGTATCCATCCAATTCCATATTGCCTTCTCTAGCGAATTTATCAGCACAAGATGCGCCGACTTTTTCAGCTGCTTGAACTTCTGAATCGTTTCTGTTGCAATTGATACGTGTTAATACGCCAGAAAGAAGACACATCGAATACACAAGCAACTGAACATAACAAATACAGAATCCCGATCATGCAACAACATTTCAAAATATCTAGAGACGAGATATACTAAGAGAGGCAATGAAGTTAAGTTGTAATCTTTATTATTCATTGAAGTTAATCAGCAATTGAATTAACAAACTTAAAACAAGGAACAATTTTACTATTATTCACACCGTACCATTTAAAAGCCTCGTCAATCTATGAACATCAACGTTGATATGCTGTATAAGTTCTATGTCGCTGTAATCTGGATTTTCTTCGTTCGATACTGACAGCTCTTGAAGTCTGGCTGAAATTCTATTAAAGACTGCATTGAAGAAATTTAAACTAAGGGCAAAGAGGACCTTGCTGGCAAGATTCTTGAGATGCGCGTGCTGCGGACTGTCATTGGGCACATCTGCAATGTAAATAATCAAAACTTACGACATTTAACTTCTCTTTCTCGTTTTTAAAGATTCTGCAAGTACCTTACCGATGAATTGGCAAATCTCTCTCAACAATAGTTTTACATTCATCGTTTCGTCAAACTTTGTTGTGTCTTTGGGTTGATTACTGAGGCAGCGTTCTAGCGTATCCAAGACTATGATAATCGATTCGTAGCAGTGACGATCTTGATCGGAAAAATGGAATGAACGTTGACCAACACCGCAAGGTGCCAACTCGTTGACACGTTGCAGCATTTTTGTAAGGCCAGAAATAACCAGCGAGAATCGGTAACGGGATATTTGGATCAGACATTTTTTATTCTTTTCTTCGTTGATGCGAGAGTGTGTTGTTTGAGGACCAGCACGGCATGGGAGCTGTAAAATGCAATCAGCATTTTGAAACTGTGTGATTTTCAAAGGACTAGTAAAAAAAAAAAAAAGTAATTCATAATGGGTGAAATAAAGGACATTGCGGACAAGCGAAAAATTTACTCATTGTTAGATAAGATTTATATCTCTCTAAAACCACATCCGGTTTCCAGATAAATGCAATCTTGTTCGGATCTGGATTATTTAGTTGCAAATGTTTTTGAAGAGGAGATAGTAAATTTAATTATCATCAGTCTTCGCCGATTCAAGTCTAGTTTAATCGCTAACGATGCGTAGGGTGTAATGAGATGTAAAAAAATAAAATAAATATATGACTAAAAAAGTGACTCGTTTAGTTAATACGTTCAAAGTAGCGTCGGCGAATTTCTTATACTTTATAAAGGAGATTATATCCGATTCAGGTGTTTCCGTAATTGTAAATAAGTATTACATAACATTTACGCGCGTCGCAACTTCTCCTCACCCATTCGTATCGCATTAGTGAATGTAACTTTGACGTTCCATTCATGCATCGGGGGACAGTAATTCATTGTTAGCGACAAGATGCGCGCGCTCAGGTGAGGAGTAGGGGGACGGAGGGGAAGGCGGAGAGAAGACGGTGCTGCAAAGAGGGATGATGCAGGGAGGGGAAATCCGTCGAAGCTGATTGGTTATTCGTGCAGTAACGGCGCCGGGGGGGGTATATCGTTTGACGCGAATCATTTGAAAAAAAAGGAACCGCAGAACGTACACCAACGTTCACGGACCACCGGTTCAAAGCGATCCTCTGCTAGATGGGTCGGGAGGCACGGTCGCGAGATTGTGAAATAATTCATCGTTAGCTTTCGTTCGAGGCTGAAAATGAATCGAAAAACCTGTGACCGTGTGCATATCGATTCAAGATGGCCTCGCGCACATCGCCGGCAAAGGCGTCGGCGGGGAAACGGACCCACAGAGAAGGAAGGGGTTTGAGCTGTCTGAGTGTAAATGAGCAAGAAGAAAAATAAACGGATATGCTTTTGAGCAATGCACGAAATAAGAATCATCCCATATAGGTATAAACGGATCTGACAACGAGTATTATACTGCCAGATTTACCGCACGCCACACATGCCGTGAATAATGTTTCATACGCATATACGATGTTGTAACCGGGGAATTGTATAAAACATTATTTATCACGAAGAATTGTATTATTGCGGCTGTAGAAACGGTAGGAATATAAAGAAGCGCTGTCGTTGCTGACAATTGAACGACACGGAGGCTTTGACGCTGTTCCGTTGTACTTGTATCCGATGAGGAATGGGGGGGCTGTACGATGCTTAGTGAGTTGTGTGGGAGTGCAGGGCACATGTGTGCACGTAGGTGTCTTGTAACGCATCCGGCGAGAGCGAACGAGTAGTGCGAGTGCAGAAGGATAGATAAAGAACGAGGGAGTAGGACTTAGGTTGAGGTAAATGCGGGTGGGGTTTCACGCGAAAAAGATCAGAATAAGGTATCGAAACGTTGTGTGGATATCGTTGGTACCTGGTCCTCGAAACGCGCAATCAGCAGATGTGCCCACTCGCCCGGTTTTTGAGTGCCCATCGCCTTCCGGTATTTAGTGACAGGCCGTCATCTCGATACCACCGACCTACACGCTCACATCAAATCGCCGCCATTTACGAACATCAACTGCTGGCTGCCAAGGAACCTCCGAGCAGAGAGGAGTCGGAGGGCAGGAGGACCTCGGTGGTGGGGGTGATGTGCCCCTCAATCCACTAATCCCAAAGCTTCGACGAACTGCCCCACTACGCAACCGCGCCATTCATAAACTCTGAAACCGAACCGACGCGCGACGCGCCTCAGTTTCGTACAAGTACGGCCGACTTTAGCGATCTGTGTTCCTCAAGCTACGAACAATATGAACCTCGCGCAATCTTCGCCAGCCGAATGCTTCGAACAAACCGAAATACCGCTACCAGATGGACTCAGCTCGTACGATAAGCTAAACGTTGCACAACCGGGTATCAGTGATATTGAGGTTTTCAACATTCTACACACCAATTACCGTTTTTACTACTTGAAAAATGGAATGACCAGTGACTGGGACAGTATGCACTTTTTATGTATAAAACTTAATTGTAATAAATCCTTTCAACTTCGTGGACTAACTTATCATCATATTTCTCCCTGTAAGCTAGAAATCGCATATCAGATTCTGATCCGAATAGACTTATGCCAATGAATTATCGGTGCAGAAAAAGTTAATCGTCGAATACTTTTTGTGATTTCATTCATAAAGTAAAATCAATTTTCAGGGAAAACGGCTTTTGGTTCTGTACAGACACATTTACTTATTATTAGGTGAGAATGAATCTGACTTTCATTTTCGCCTTCCATCACAAAACTGGAACAAAACATATCAACATAAAATGTTTCAAAGTGATATAAAAAATCAGAATATTACTTTCCTTGCTATTCTTGAACAAATAACACTATGACTAGTTAAAAAATACAGAATAGTCTCTTATCACTAACATCGCCTAATTATGTGACTTAAAGCTATCGTCTAATTACAATGATTATGACTATTCGACAGCATATATACTATCGATTACTTTGTAGTAGAGAGATTTGCATTGTCATTCAACTATAATTACCAAGTTTCTCTCACTTTACACCTTTTCAGTTTCAACTCAACTAAAACTGATAGGTTTTTTTTTTTTTTACTATCAATTGCTGCTTACGATCTTAAAATTGTTTATATGTTGCACTCAACTGAATTGTGCCAATGAAACGTGCACGTGAACAAGTTTCGATTTTATTTAACGAGGAAGAGCATGATTTTCTTGGTATCTACTAGAATAAAACGCAGCTTAAAAAACGTGACAGTAGAATTACGCTGTACTGAAAAATAATTTATTTACCAATTAAACCTCTTTTTCTAAAATTTTCGTAACAGAAACAAGAACGTTTATGTCGCGTTTCCGGTGTTTTTTAATGCAGTGTATGGACTTCGGGTCCACGTCCAGGATACCCACATTGACCAAAAAACTAAGCTGGTCTGTCTCCACGACATTTGGTTCCGCTACATTGGGTATGCACCTATAAAAAAAAAACGAACATTCAACTGTAAATCTCCGACCGTGACCTAGTCTTGAAATTTCTATGCTAAACAGGTGAATTACTTACGCGGAGTCAATTTCTTGGAAGGCCATTAGAATGGAGCAATCCTTGGCAGTTGTTGCGAGGAGATAATTCTGTAAAGCTCGCAACTCGTCATTTGTGATTGCGATATTTATCTCCCCTTCGGTTTCGTCTAGATTTCGATCAAGTTTATTACTTCGGAAATCCGCCGACGCAGTGCTGTTATTTCCATTTTTGCCAGGAATTTTCGGCTTCAAGGTATTTGTACTTTCGGATGGATTTACAGAGGAATAGGCAGCGCTTGACGCATCCTTTGTCCGTGCAGACTCGCATCTCTGGGCAGACAGAATAACAATGTAAAAGTGTAAATCAAACTAACGATAAGAAATTTTTAAAAGATAACGCACCTCACATAGTTCTTCGATTCTGATAGGCAGTTCGTTCTTCTTGCTGCTGTGCATTCTTATCATACTGGAATAAATCGAGTTATCGTTCCAAATTCGTATATACTTCAAATATATTTTATATACGATGTCGGTACTGTAATACGGCAATTGCTGCATGCGACGGATTCGTCCAAGGACAGAATCTGGTAGGAGGTCACCGCCAATGAAATTGCACTCCTGAAAAACGCGATAAAGCATTGAAAATGGTCTACAAGAGGAAAAATATCCACGTCAGATTAAAAAGCATTATCGGATAAAAATGAGGCATACTTACGTAATCTGATAAGTACAGGAGTTTCTTCGCCTTCACTACGAGCTCTTGTTCAATTCGTGTCTCATTGTCACAATCCTGTGACGATATTCGAGCCAATGGACAATATGCTGATTCGTTCATCGGGGTATGATGGAATTCTCTCAATAAAGCGGTGCTAACGAGTCTGACGAAAATTTTTAAATACTGTTCCATAGATCGATATCTACTGGCAACGAACCATTCTCCTAAAATATACTCCAAGTCATCTGGATTACTATTACAGTCATAGATTATGTTGCCATTTTTGAAAATCCTGAGATTGTTTTGAGGAGACTTCAGAAGACCATGAATGGATTTTTTCATACGTTCCGCATCGCCGGAGAACAGATCGAACGGGCAGTAAGTACTACGAGATTTAATCACTCCGCTGTTCATCTGAAAGTCGAGATACGATTTTTTAATTATTCTACCACGTCTTACAAATTTCGTACTTTTACACAATTTTCATTACCAATAGATTGTTTTCAGCAGTCAGTGATGAATAAATAGAATTTCTCCGGTCTATCGGTCAAACTTGCGGGAATTTCATCTGATGATGGCTGACCACGTCCCAGTCGAGAAACCAGGAAAGTAAAAATTTGTCTCTTGCCGAAACACCTGAGAAACCCTATTTATCAACTTATGTAATTTATTTATGTAATAACAATTAACTTCATCGGGCGTTACCTTGGAGTATTGCGTAAGACAATACGTGCACCTCTGGAACTGTTCGTCCGATTCGTGCCTGAATCCTTGTTTAGGTTTGATTTCAACGCAGAAAGTAGGTCGACTGCAATGGTACTGTTGCAGCGAATCGGTAAGTTTGGCAGGTAAAAAGGCATAATCTACGTATTTGGTGACGTACTCTTCGACTATGTCTTTCCCGCGGCGACTTTCTGCGGAGAAAATAGTTAATGAAATATAAATTCGCAGTATTTTACACAATACTTGAGACATTTCTAAACGCAGCATGTTATTTTAAGAAGGGAATCGAGAGATCTTACTCACCTGGACGCAGAGAGCGTATAGCTTCGGACAGCAGCGCCATATCTTCCGGCCTGCCACGAATTATTTCTGGGGGTTCAACGTATTCGCCAAGAAATCGTAAGATTACGACTCTCAGAAACTGATTTTCCTGTCTCGTTCGTGCCTCGCCTCCATCCGGATCGGCCTTGCCAGGTAAAGACTTCCGAAACCGCACCACTTTCCGCTCCTGTAAATATCATTCGAGAAAAGTGCTTAATAAATGACAATGCGCCGTCTTTATATTGAAAGTTAAATAATAATATACAGTTTAAAAGTACAATTCCCCTCGAAGTGTATAATGTACACATACATCGGGTAGGGAAAAACATCGAGAAAGTTTAAGCCTTTGTTACACACGTACTCCCTTAACTAGTTTCTTACTAAAGCTGAGAACGAATTAACGGGTTTGCAACAATGCGAAGCACGGATATCTTTGATGGGCTCTCGTGACGTCTTCTATGTTTGAAGGACATTAACCCAATCGGGTAATAATTATATCACCAGAGGCGAGATTTGACGTCAAGAGATACGTTTCTCATCGGAATTTCATCCAAGTCAACCGAGTGATCAAGGGTTCCAATACCAGAGATCAGTTACCTCCAATTCAAATTTCCCGCGAAAGGAATTAGTCGTGAAGAAAAATCAGCGAAGCCGCGAAACGTGAATAATCATGGCAACAACAAGTGAGAAGGCGAAGACGGCTGAATCTTTATAGCTTCGAAATCCTAAATTTGGGTTAAGCAAGTAGACCCCATGACTCATTGATCAATACTAAGAGTGAGACAAACAGGTTCGCTAGTGAACGTGTTTTCTCTGGACAGTGTTCTATCACACGCTGCTAGAATTTGTATAATCAACTAATTACTGCTCAGCTCTACTGCGTAGTAGATGTGGCGGTTGGTGGCCCGGCACAATCACCGCGATACACGATATCAGGCCAATGGTTGAACTATTCCAGTATGCCCACACCCACACGTCGAACATGCGTGTTCTACTGCGGTTCACGTAATTTTCCATTGTCTCCTTCTCCCGCCTTATATGTCAACTACCATTAAGAAAACTGGATCGACGAAGAAGCAGAGTGTCAGAGTTGCAGCGTCAGCGATTCAAAGAAAGGTTTGGCGTGTAAATACTCCGATATTGGCCAGTATAAATACATTAAGAATACTTACACAAGGCAGTGCCAGCACCAAGTTTGCGTTTCCTTCCCCGCGATAGACACACTCTTTGACGGATCGACGATCACCGGCGATGAAAATTTGATCAAGAACGAATTTCCACGCGCGGTCATTTTTCTGTTTTGCTCTTTCTGCCGCATCAATTTCACGTATCCACGTTTCACCGCTGGAGCTTCCCTCGTTCAGTACCATTCTTGTTTTGCCATCAGAAATCAAACTGCGACAAAAAATGTTGATGATGAGTTTTAACGAACATATTTCAATCGTATTTCAAAATGTGTTCAATTCGACGTCAATGTGCTACACTTTTTCATTGTGTCCAGAAAACCCTAACAGAGTTAGAAGCTGTCTCGAAATCATAAACGACCGTCGGTCAAAACTAATTATAATAAATCACAAGCGCATCACTGGATGAAAGGTTAGATGACGTATCGTTTACTGTGTGTTTTTTTACTATCAAAACTACGTCAACTTCTATTTCAGACCATCGCGCTATCGTAAAATCATCACGGATACGATCGTCCATATTATGACAAGGTGCTTAATCGATATATCGAACATCGCGTGTTGGTGCTCGATAACACTATTAACACCATGTGTGTTATAAGCAAGCGCGAAGACACTGACGGATTTTCTATCCATATCATCATCAGGAGGGATATGTTCCGTAATTATTTTAAACGAAGCCATAAATCATTAGCATCGATGCACTTTTAATCCATCATCTATATGGATCAACGAATTCTTTCATATTTTCAATGAGAAGAGAAGAACATATTAACAATATTCGGAATTCCTCCAACGCCTAGTTCCTTATTAGAACCATACTTCACAATGTACGTAAACAATTTCTACACGGATAGAAAAAAAATGTCCCAGTAGATCCGCTTAGATTTTTGGGTTGATTTAACCGGTTTTTAATGTATTACTAACGATAAGTGAAAAAAAAGGAAGTAAAAATAACAAATTAAATGTTAATATGACAGTTTAAGTGTTGATATTAGAAAAGCACAAATATAAAATGTACCTGCTGGGACATCGTGTTTAGTTAGGTAAATTATTCTAACGGTGTAACAATGCTGGTTTACTATTGATGAAAATAATTTGCAGCGTGGTAACGGCTTATAGTCGTTCTACTCCTGAAGTATAAAAGCTGCGCATATACTTGTTGCGCCTGGATTAGTTCCTCTAGGTATGGTAGCAAGCGGAAACATGGCGGCCTAGCATCTAACTCATGCGAGGAGTCTCGAGGCGTGTGATAACTTCGAAACGACTCGGAGCGGTGCCGACGGGCATAGTAATCGGTGTTTATTAAAATAACAACAAATAAAACGAGCCCAAGGCGCTAGTCGATTGTTGATATCGTTATAACAGAGATATGTATTTGACTCGGCGGCAGCTAGAAGATAAAGTTTATCGGTCAGGCCAAGGTTTACTATCTCCAGGCATCGTCGTGACGTCGGTTCATGGGAGGAAAGGCTTGCGGACGATTCCGGGTGAGCAGCCAACAGAAAAGAGTTCAACAGGCGAGATAGATTGTTCAATCGGGTTCGTGAAGAGGCATTTATGGCTGAAGCGAAGCGTGAGAAGATCCACTCGCCGAAACAGGTCAACCGGCATCCCAATGAAATATATGACCGTCTGACATCAACCACGGTGTAATTTTCCTAGTAGACCGCAGATTTAAATCCACAACAAGGTTCCCTCGGCTATGCAGGCCGAAAAAATTTCCCCCGGCGTCACTACCTTTCGCGTTCATGGAGCGTCTTCGATATTCAGCAAATAGCACTGCAGGCAAACGTAATTCCTCGATAAATAGATACGTTGAAAGAAACACTTCGAACTTTACTGGCCTCTGACTTCTGGCAAAGATGAAAAAAAAAAATCCGATTGCACACATCCATATTCTCCTTAAGCTCCGGGGTTACCGATTGTTTCGACGCAGCCTATATAACAAGCATCATTGTCAGATGTAACAAATGGAACTGCTAGTCGCCTCTTGTGTACCCTAGTAACATTCGCACTTGAGATTTATAACAACGTTTCTCCGTACTTTGACAGGCTCGCTCGGATACTTGGATCGCGGATCTGAAGTAAATGGATGTTGTGAGGTATTGAACATGGCTTACTAACACAAGTTTCAATGCACGGATTACGGGTACGAGAAACTCTCAGTCAGACAATATCCAACTCCAATTCTCTGCTGAAGACCTTGAAATCATCAATTTAGATATTGCATTACCTGCACTTATAGGGACGACAAGAGGAGAACTAGACGTGTGTTACCCTTGGCTCGGTGGAGCGTGAATTAGTGTAGTTTTGGGTAGTTTTTGCATGCGGACGAAGATGAAACGCCGAGGAAACATTCGTCTGTTTCTCGCATCGGCAGTAGTATCACACAATGCAGCGAAAGACAGAGAAGAACATCAGGGCAGTAACCGAAGCTGACCTCTGAGACAACCTGATTCTCCGCCTGCCTGCTGCAATCGAAAGAGCGGTATCGGCATGGACAGGTTGCACCTCCACTCCTCCACGGACCAGCGACCACTTGTCGATTTGGTTTGTTTGTCATCAACGATGCTCGAGCACTCCGTAGTTTTCTCTCCCAAAAAACGTCGGAGCACAATTCGCCACGACGTAGAGTAAACTCGTTACCAAGTCGACTGCTAGGCTTCATCCTCCGATCGATCGAATTATCTGCCATCTATGTTTCAGGTCACAACTTCCGTCCGCCATGCATTGACTCCAGATCTTTCGAAAGTATCTGATGCACAGTATCTGCACTCCTTGACTTTCAGCAAAACTCCGGGACGAAGAGTTCACGATAGTTCGAGCAACGGATTGTCGGTCGTCTTCGGAGTTATAAAGGTCACGGAATGCTAAGGAAGCAAGGAATGAGTCTCTACGTCTTTATCCATAGATCTATAAATCTTCCCGTTTGTGAATATATATATACATATGTGTGTGTGTGTGTGTGTACACACACACACCTACGTAGAGCACTGAATAGTGGGTGTCTCGTGATTGTCGTGACATATAAACGCATCGAGAGGATAACTTGAACCTCGGATAAGTACCCGGCTACTTTCTAGGCGATAAGATTTCAAGCGTTTTCATCGTCTAGCGCGAACGAAAGATCACACACGCTGCCATGTTCCTGTTTATGCTGCATATCTTGATATTGGAGGAATCAAAAAATTACGTAGATCAATAATAATCTGAACAGAAAGGTATAAAGGTTATCAATAAGACTTATTACATAGGTATGAATTAATGCGTAATGCAGTTCAAACGTCAGAGAAAAGATATTTGACATGTAATGTAGACATTTACGAATACATTTTTATACTGTCGGATGCGTTCTCTGTTAATTACAACTTCAGTCGCTGATTAGCGTAACTTGATGTTGAGACAATTATACGATCCTTGCGGGCGAAAATGTTATCTGTGCTGGTGGTGGCAATCAAATATCGTAACATGGATTCGCGCACGTTTTATAATCGCCCAATTCGGAGTCGTCCCCTCTGCTGCGGTAATTTGTTCCTTATAGAATAGAAGGAGGGAGAACGTGGAGGCAGGAGTGCAAGAGGAGAAGGAGGGAGTTCGCTAGTAATATATATCGTGAATGTATGATGATTTGGTGTTACAGAAATTCTGGACAGCGTTGTGTACAATTTCGAAACGGGTATAGCGGGCGGCCATTCTGTCGGTTACAAACTCTCGAGTTTATAAAAAAAAAAAAAAAAAATATGGGTAAAAAGTAAAACTAATAACAATACAGAGAAACAAAATTTTCTCAACGAAAAATTCTCCGCGCGTATTGCGTGTATTATGACGAACGTCGAAAAAATATGTCACGAACGAAAGAAAAAAATATTTATATTCCTTAAATTACACTTTTAAGTATATTAATTCGTTAGCAATGATCAGAATATACCAACATGGCATTTAGAAACTCGCTTGCTCGAGGCTGTGAAACGAACATAATAAGCTTGTACTTTTTTTCGTCCTTTTCTTTTAGTTATTTTCTGAAACCTGTTTAACACAAAAATGCAATGAATTTTGTTACCGGATGGTGCTGCGTGCGAAGAAACACGTCGTCTGCTTTATACGGAGGACAAACGAGCCTTTACCGAACGGGATGAAATATGTACATCGTTGAGAGCAGTATGTGGATTTGCAAGGTTTCGTTGCTCAATGTTTAGCGAATAAATATTTTGCAACGACAGCCAAACCGCAGAGAGGCCGAGCGGCACGAGTTACGCGCACCAAGATGGCCGCTACATGTAGAATCGCCGAATCACGCGTTCCTAGCCTCCTCTCGCCTGCCTGCCCGCTGTGCGGCTACATAACGAATAATACCGGCGCTAGCGGCGGCGTGACAATTAAACGTTTTGCAAAACTCTGCGCAGTCGTGAAAATTGAGTGATATTCAAAAGCGGATGTATGTTAGTATGCAACGAAAAAATCTTCCGTATAAACGTAGGCGGAACTGAACACTTCGAAGATCTCAGCCCTAGATACATATACATGATAAATTCGTTTTGAAAAATTCGGACGACTGAAAAATCAATTCTTTTCCAGGACGGATACCTGCGCTCGTAGTTTCGAAATCCGAATATTCAGTTATCCCCGAGACGTACGAAATCCTCGAATGGCCAAAAGCACCGACATCTACACGAGACTCGTTCCGATTCGACGAAATAGAACCCATTTGAATTTCTGCATGAATGTATACAGACCGTAGAATGAATAAATAATGCTGAACTAACAGATTCACAGACTATTTTGGCGAATGTGTCGAGAGGGATTTGCTACTTTCGTCAGCGTATTACACAAAACAGGTATATCGGATACCCCGTAGCTCCCCCCCCCCCCCCCCCCCCCCCTCGACCCCCCTTTAAGTTTCCCTGCCTCGATTCGACAAAGTAAAGCGTAGAAAAATTTGACCGCAAGAAGTGACACACCGTACATGTACGTTGTAAGTGTGTGCAAATATGTACATTTGTTACATGACCAATACATAACCACGACTATAACACAAAAAGAAAAGGACAGAAGATAAAACGAAGCAAACTTATACAGATATTATATCAGGCAGAATGGTGAGCGGAATTTTTGCTAAATACCGACTTACTTGATCCTCCGTGTGGTTTATCTACGGAACTAGGAGGGTCTGTCCACCTTTTTGCCGCTTTTGAAAGGTTCCTAAAATTTTTAAGAACCTACGTTACTTTGAATTTTATTGTTTCCGGAGACGATAATTATAGTTTTCGAGAGAAAAACAATTGCGTTGATTATCTTGAAATGCGTTTAAACTGATAATTAATCTTATCGCGACGTATAAACGCGCCGCGTCTAATCTACCTTACAAACTACAGGCTTACGACGTTCTTGGGATGTATGAGCCGATAACTATTCCACAAGGCAGTGAAGAACCACAGGCAATGCACGTGTAAATAACAGAGAACGCCTCGCAAGAAAATTAGTTTCTGCACAATTTAAAACTTGCCATATTTTCTTGCATTAGCGCATACCAAAATCTCTAGTTGCGAAGTCGTCGATCGATCTAGCGATTAAGAAAAAACTGTTAGTTCAATTTATGTTAAGGTCATGCACAAAGCGTTGCGTTGTAAAAAAAGGAATAGAAAACGTAATTGGCAATACACTGCATCGTTGATCGTCAAGACAATGTACGGTTAGTTCCCCAGCCTTAGCATTTCACAGTTTACCCTTTTTCCGATATTGTCCTCTCGAAGTATCGAACACCTTCAGCAACAATAAGACAATGGTGATTCGAAACCGAACGACAAACACGTGATGTTTTCTAAACTTCTGGGGGCTTTGAATTTAACGTCGTTACAATCATTATTTCAATGTTCGTAAAAATACTGTATCGTTATTGTTCCCGGTAAAACCCACAATTTTGATATTAGAAGCTCGAGGTGTTTCTCAGGACAAAGCGAATGTAGGTACGGATATTTCAATACGACAATGACACAACGCAGACCTTGCGCTCCCCGCAAAATTTTCTCGGCCTCACTGACGTTGTCGTGTGTAATTAAACGATACTAGTACTAAGAATAAATTGGCAAATATGAATTACCTTGAGAAGCGTTGAAAAAATAATTGTCAACCCGAAGAGTTGAACAACGTTCAACGTTCTTAGCTGCAACCTTGTCGCGCTCGGTTGTTACAATACAAACAACTTTTCATTCGTTCGCATTACAAGTTCTCCAAGTCAGCATCATTGTTTGTCCAACTGTAAACATTGATTCTAACGACTGAGAAGGAAATTTCAAATTCCGATTTCTGAGCTGCCGACAACGTGAGCACGTAAGCTTCTAAGATACGTATTATGTGCCAAATCCTCAACGAAGATGGGAACGTCGGACGTGTGCGGTTGTGCAATTCCTCTTTCCTACCAGCATTTTGCTTATGTTCACTGATTTTCGACACGAAAGTTACAAAACCATATTACCGCGCTTCGCCGCTACTGCTGTGTCGAGGTTGTTTACCAGCCCTGGTCGATCCTCCGTCTTATCTCGTGCCACGGCCTCTGTTTATTTTCATCGTCTTTTCACTCCATCCTCGCCAAAGGCGTGAGGCTTTACAGTGTCTCCCATGGTGCAACGCGCGTCATACCACGAGGACGCTACTCGAGACACAACAAAACTCCACACTATAGTTTAAAGAGAAGAAGCAAAAGAACTTGGTAGCCAGTGACGCACCGCTTGGCAACATGGCCGTCGGAACTTCACGACATGCGCGAATGCATTCTGCTGACGTTTTTATTGAACCCGCTTGTCCTTCCCTATGTTGTACGAGTCTAGCACATCAGGATCAACTGAACCCAGAGACGATACCACATCGCTGAAGTTACTTTATACTCGCGCGTCAATTCAACGTTGATTACATTTTAAAATGTAACAGGACGTCGTTAGTAGAAAATCAGTTTCTTTTGATGAGGATGCATAATGAATTCCCTAAACTTATTTGCCGTCTTTTCATGACCATGGTTCACTATCAAATGTTTTATATACTTTCATCGTCCATTCGTCTGTTGGGTACCTGTGAAAAGACATTCAACGTTGCCTAAATCGTATTGCTGGGTACTGAATTGTGAAATGGGCGAGGCTTTATTGTACCTTCGGTGATTGGGTTTAGAAACTTACAAACTATTGTCATACGGCTGTGTGTGACGAATACGAATTAATGGTAATATAATTCCTAGCACGGCGAACGTAACGTACTCCCCCACCTACGGTAGTGTTTACGCACACGTGGTCCGTGTTAAAATAACATAATTAGAACAGCTACACTCAAGAGACTAGCTGACAAAATATTCTCAAGATCTAAAGATTATTGATTTCTTTCTCGGGAATAAAAAGCTATAATGGTTTTCAATCTATAATATCGAATAAAGTTATCATTGAGTTATTGAATTTCAATAATATTTTTATTGATAGAATATCAGAAACAAAAACTTTGTAATCCCAATTCTAAAATTGAATAAAATTGTGGTGAAATTTGACAATGTTCGTCTATAAAATCGAATCCATTTAATAACCTGAGATAAAATGTAAAACGTTTGAGGAGGGTGTTTCGAATCAAATGATAAGAGACAAAGATGTTAATTTTTTCATCATTTTTATATTCATGAAATTCCATAAGCACGAGGCCCTTACTTTTATTTTCTCTGTACAAAAACATTCGAAAAAATTATTTTTTTTTTTTTTTAATTATTATTATTTCATTCTTTCATTAAAAGAGTTAAATTTTTCCGATCTCACGGCATATATATACAAGCGAGAAATAATAATTTGTAATCTATCAACTAAATATAATTATACATTGATACAATAGACTTAATAATAATAATAATAATAATAATAATAATAATAATAATAATATTGTAATTATAATAATAGGTATGAGTCTAAAATTTTAGGGATTCTTGTTCTGGGTTGGTTGACTGATTGATCCGGGGGGGATGTATTATGTATGTAGGTGTTTTTCATGCAGATATACATATATGGAAACGCATTTGGCAAATTTCATATGATGTATATGTTTGTTCTTTAAATTTCCAAAATTTTTCCATAACGTCTATGCATTGAGTGACTGTGCATCATAATATATACATTTACGTATATTATTATTATTACTCTAGTGTGTATATATATATATGCGTATGGAGCGGAGCCCGACGCGACGGCGAGTTCACCATTGGTCCTTGTTTGTTACTCTTATTTTTTATATTACTTTAAGTAAAGTTTATACATGATTTTACAAAGTCTTCGTTTTTGTTTCTTTCTCATTTTCTTTTCTTTTATCCTATAATATATGATTTAGTACAGTCTTAATCACATGTCACTCGGCCCGGTGATGTGGATCCCGCACCTCGCTTCGAGCACCCTCTCTTCTCATCTCCAGCTTTCTAACTCTCGCTCTTCCGTTCTCTATTATGCATTCTTACTTGTTTGCGCTAGCCTGATTTACTATATTATTCATCGAATCTATCTGCACATTACAGTTACGATCCAACATAGACCAAGCAGAAAAGAGGATCTGACCAACACTACGTCATTGAATTTGGCAACGCACGACCGGTGAATAAAGTCAGTGCCTACTGTCTACATTATATGGTGTCAGTCATGCCTCTTTTCATGTTGGTTTCTATGGTTCCTTAACCCACTTGCCAAACCGCACACGTTATCGATTAAACATACATAAAATTAGTGCTCGTATTCATTTGAAATTAGGATCTACAGTGGTGTACACACCTTCAACTTGCCATGATCCATAAAAACTACAGATTGCAGCGCGGCTCGATTTCAACAAAAGACTAGATGGACCACTAGATGGACTTTACCGTTATGATGTTATTTTTGTGCCATTTTATAAAAGAACTGTCTGTAAGGTGGTAGAATCTACAATCACGTTTCAGTATCCCAATCACAAACTTTGTTTGGATCTGAATTATTATTCTCTTTTACGACACGAGTTGGATAACAAGTATGAAAATTTTCAAACTTTTCGAACCAAATAACCAGAAAAAGAAAGAAGCGCAACAAATTTTGCGTCGTTGTTTATCAAGAATGATAAAAAGCGTGGACGCAGATTTGACGTCGATAGAATTGGCAAAAGGCACGCACGAGCCAATTTTGCGTGTGTTTATCTGAGTTTTTTTTTTTTTATGCATCCCGAGATCACGACCAGAAAGTAAATGTTTTATCCACTACGACTAACACAACTATAATTAGATGATGATGATATGTATGAACAAATGAAACTCTGTCTCAAAAGTGCTCGCCCAAAAGTTCAGTGTTAAGAATTGCATAAAATTACCCAGCGATACGTTTCCTCCCAATCGTCTCGAAACGTGTTTCCAAAAAGGGAAAAGAACTTCTAAACATTCAAAACGGTGAAGAAGATGCTCAGAAAAAAATCCGACAAAATCCAACTCGCTCGTTACAAATTATTACTTTCTTTTTACACACACAAGTGTTTTGCAATTTGCTCGAAATTATTCCAAATACCCGATAAAATTATGAAATTTTCTAAATAGTACATTCGATTTTTCACTGCTGCCACGAGACGTACATTTTTCACATGATTAAAATAGCGTGGTTATAGCTTCTGTACACAAGTTTTACATTTCTTTTTCGTATAATTCTTTTTACATACAAGTCATTTTTTATACATGATTTTCATCGATTACACATTTTTTAAACTGTTCTCGTTAATACTACCACAACATTTTTACGTCGTTACCGTGCAAGTTAACGTGTATTATTTTTCCTCTTGTCATTTTCGCTTTATTCCAGGGATGTTTAATGTGAATGTAAAGTGTACCTAGGATGATGTCGTGTTTATATTCTTGATTTCATCTCGTGTGTGTTAAGTTTGGATTGTTGTCGTTGGTTTTTTCTCGGTTTTTTCTTGTTTGCATTTTTTTTTTATTTCGCAATTTTTTTTTTTTTTTTTAATTTTTATTTTTTTATTTTTTATTTAAAAAAATACTGAATCATAACCAAGCTAAAATCACAGATTTGCTGGCGAATATCCCAGCCGTTTTGTACAAATTCTTCCTGAAGGGCTCTACACTGTATATAAGATACAAAGTACAGGATTATATGTATTATATGCATACATACACACGCGCGAGTCCCTATTTTCCACCATCCCCCTTTCACCCCCCCGCGACGCCAACTCTTCCGACATAATACGCAAACGCGTGTGTAAATGTATATCCCCAATTCGCTCATACAAACACCGCGCATGCACAAAATCCACATTTGCAAAACGCACACACGCATTCCCACACTACGTACGTATTTCGTTATAGAATTCCGTACATTTCGCTTGTCATTCGTTTTTTTTCTCGCAACTCTTTACTTGTGTCAATTATCTATGCATACTATGTGCCTGTGTATATGTTTGCGTAGTGTTTCCGCCGTTGTAAACTATATAATTTCACGTAGGGTATTTTCACATTTTGTTACTACATATTTACTCACTTGCAATGTACAGTCAAGATTCGGCGAAGCAGCCCCCCCCCCCCCCCCCCCTTTCCAGACTGAATATCTCGAAGGGCTCGCTTCGCCGAATTCTCACGGTATGTTATTATCATTCCCTAGCAGCGGTGCAATTATTATAATCATTATTACTATTATCCGAACTAATAGACATATAAATACATACGTATGTGTGTGATTTCATATATGTACTAATCTAATTATTTTTATTCCTAATCCTCGCGCCTACGCGTTCGCATACATTTCTATGTACGTAGAAGGGTTAATATGAGTGTACGATGGTGTTCTGCATAATTACAGATGTATGAATGTTTGTATGTACGCGATGTCGGCGTAAACGTTCCGATCCGTGAAAATATTACATTCGTACGTATTGCGTACCTACATATTTTATATTTATGTCCGAAGGTGAGAATAAGAGTTGAATTTTTCTGTGTTACTAGTTATATTTGCATACCCGACGGAACCGTAATGACGACGTTAACGACGCTTCAATAAATATTGTAGTAACAAAATGTTTTTATTTGAGCGATATTTGACTGCTGTTAGCCTTACGTTTATTTTTTTTTTTTTTTTTATTCCAAGTGCCGTAAAATAACGATTATGATGAAAATTCTAACCGGAAAATAAAATGAGCCAACAATATTGTCCAGGGATAAGAGTAACGCGACGTGAAAATTATATAGGCATGTATGTACGCATCGCTTGACATGTTGCAGTTTTACCAATAAGTTGTTCGAGATCTCTGAAATCATTACGTGTGTGTTTATCACTAAAAATTTACAACTAAAACATGCTTGCGATGCGTGAATCTTGATCGCTTGGGTGTACGTGTGTGTATGTGTGTGGACTTCTAATTGTTTATATTATACTCGTATATATTAGATCGATACACACATGTATGAAGATTGCTTATATTGTCTTACGCTCTCTCTTTAACCTCATTGTATAATCACAGACATCGTAGATTTTTGTTTTGTTTTTTATTTTCTTAACATTTGCCTGATACCGCGGTAGTTTTTGTACATCGAACGAGATTCAACAACAGATTTAGATTTTGCTAACCAATTAGAATATACGATATTTTTCTGTATTACTTTATAACATGTATTGATGTTATTGTTACATTCATTCATTTGTAAAAGTTTTCAATTGAACTCAGCAAATGTTATATCCTGCTTCTGTATCAGTTTTGTACAATAAAAATCACATGCTTTGTTTAAAAATTATTAATATAGTATGTATGTATGTATGCATATATATATATATATATATATATATATATATATATATATATATATATATGTATGTATATATATGTATACACACAGACACAATTGAATTATTTGTTACGTTCAAATTGCAATCAGCCTCAAATCAATAATAGTATAAGGTATATTGTATAATACGTAGAATTATAAGATATTAGAAATTAATAAAATTTCACTCTCTCTTTTTCTCCCATACATATCTTGAATATATATATATATATATATATCGATCCAATAATTATTCATAATCCATCATTTCTTTCATTCATGATTAGAAAATCACAGTTACTTTTAAAAATGATACATATAAATATGTATATATATATAATTTTCAAGATATATATATATATTTCTATATATTAATGTACAATTCGATGATATCCAAATACAATTCGTTCGCGTATTTCAACACGCAAACGCACACGTGCACACACGCATACTCACTTACTCACACAAATACATCTACACATATATTATACGTTGATACATGTACGCGCGTCATTGATATTGATTTTCCATATCATGATCAATATTGATTCTTGTATTTCATCTTATTTTGCCACTTACGTCGTACAACATAGTTACGCACGTACATGTATAATAATGGATAAGTAAATGTTGTTGCCTGGTGCATACGAGAGTGTATTTTTGGTGTGGGTGTGCGTACGTGTGCTTTTGCGAGTTGGTGCACAATAGTAATGATAAGTGTACATGACAATTCACATGATTCGATGAGTAAACGATCTAACATTACACAGTCTCTCTGTCCGACCTTAAACGAGAGGCAGAAGGGGTAGAAGGAGGTGGGGGGTGGCCCAAACACAGCATAGCCTCAATTCCAGATGCCCTCTATAAAATTTTGTTTGTTTGTTTAATTTACTTCTCTTTCCCCTAATTTTCCCTTTCTCACCGCTTTCCGTTGCGTCCTCGTTAAATTGTAATGGCCGGCTATTCGAACGATCGGCGTCGCCGGGGGGAGGGCGGGGGACGATTTCGTAATCTTATACGATTTGTAGATGGAGTCTGGGGATCGCGGCTCAGTCAAGGCTGCATGGGTAGATTTTTGTGGCTTAGTTTTCTTTCTTCATTCTTCTTCTTCTTCTTTCCTTTGAGATCATTGGTGGAGTGTGAACAGTAATTACTCGTTTTTGGTCCCTCTGGAAGGACGCTGGAGATGGAGAATCAGCGAGACGGCCGCGTTTCGAAATACCGCCGTTGGGCAGAGAGTTGTTTGATAATATCGTGCCGCGACAACAGCAGATATAATAATAACAGTATTAGATGAAATATATGCGAGCTTCGGTATGTATAATGAGAGATGATTGAATGAAGAGCGACTGAACTTCTAAGCGAGCTTGAGAAGATCGTGTTGTTATTGGTGTTGTTGTTGTTTGCAAGTTGTTGCGGGCGATTGGCTCAACTTGATACGTAAGCGGCAATTTGCTCGCTGAACTGCGTGTGCTCCATGAATAACGATTCCTTGCAGCTCTCGAACTGTTGCGACTCCTCCGGGTCCGGCTCCGTACGTTCGTACAGAACACAAATCGAGCCGTTCTCGCCGATCCTGTACGAGACCTCAGCAGGGTCGATCCACATAGTCAGCTCCGTCGGAAACAGATTGTGAAGAACGGCGGGCAGGAGACCGACGTTGGCTCCAGCCTGGGCGATCACCGGGTCCATTTTACCGTTTATGCGGAGGCATCGGTATCCCGAACCCCGATTTGGCCGGTCCGGAAACCAGTGATCCCTGTATCGGCGTCGTAGTACCTCGGAGAGCGATGATTTGAACATTTGGAGCTGCCGCTCGGACAGCTGTCCGGTTTGCAGCCTTAGTAAATGCACAAGAAAGTCCGCCGCAGACACGATTTCCAACCTCATTTTGGCTACGTGGTAGTGCTGTCGTTGGTCCAGGTATTGAACTATTATTCTTTTTCTTCTTTTTCTGCTTCCTCTTTCACTGCGTCACGTTCTCTTTATTACCGTTCTTAGGCTAACGGCAGAGTTGTTGGAAGCCAGCTTTGGGACTTGCGCGGGTTCCTCCTGCAGCTGCTTTCAGCTTCGATCGATCCGCTTCTCCTTCTGCCGCGCACACAGGCCCACGGGCAACCGGAACGGCGACGGATTTCAAACAAATACTGATTCAAAATGGCGACGACACCACCGATGCTTGGTTACGCTCGCGTAAAAGCAAAGCTGGCTGCAGTGATCAGCGATTGAAAACTGCGGGCTCGGGTAAGCTGCTTTGGATTGGCTGCATACGATGACAATGACGACGTATAACTCGAAACGCGCAAGCGACAAGCTCTCTCTTGGTACGATCGATTGTCGCTGGCGGTTGGACGTCGTAGGAGCGGCGGCGATAATATTTCACTTTCAGGATCGATCGCCTTTTTTTTTGCTACGTGACGCTGTTTCACACAGTTATACGGAACGAATATCAGATTCACAATAATCTTGCAGTTTATTCGGAACCAGAAAGGCCAACAATGACTATCGGCAGAAATAATAGACGAAGAAATTGATATTAGTCTGATTTTCAAAGCAACGTTTCACACAAGAAAACAAAACAATAAAAACTTGTCTCTTTCGATTTACTTCTCTAGCTTCACCTTTAGTTTCTATAACTCAACACACGATAAAACCAGCTTCGCTCACACAAACGATCCTTACGCCACGGCACGGGATTGTCCCTCCGAATTCGCGAACCGCACTCTGTGAGTCCCGACGACTTTCTAATCGTCACAGCGGACTCCGTCCCGAGTAAGTACCTTCGTGTCTCTTTGTTCGGGTTGCGGTGAAGTGGGGGAAAGACTCTCGACGAATCCGAGCCGGCCGCCCCACTCCGCCCGACTGTCACGTGACCCGGTAGCAACATGCGCGCGCAGTCCGGTCTTCGAATGACCAAGGAAACCCTACGCTGTGTGGTGTGCGTGCTTGTCGATGTATAGAAAGCGCCTCGTCTCGCTTCGCCACCACGCCGCGCCTTGCCAGGAAACCGTGCGGCGATGACGCGCCAGGCCGGAGGCGAGCGACGCCATGTTTCAGGTAGCGCATACGAGCCTCGGCGAGACTGTGTGAATAAAGCGCTAATCTAGTGATGAGAGGAGAAAAGGGGCTAAAATCGCTGAAAGATCGATATACTGGAAAATCTTATTTTCGTTATGGCTTCGCTTTAGTTCAACGGGCCGTCAAACGAAAGAACGAATGAAAAAAATGTATTTACCTGAGCTGTGATGCCAGTCTTCGGTTGTACATGCACATGTGCTCTCTGTCAAGGTATCAGTATACAAACCCATAGCCGCAGAAAAAAAAAATAAATAAAGACTGCACGGCTGCCTGCCTGCCCGCTTGTGGGAGAATACGTCTTTCGTATACGTACTGTGAACGTCCTACTTTGCATCGACGTTCCTTCAAAACCAAGTAAAAATACTGCCTGGCTGATTGTGAGTGAGCGACTGCCGTCGCCGCCTCGCGCGTCACAGCCTGAATCCATTTAATGGCGTCGATAATCGACCCAGTACAATTCCGCAAAACGCTACAATGCTGTTTGATTTCAGCGACACGTGATAAAAATTCAGGAATGTTAAAAAAAAAAAAAACCATAGGTTCTCAGTCCTCAGTTACACAATCGGTTAACGTTTTTGTAAACGTTGTCCCTTCCAAGTTGAGCGGTCAGGAAACAGACAGATATCCAGTATTCTTTGTGCGAGTGCACAAAACCGATCTTTTTCATCTCGTCATATGAATTTGGCTTAATTGTCTGTACGAAGGGAGAAGAAATGCAATCGGTTTACTTGATGCGGGTTCTTTGACCGGTTCAATAGTCCCACGGAGACTTGTGGGTCGCCAAGTTTTTACTTTGAATGCAGTGATACGCGTTTATGTACGCGTGAGATAGAAGGACGAACCAGTAAATGGGTGGGCGAACGGGTGTCTACAGATCGGAACGCTTTCGAACGCAGAGTAACGACTACGAATGACGACGTTGTGATGATATTGCAAACGGCAGGGAGCCTCGAGCAGATTTATCGTAATTAGATTTTACATCGATCAAGCGGAATTTATCGTAATATTACTAGGAAGCGAGCAAATAGTATTTCCACAAATTAACGCTAGCATAGCAATAAATGATTCTTGTTTTTTCCGGGTAATCGTTTTGCGCATCGGTGAAAAATCAAATCTGCTACTGCGGATTGCGAAAATATCCGCATGGCGTCTTACTACCTGATACCTGCCCACCCAGTTACCCAACTCCTATCATTTTGTTACCTTCTTTGTAGGTGCTGCTAGTGCTCGCAGTTTTTCTACCTCAAGAAAAAAATGATCATGACATTATAAATTCTCGCATCCGGTGATCAAAAATCGGTATGCGTGAACAGGAAGAGGAAACTAAAGCAGGAAGGTCTTGAAACTTCGCTGCTTCAACTCTGATCTGTTAGACAACGAATGCTTACAGAAGTTTAGGTAAATTAGTATTGATTATCAATTTTCTGAATTAAATTAGCTTCATTGAGTCTCAGTCTTCCTTGACATGACTGTTGACATTATTTTTGAATAATACATGCGAACGTGAGTCATGTCCCGTGTCACTTTTTATACGTGAAATAATGACTCAAGCGATATTATGTTAGTACCCTTAGGCTATTCAACCTTCCAGCAAATGATAATGCCGCAGACAATAAACCTAATATTAATGGATAAGTAGGGGATACATGTAGACAATTGTATGCACGGTAAGATCACGGGGGGCGCAATGCCATGGAACAGTACTTTGACAATGCAGCACAATACGCCGGGGCACTCGAAACCTTCTGCAGGTATTAAACTTGCCGTAATAAAATGTAATGGTTTTCTCGATTGTCGTTGAAAAGGTGCAATTAGCAAGGCAAGTTGAACTTATTGTCACGGATTACTTTACGATTACCGTCGACTTTCTTGGTATGTAGGTATAAAAGTATTAGTACGCTTTATGCGAATCAGCCAACCGCATGACTAACACTCTCTCAATTTCATGGAAGGACGTCGTCACCTTATTGCAGAAACTATGGAGAATACACTAATGCATCGTGATTATTTGGAATAACCTAAGGGCCGAATAAAAAAATGCATAGTTCAATACAAGAGAATATTTATTAATTATCAGAATAATAATGGAAAAACAAAAACTTCCAGGCGTTTTCAGTACAAAGGCGACGTCTTTTTTCACCTTTTGCCGCATTCTTTACGACTTTCTTTGACGGAATTTTCGGAGTCCTTGCAGTCGTATTAATGGGAGGAAGTAACGTATACCTGACCCAGTGTACCTACACCTGACAAATTTCAGACAATTTCCCATATCTATAGGTATACATATAGTACCTATGTTGAGAAGGTATAGAATAATGGTAAAATAAGGTAAGGTAGGGCTGCTGCCAGGTAGTCGGCTATACAGAATGGAATCTTCTGAATCCAAAGACTCAGAAAAGAATAGGTCACCCAAAGTTGGGCTGGTTTTACAAGCGGCACAAGGAAAATCGCTCAACTTCTTTGTAAGCCTTGCAAAATTTTCTGTAAATAACGTATTGAAATGTAGTCCAGTCGAGATAGACATTTAAAGGGAAATAATTAAGGGGAGTGATTTTTTTTGTTTAAACTTGGGGGGGGGGGTTGGAAATCTAAATCTCGATTTTCGGGAAAATTCCGCCATTGCTTGCTCGAAGTTTAAAAAAAAAAAATCGTTCCCCCTAATTATTTCCATTTAAGGCTATTTTTATGTCTATCTCGACTGGACTAATGGTGCTCAACCTCAATCGACTGAGGATTCGTGTGGATTAAACAACAGAAGAATATATCGACGTACTGTAATCACATCGTTTTATGTCAGGTAACTCGATCATTTCGATTCAAAATTGCAACCGATATCCGGAATTTTGCATCACATAAATAGACCCACGTATAATGGAGTTTCGAGGACAATAACCGTCCTGAAGAGCCTGCGTCTTAATCCTGCTCGGTTCCTAACGATGTTTAGGAAGCGATTTTTTATGAGTAATAATTACAATTGCTACGATAATAGAAACGAAGACGACAATGCAAAACTCGACAATTGTAGACAATAAACTAACGGTATACCCGAAATCGTATTACAAGTATTGGAAAATCGTTACCGTCAGTTATAGATGCGCGCGTTTATGCGTTAAATTTTCTTGAAAGACAAAATTTGTCGCCTCTTAATTTTTGCAGATTTTTGTTCTTCAAAATCTTTTACACACGCGATACTTTGTTCATACAGTTGCCCGAACCATACTGGTAAGCCTGCTTTTTCCCCGACCATAAAAGTCAAGAAAGTTGAATATTTTTGCTATTCTTACACATTCTACTCTTATATTCTTTAGAATAACAGCATGTGCTGTTTGTATCACAATCAATTACACGCCTCAGGTGGATAGTTTAAAAATAAGGACGGAGAGCGTTTCAAAGAATATCTTCAACGAATGTATTTTCGATACACAAGATTCGAAATTTATAAACACATGAGCAAAAATATCTGTACAAGATTACTAAGTATACCAGGTCAATGAACCCACCGGTAGGGCTAGCCCAGAGAAATATATTGATTTGGTTAAAAAAAAAAATCATTTTCTCACCCACTTGATACGTGTAAATAAAACATGTATAATTCAGTCGACGTCAAATTTGATCACGTCGGTCAATATAAATTAGGACTTTGTCGAATCGTACGAATATTTAGCGGTTTAGACTAACCACAGTTTCCAAGCATACTTTACGATTGCATTTTTTTGGATATGACACGTTACACAGTTCTCACAATCTAAATAAAAACATCTTTGCACGTGTGTGGTCTAGAAATTAATGCTCCTTGTATTTTAGATTTATTCAATCTCTGTCTTATTCGAAGATGACCTGATTTCATATTTATTTTTCACCGAAAAACTGAATTCGCACTCTTGGACCAACGTAAGTAGTAAAAGTATTACCAAGAACTTCGGTTAATACATTGAAGATTATAAAACCGCAAGAAATTTTTGAGAAAGGCAGATTCTGAAAGTGTGTATACTGTATATTATAATACCCAGCAGCTGCTTCTGCAACTTTGCGAAGTCCTATAATTCACTTAAAAAATCATGACGCAAGTTCTGTAGGCTTTTTGCTGACGGTATAAGCGGCGAGCCGGGGTAGGGACGCGAATCTGGTCGTTACATATAACGCCATTTTATGGCGATATGTCAGACTGTCAGTATAACGGCGGTGCGGGGGAAGCGGGATGACGTCAGAGGACTGGAGAGGGATAAAAAGATAATGAGCGAGAGAAGGAAATACGGAAAAAGAGAGAGAGAGGGAGAGAGACGAAGCGTGTGTAACAAAAGCCCCCAGTAGCACTTCCGTTTGACGACTTTCACTTTAGCCCGCGCATCGACAGTGTCACAGTCCTAGCTTCTTCCTCTATTTCTCTCTCTTGTTAATTTTGTGCAATTGCAATTACATCGAAATACGCTTGTGTGTATTAATTTCAGTTTGCGTATGTACAGTCGACCAGGTTGATTCTGATCTCCGCCTGAATTTGGTCAATTCTTGAATAAAAATGGTTGAGCAACGTTGGTATATGTATGTACCATTACCATAGTTGAAAAATTGCAAACTCAGACAGATTTCACAAAGCTGCCGATTAATTGCTACCTCTTCTTCTATACAGCTACTCGTATAGTAAGCAGCACGCGGAAAACGGAATCTCCTTACGTTCGCAGCAGAATCGTTAGATCGTAGGCTTTGAAATACGAAAATGAAACCATTCGAAGTTTGACTGTATTACGAGTCTGTGCTAAGATCTGCCAACTCCGGGGTTCATTTTTGCAATTGTACGGATGTAGAAATACAGCCACGTTCCCACATGGAAGAGCTGTTTAATACAACCTATTATGAAAATTTACGGCACGTTGCTGCGGAGGGGTTACGGATACAGTTATTGAAAACGGATGCCACGTGATCCAAACGACACGTGACAATAACATATATATAGTATTGACGACAATGGATCAACGAAGACATTCTGAAGCGACAGAATTGGGCGCGTTGCTATCTGACAATAAATACCTTAACATACGTTTTCTTGTCTCCGCAGGGTCAAGGCTTTTTTTTTTACGAGTTGCATAACATATTTCAATGTATGCATGTACCGCGTATCGCAATGTCGAATATATAAATCGGTCTAAATTGAAAGTTTAGCGGGTGATATTGAAGAAAATAAGATAGTCTGGCAGGGCGGTGATTCCGTAGCGAGACTCGATGATTATTAATTTAAACGAGCTATCATTGGATCAATCGCTTTTCATAGTTAATCATTTGCAATTTAAACCCCAGAGCTCGCCTCGCCTCAGTTAACTGTAATACGAGAGTATATGATAAATTTCAAGTGTAATAATAGTGGGTCGAACAAGCTGACCCCTGCCGAGTAAATTTGCTTGAATCTGCACGTATGCCGACGAATGCTGGCGTGAGTGCGGAAATATAACGATACGAGTAATTGTGCCAAATATCCAATCATAACGGGATTCGCGATACTGATCTTATATTTTTTGCTACACTGCTAGGGATGCAGGGGATTAAGAAATAAAAAAAAATAAAAAATCAGTCTACGTCACGTCTAAGATATGTACACAAAACTGTTCGATACAATGAAGATGAGTGAAGTAAACAATATACGACTACGACTTGCGTCACCTTTAAAGATTGACAAATCAACTTCTGCCAGGATAAGAATAATTTTTTCTACTTCCAAGGTAGTCAATGTAATATAACCTGCTCCGACCTGCATAGATATTCTCGTTTCTTCTTCACTATCCTCGGACGACTGGTATTTCTTGAAACGTTAAAACGAAATCAAAAAATAACCCTAGGCTAGTGGGGGGAGAGGGGTGCAAATTGAAATAAAACAAGTTCAAAAGGACTCTTTCGTAACCTTTGAGTACATTATATACATACCTTGTCGAAATTGACGCTTTCTGACTTGTGGCAGTTGCGTCATTTCTACATGCACAAGAGACTGACTATGTGAGAAAACGAAATACGATTCCCCCCCCAGAATGAATTAAATGAAACTTCCAGACTCTACGTGTGCGACCGGTTTATAATTGTGATTCGCGACCGACCCCCAAGCAAAGGCAAGCCTTTCATCCTTTCTACCCTTCGCCCCTTTCCAGGTATCGAAATCATTGACGTGGTTGGAACTTTCCACTCTATCTGCAACATAAGCGCGATACGGTCAAACTCATTTTGATTTGCAAGGGCTACGTTATGTACGACGATAAAGTTAGTAGCGTTAATGTAAACGATGCATGTTTGGGAAAAATCGTTACTTCGCACCTTTAGGAATGTCTGAAATTTAGTAAACCATGACAAACAAAATACACTGATATTTTGCAAAGCCAACTCCGCGAAAGTCGTGATAAAATTATATGCAATCATGATTTTTTATTAGTTTTCCTCCTGATGTATCGTTACGTTAACGTTACTAACTTCACCCTCATCGTTATGTTGTGTTGGCTTGGATTTGTTCAAAGACAAGATTCCGTTGATGGTGAAAAAAAAAAAATTATAATTTATAAGATTTTTTCGGTGACAAAAAACCTTGTTGAAAGTCAGAATTTCATCGTAATTAACGGACTGGTGTATCACGATGACGTCAGAGGCAGAGAAACGCATCTCAGGAAATTACGATGTAACCTTTGTCTGCTCTGTACAGAAACTCGAAAATTAAGAAAAACTTATCTCATTATATTCACAACCTGGACCGGTTTTCTGGTGTGAAAACTGGCCACTCAGCTTATAGATAAGCACGTCAATGATACCTGCAATACTTCCGACGAGTCTGGTTTTCACACATATTCGTTTACTTAGTAACTCGCTCCCTACCTTCACTCTGTACTATACATACATACATACATACATATATCATCAACTTGAAACGCAATAGCGAAGCCGATCGTGACAAATAGTCTCGTAAACCATAGGGCTGCCTGATAGCAGTTCAAAAAAATGCAAGCCCAATCATAGTTGTGCTGAACTAATCCTCTCGTTTACACGCCACTCCATGCTTCCAAAGATCACAACAATCAAGAGAATTGTTTCGCTTTCAAAAGTAAATGGCGTTACATGCTCGAGCTTCACCTTGAAAACATTTGTGATGTCCCCCGTACCGCAATCGACCAGACTTCTTTAAATTTTTAATTATTCATTTTTTTTTTGTCAGATTTTTCTTCATTGGTCGTATTTTGTGTTCCAAAGTTTCTCTATTTTTGTGTACGTAGATATATATTCCGTCATCTTCTGACGCAACGTGGCCTCACGTACGTTATACCAACATATTCATCCGTGCACATGCGAGGCAGACGCCTGAGTGTGTCTATCCTCACGTATTCCAAAGCCTGGAGCCCGTATCTATAACCTAATCGTGAGCCTCGCTACGACGCCACGACACAAGTTTCACGCCGACTCTCCTAGTTTTAATGCTGTTCAACGTTAAAGGAAATATTTACACTATAAGTGGCTAGATTATACAGCACCAGAAGCGGAACGCGGCGTGTATGTTCGGATCATTTATGGGTGCCGGTACTGTCAGCCTGTTGCTAACTGCAGCAAACCCGCGCATGGTATTCAGATGCTGAATTAAAGGCACAAACTGGGATGGAGTAATATGTTTGAAATTAGTTCGCTGATATCGACCAATTTAGTGTTGAACTTCAATTGATTATGAGGAGTGGAACGACTCTAAATAAATCGCTCTAAAACTATGTATGCCAAAAACATTCTGGGCCTATCGAAAAAACTCGTCAAAAAATAGATCTTCGACTTAATAACTTATGGGATTGTGATATGTGGAATAATATTTCGAACGATTTTTATTCTATTGGTCTGATTTCTGTTTAATCGAACAGCTTCTCGTACGGATTACTGATACCCCCCTCCAATTCCCTTTGTCCCAGAGCCGTTCTCTTTCTCCTTTTTTCACCGGGTTTGTTTATCGTTTTCACGTTAATCTATTCCAATGGGAATAAGTAGCGGTGGACTGATTGTATAAAGTAATGCTGTTAGCAACGGTGAGCAATACTACTCTAAACTTATACGTATGATGATAGCAGTTATCGGGAAACGTGTGAAACACCGTTCAACTATATACAAATCGATATTACCTGCATCTTAAAATTTCGGAGATATTAGGTAAATATTGAATGATCTCGAACGTGCGAAATGGCTACAACATTGCGCAAGTATTTCTATTCGTACAAATTCGCTGACAGCAGTTTCCTCCCAGGAAAATCGAAACCTCCTGGCACTCATGCGCACATGTTTATGCCTGATCACCGTGAATACGGCTGTTTTTCATCCAAACCACACGATCACGTGTATCAAATTAACGTATAACCATATTGTAGTTCACGTTTCAAGTCATTTTCCGACTATTCTAGTAACGATGACAATCGTTTGAAAACAGAGGATTTCAGTTTCAATGCGTTTATGATCACGATGAGAATGACTCATATAACATGGACGAATATAAACTGCATGGTACGTAAGTTGAAATGATCGGAGCCCCTGGATTGTTCCTCTTTCAATTCTGAATTTCCATCCACCCATCAGCGGAAATTTGCTATATAATCGTAGTGTTCTTGTGCTTTCTCTCAACATAGAATCCTTCTGCGCTGCTTTCATTGCGATCGAGAATATCTGCAGCCTAAAGAGTACTACGAGAGCATTGGACAAAGAGGCTTCGCTTGCTCTTGCCTCGCGCAGCGTGGCGCGGTCTGGCAACATGGGAAACCTTTTTAAGCGTGCTGCAATTGGAAGGCTGAGAGCCGCCTTCGAAAACATCTGTCGAGGCCAGCGCGTAACCTCTCCCTTTGTCCGGCGCCCGCCCCCCCCGCCGGCCGCCCCTGCCGGTTGTCCCCCTATGAACACCCTGCCGGGCGACATGAAACGTGAACGTTACGTGGAGAACGGGACTCCGGGCAATGGGCAAAACTGACGTCATCTTCCTGCAGGCTCTTCTGCAGTATTATTTTTGTTTTTAATAAAAGAAAAAAAAAAAGACAAGATGGAACTTGTTTTCAAAAGTGCAAATGTGCTGCTGATTAGGACTAGTTGTTTGGCTTTGGTTGGAGTCGTTTATTCATGCTATACCTACTTATTTCAAAACAAAGCTAGTTGCTTCTTTTGTTCTGTTTTATGATAAAAAAAAAAAAAAAATATTCGCTATTCTCTATATTTGCTGAACTGACAATTAAATCTTCTTGTTTATAGTCATCATCTCGTTTATATTTGTGTTATTTATTGTATGTTGAACTGTGGTTATCTTTGAACACCGCAGCAGCAGCAGCAGCAGCAGGGTCGGGTTCTCATCGTCAGTGACTCTATCCAGTCGGTTGACTGCCAACTAACCAACCATTTTATTCGAATCGTCCTGGTCGATTTCGACATTGACGTATACATCTACGTATCTAAACCGCGAAAATGGACTTAACAGTCCCATTCTATACGCAATTCTCGACAAAAACTCTTCATCCACTTTCATTTGACGCTGAAATGGAGAAATGATATGGATTCTACAAAATCGCTACATTAAAGTCATAGAATTCATGCCATTACTTTATTTCTGCGTCAAAAGAGAATGTATTGGAGTGTTTTTCAACGTCGAAAGTGACCAGGACACCCCCTTAAAAAAAATAGGAAAACTGTTGTATTCTCTCAGAGGGTAATCCTAAGATTTTTTGATTGCATTTTCTGAGAACCAACTGCAGGCTCTATCGTCATCCGGCGATATATTGAAGTATGATTATCTGGAAAATACGAATTACCGGGAGGGTGACTTGTGTATTGAACAATATTAATCTCAGAGAGCGTAACGAAGGAGTCGGTTGTTTGATGAAACTACGGTTTCATCTTTCAAAAGAATGAAAATGATCGTAAAATTGAGTTCTATACATGTTTAAAAGTCGCGGGAGCGTTTTCTTAATAAAAGTTTTAACACTTCCCAATAATATTCTTTTGGTGATAATACATTTGACTCCGCACAGTTGCGAAGTGGCATTTCAGCACATACTAGCTTTCTTATAATAAAAACAGCACCTTGGGACACCATATTTTCTTCTCCTCACTACCAGAATAGAAAGAAACAAACCATTGTCTGTCGTGCGGATTATGACTTTTAATTTGCAGCACGTGCATAGTTTTCTGATTAAGGAAAACCGAAAGAAAACCGCAACGGAATTTTCAGAACACGGCAGGTATAAATATTATAATACTTAGTTTGATACGAATCGTAATAAATGTGAACCGTAATTCTTAGCGTCATCGGTAGTGAGGCGGAATCCCAGCATAAATTTTCTCACCAAGCAAGAAATCTCTCCGTCACTCTCTTTCTCTCTCTCTCTTCGAGTAGCTTATCCTGTCTCGCTCGGGTTACCTGCAGTGTGACGTGTCCGCTTTCTATACTGGCCTGGGCACTCAGTCGACGGCAGAAAATACAACAACGCAAAATTGACGGTATAAGTTAACGAACACAGGTAAAATAAAACGTGAAATAAATTGTTACACCTACACGAGACGGAGGCTTAAGGCGAAGGGAAAAGGAAACGAAAAGATTGAGGAGAAAAAAAAAACTCAAAGTAATACATCAATATATCCGCATATAGTAAGGATATAATTCGACATGCTCGAAAAGAATTCGCTCTGCTTCCCAACGTTGCTATTTCGCTTCTGTACCCCCGAATATAACTGTCCTCGCTTATTGCAATTGTTGGCACCGATGCAGACGCCGCATAAACGGGTTCAAAAATATCATTCTCCGCTAAGTGGGGAACTGGTCAGGATGCAGGTTACACGTTGACCCAGCAACAAGCCACGAACTATGGCAGGAATATAGGTTCATACTCGATAGATATAACCGCACTCTTTGTCTCAGCCTCTATTAGTACGCGACCGACGCGCTCTGGTCGTTGACCTCTGACACAGGGCAGCGCGGTAGCTGTTCATACATCGATCCTGGAAACTCAATGAACGTATGCATTCACGTGTAATTATCTATGGCTAATTACGATATATGTTAGCTAATGCTGAAATGAGAACGGCAAACCAGTTCGTACGAAGGTACGGCTAAAGTCAATATACCTGTATGTACATCTTTTTGGGATGTTGAAACAGCCACACTCCGCTTCGCAGGTTCACAACAGAATTTCTAGGTCGACAACAATTTGGCGCAGCTGTACTGATAAGCAGGTGACTTTGGTCGCACACATGCGATTTTAATCAGAACGCCGCTTTCGTTCGAAACGATATAGATATAGGTAAAGAGACTCCCGTTACTGCTATTACTGCAATTAACCGCTAAACCTTTGCCCATGCAATACATCAGGTAGGTAGAAAAACACTCCAGTTGTACACTTGAACCTAATATTGTAACGGTGGTGTAACTCGATTTTTAACGGTTTTAGACAGCCATTGATGGCAGTAATTTTTCAGTGACGCAGCAACTATTTACAGTATTTGGCAACTTTAGACTTGAAATAGAGTTGTCCCACCTTAACATCAACAATTTACTTGAAACCTAGAATCTGTGAATACATATTGGATTTAAGAATTGAAGTTGAAACTCAGCCGTAAATATTTGTTACGAAAAATTCAGCCGTAACAAAACAAACTAAATTGCAACATTTTCGACGAACTTACGTATATGCAGAGCGGTGAAGTAAGACGGAAAAAAAATATAAAACGTTGAACAATCATCGTGATCAAATATTTCTTGATATATTATTATGACATTAGAGAACTACGCTTTTTGCAACAAGTATTTATTGGAGGTTCATGAAAGTCGAGACGAAAGTGCAATCTGCAATTATTATAGTTTCAACGTATGCAAATCGAATGTTTTGTTTACGATTTTCCAACCAACTAACAAAAATATCCTTTCATTGAAATTCACTCTTTGCATATTTCCCCAATGTTATACCTTCCTACACATAACTACGCATCAATTTGGCAAGGACTTCTGTGTTTTCGACTCGGGATGACCGACGTAATTCCTATATTATAGCCGCGGGTTTAAGCGCCTGTGTTTTCCTATATATTGTCATATGTATAGCCAGCGCACAGTCAGCGTGTTTATGATTTTAATCTTGTTACTCAATCAATCTTCCTCGTATCCTCGTAACGTGGCGTAGCCTTTTACGCTACTATCACGTCAGACGACTTCCATTAAATTTTTCTCGAGATTGCCAGACTGTGCTGGCAGGCGTGTCGTAACGCGATGTTGCCATACGTCCTATAGTTTAGCCACTTTTCTAGGGGTTTCATCCGCCGGAAGCGGCAGCTGACCAACTGACTGTATCGACGGAAAGCCTAATCCAGATTCTTGTCAATTTATCATTTCCTCCACCGGATGTTAGACCTTCAAGTTTTATCGATAAGTCCAGCGCGTCTTACTTTAAAATCGCATTTCTCATGGGATAAAATTATCTTTTCAAACTTTGAGAAATGCTAAGGTCCATGATCACGCCTATCCATTCAGTGAGAAAAGTTCTGCAAATTATGAGAAAAAAAAAACAAATACAAAACAATTTAGTATTCAAATATACAGTAGCGTGTCATAACCTCAAAGCGAGAGAGGATCAGTTGAAAATATATTTACATAATGTTCCCATGAATTTTGCGAACTTTCCCAATTGACCAGACAAGCACAATTGTGAGTTAGATAATTTTTGAAAGTTTAAAACGATTTCATAACTCAGAAACGAAAAAAGTGCAAAATTTGGTTTGCTAATTCGATCGGCATTCCATGGGTTCTTATTTTCATATCGATCGACTGCTGCGCTAATATTACATCCAGGAATAGTTTATAGAATATCAGAATCACAGGATTTTTCACATGTGATTTCCTATAGGTACCTACCATAACGGAGGGGCAGATTTTCGATGTGAACTTCCGAATTGTTCACAATTCTATCTTTGGTTGCGGAAGAGAAAATGCAAGCAACTTCGGTCTCTGTTATTCTAGTTTGCCCGAGTTACGTCGGGCAACGTACACGTTACAGATGCGGAAACGAGAATCGAATCTTATCTACACCCACACAAAACGCAGAGCCACTTTCCCTGCAGTTAGTGGAATAAACGCGGGTCGCGTGGTACATCTGAAATCTCATGCGTGCGCAAAAGTAAGCAAAGCAAGCATAGAAGTTGCTGATGCGATGTGTCTTACACGGGCAACTCGTCTCGAACGATGCCCGGAGCCTCGGTCTCACCGAATTGTCTTTTTCATTTTCTTTTGTAGCAGTTGATGCTTGGGTGTGTGAAGCGTGAAGCCGGAGCGCCTGTAGCAAGCGTCAATCTTCCATGGCGGCCGGGGGCGAGAGAAACATGGGGAAAGGAGAGGAGGCGGTGCTGGAGGGAGATTTAAAACAGGTTCCATAGCAGGCTTGGAGCGACGAGAACGCACAGATCGCTGATTGCGTGCGACCGATCCGCGTCGTTGCTTGATTTCCTCCCGTTCATTTTGCCCGATTCAGTTATGTAGGCGCTCCGAGGGCACTTGAGCATGATGGAATACATACTGCAAATGCGGGTCAGACGCAAGCGATGGTAACTTGTGCAAACGAAGTCACAGAACATATATTCTGAATATACTAAGATTATTCTATAATTTCAGTACAGAAATAAACAAAAGAAATGACGGAGTTATAGTTTACGATGAGTTGTCAACTGCCAAACCCTAAACACCGTGATTTTTGACACCCACTCACCATCTGATTTCTCTCTACTCGCGTAATTTCGAGAAACTTGTTTCTGGGTTATCGATGATTCTGACTTCCTCAGTGAGTTTGGGATACCCCGTATATGTATTTACGTATGTATACACATTTAATTGTAAATCGCTAACGTAACTCCGCTTCCGAGCTTGGCGTCTGGCCCGCCGGAGTGAGCCATAACAATACAGCAACAAGCAATCTATATTTATACCCACATACGGGGTGATCGGATTCGCACAAATATCTGATATGCACAACTTTATCTTCTTCACAATTCAATTTGTTATCTAATGAAGCAGGTTTCCGTAGTGGTAACACTTAGACCCATGAATAAGAATGAAAATACATCAATATAAAAAAAATTATCTTCAACAAATATGAAGTAAAATCAACACCTCGCCTGAAACTCCTGATCCATCAATCTATCCCGATCTATCTCCTTCAATCTTTGGAGAATTACGCAAGTTTCTGTAACAGGACCAGAAGAGAAGAATTCGTTAGAGTTTATCGTCGAGCGTTCTTTTCGTCTCGATAGGAACATATATGAGTTTTCATCAAACACATCACGCGCGCGCGGCTTTCTGAAGCGTAGAGCGGAAAGGAAAGAGAGAGAGAGAGAGAGAGAGAGAGAGAGAGAGAGAGAGAGAGAGAGAGAGAGAGAGAGAGAGAGAGAGAGAGAGAGAGAGAGAGAGAGGGGGTAGCCTTGCACGCGGCGAGTTTGGTGTGAGTGCGTGTGGGGGGGAGGGGGGGGGGGGCAAAATACGGCTGCGAGACTCTGGGAGAGACGCGACAGCTGGCCAGGCTCTACTCGACGTGCTTCTGTACCCAATCGACCCCCTCATAGCAGCTATTTACTATAGCCTGCACATTTACCACACACGCGTGCTATGAATACGCTTGGGAGAGGCGAAGAAACGTGCATGCACGTATTTATATGTATATATTTCTGAATGGTGAATTGGTGTCGACAGAAAAGAAGGACCCGACTTTGACCAGGACACGGGTGCATTTTGGAAAATTCATAGTATTTTACGGCTTTAAACAAGGAGCGACAAAATTGAACGAAGGAGTAGATATAGGGTAAAAAAGGACGCTAAGCAGCTTATAACTGGGGTGTATCCATGATCGGCGAAAGTCACATTTCAATTGTTGCAGTAACCTGTTCTATGCAGGTAATTCATTTTACAAATTGGAGTTGCAGCATCAAAGGTATAAACCATCTTGTATGACGATAGTACTTTCGTTCATCATCCCCGCGTGACGCTGCGCAGACCTTTGAGGTGAGTTTCCGATATTCACCTGTGACAATCGTTTAAAAAATATTCCGGAACATGCAAATTTCAATGATGTTCAGTATAATTGTGTATATTTACAAAGTATTATACCACAGCCAGTAAGTGAGTACTGTCTTGGTAATTGAGTCGACATAAGCTCCTCGTCTTCGGATGCATAGTACACGGCACATCGGTCAAAGCACTAGAGAATTATAGATAGATGTAGAAACTGTATTACCTATTGGAACAGATTTTGAATTTTAAGAGAATAGATTTGTGCCTAATCCCTCTTCTGTACTATAATAAACGCAGTTGTGTCTGTATCTACGGTATACATACGTTAGTATTAGCAAGAATCAAGATTGATTCAAGAACCGGTCTTAACCGGCACGGTTAGAGCATTGAGGCGCTTATAAGGCAATAAGGTAGTAAGTTGGTATGTATCCAGGCTGCATAAGTTGGTGCTGCCGGCCGCTCGATGCGCAACATCCATTCGGTACACGTATTGTTGAAGTTCGGATCCCACGTTTCTACGTAACCGTGCGCAAACGTCGAAAACATAAGCTAAATCGAGCTGGAGTCGCCACATTCGAAAATTGACATATCTTGAATGAAATAATCAAGGGCTAATTAAATGCCCTATTTTCGCATTTGATGCTCCACGTTTTTTAGCGAAACCTGTAGCGATGCCACCCCGAGATAAACGTAGAACTGCTACGCCAAAACCACCGGGAACGAAAAGATATGTTGAAAAACTATTTGGGCCAGGACTAAAGACTCATTAAACATTTTTTGCAAGTCACTCCTAGGCTAGACACGCCCGCCGAAAATCGAGTACAGTGCAGTATTTCCACCGTGGCCGAAGATTATAGTTTCGAGCGATCCTCCTCTTATTTACTGGCAAAGGCTCCTGTGATGGATTTTGTTGACTGTTAAAGATCTGGCGTTTGAAAAATATGTACGTGGCCACGGTGGAGATACTGCACTGTACTTGGTTTTCGGGGGGCGTGTCTCGCCTAGGGTTCGCTTGCTAAAAATATTTAATGAGTCTTTAATTCTGGCCCGATCAGCCTTTCAAAATGTCGTTTCGATACCGTTGTTTTTAAGCGTGGCGGTTACATGCACTGCCGCAGGTTTCTTTGAAAAAACGTGGAGCATTGAATTAAAAAATAGGTCATTCAATTAGTCCTTAATTATTTCATTGAAGACATGTGAATTTTGGAATGTAACCGTTCCAGCTTGATACAGCTGAGAGAATCGGTAAGTGGCCTCGAGGGTTCACTTCACTAGAAATTTCTGGTATACAGATTCACTAGTCATCATGGCTATCGAGCCATTTCTTAGACGCTCATGATCTTATCTATCCTGCGATCAATGCTAAGACGAGTTCATCTCATAAGAGACAATGACCCCCCGCGATCGATTAGCGAAACGGACAACGTAGGTCAAACGGCCAATGGGCTGCGCGTTGCGAATACACGTGGACAACCTTCTCCTGCATTCATACCAACGCTGTAATTCTCGCGAATCTAGCAGTGGGTGGGTAGCTCTCTTGACCTCCTTGCAGTTCACACAGGTAAGCATGATAGGTGTTCCGTACTTGTGCCCTGGAATACATGACGAGTTTTGAACTCGCAGTAGTTCTGTGCAAAATAATAAGATCAACTGGTAACTGGCGTTCATAGATGAACAGGTTCTGGAGTTGCTCCCGTAAGTGGAACGTTCCATTTCCTGTCTTGAATCTAACCCTCTTGCACGATTGATTGGCGATTCTGGCTATTTTTCCTACGAATTGTACAGCAATTTTTAGATTGCGTCGAGGAATTTGCGGAAGATAGCTTCAAAACGCTTCAGAGCTCTTGAAGCGAGCCAATGTAGGTACTCGAGGTGATGTGCCTCGTGTTGACAACTGCGAGTTCGCTACCGCCACGAATATCAGAATTCAGCTTCCAGAGAGAGCCTCTCCGCATAAGTATCAGTTTCAAGCTAATGTGAGTTGCATTAATCACGGCTATTCGTTAAAACACGTCACTTTCAAATTTATAAATCGTCTAGCCTTGATTATTCTAACGCCAACTATAAACGGTCGGTCGATGAAGTGACGCGGATAACTGCACTTTGGTCGAGTTTTAAGTAGTTTAGTTCAATTAGTTGAACTTTCCACTCATCAGTTACTTGTGTTTGATAAACAATCTGTCGAACACGTAGTCAATTTTTCTATGCGTGTTGCACTGACAATAAAGTAATAATAAACGCGAAGTGCGTAATGATAGATGTGATCTTAGATTGGGGAAAGATCGCGCTTCCTGTGTAATTCTCAATGTATAGCAGTATTTTTTCCATTTCTCTTGTAACCGAAAACGCTCCCTTAAATACTCTTCAAGTCCTACGCACAGTGAAACTTTCTACTAATTGTGATATCGATAGCCAATGTTTGCCCAGTATCAGTAAAGAAGCATTAGACAGGTGCCATTACTTCGAATTTTCCAACATGAGTTCACCGCTAGGAGACAAAATTGGCCTAGCGTCACGAAAACAACGACTTAAAGCCTCAGGCCATTTACAAAATGTCATATGGGTAAGTGTCGCCTGATCTTCGGTTTGTAAACAGAAGTGAAGTAGAGGGAGAAGGCAGGAAACGTGACGCGCATCGAGTAGGCCGTAGTACTGCGTCTGAGAAAAATCACATCTACGTAAAAAGTCTCTAGACGGTGATTGGCCAAGCGCTATAATGTGCAAGATCCGTACCTACTCTTGGTTGCGGACGAGGAATGGATCAATGACAATGCAAAGCTCACGGAAAGAATGATTTGTATCTAAATTCGTTGTTGACTTCGTAACGCACTAAATCTGTATAACACACCATCGAAATCATTCCAAGTTCCAGTTCTGTAAGGTTTAACGTGTAATACAACACACGCATACCGCATACGGAACAGCGTTTCTCTGTACAGTACGTGTCTCGGTGTAATCCGACATCAGTTCGTGACTCGTGAGCTCGACGGTGGGAGCCACGCTACGGCAAGCACCGAGGGACAGGAAAGAGGGAGGTCGGTCGACCCAGACGGCGGTAGGCGTCGCGTTGTTGCCAAGCGGAAGCCAGACCCTGTAACATTCTGTTCAACCTGCCTGTTCCACTATCCCCGAGTTCGTAAAACGAGAGGGCCGACGGTGCATAGCAAGAATTTTACTTGGACGGAAACGAATTAGAAGAAAGATGAATGTAATTTGAAAAAATTTGAAAAATCGTAACAAGATTTGGACAGTTTCACGTTCATTTACCTTTTGAGCTTTTTTCTTTGTTTTCTTGTTTTATCTACCGAGTTTACGATGGACCTAATCCCTTGTTAATACTTGAACCGCTTACGACGCTGTTGATAATCTGTCAGTAAAATATATGCAACATGTTATGTGGAGAAGGGATATTAACGCGAAAGTTTATTGACGTGGATCTGTGTCGCATCTACTATATTCCTGCGTAAGGCTCGCGTTACCAAGGGTAAGCCTGTATCTTACAACGAAACATGAGTTGTATGCGATGATCCGATCCAGGTTCGGCCATCTTGCTCCGATGTGAAAGGCTTTTTACTCAACTCGTATTTTTTGGAGCACTGCAGGCCGCAACATGGCGGTTCCTTGGCTGGTCACGAACAGCCGAAGCCGTCTCACAGTTCGACCCATACTGAGCATTCGTGTTTATAATAATAACTACGCGAAGTAAACTCCAATTCACATTCCCAGACCCCTATAGTTTATTTTTCCTGGCATAAATATTGCCTGATGATAGTATCGTGACTTTGGCCAAAAATGGGTGTGACGTAAAAATTACTCGATAAGTGAGGGTAGGTCTGTTACACACGTCTACTCCTCCTATAATTATACCACGACGATTACCTATACTACGTCTTACACGGAAAGAATAATAGAGCAGGTTTTATTCAAAGTTGCAGAAAGAGAGGGTCAGAAAAGGTTTTTGGTAAAAAATAACGAGGATGAAGTTAGTAACGTTGACGTGACGAAACGTTAGGGAAAAAATCTCCGCTTTGCCATTATAGAATAATTTTGAAAGAGTTGAGTTTTAAAAATATGAGAACGACTCTGCTTCATTACGGTTTACTTAATGTCGGGCAATACTCAAGTTGCGAAAAAACGATCTTTCCTAAACATTCATTTTAAGGCTAACGTTACTAACTTCAAGCTAATAGAAAATGAACATTTCAACTGTATTTTTTACCATAAATGTAGCAACTTTTGGTCTGCACACAATGGTTTTCGCTGTTTTCAGAGTAAATTCTACATTTTACAAAGTATATTTCACCGAAAAACCTGATGACTCTCTCGTTTCCTGCAGTTTTGAGTAGAATGTGCTCTTTTACGAGCTTTACGAGCTCGTATTCTCTGCAGGCATTGTTCTTGAAACATTACTCGAATGCAAAAATCGAACAAGTTGGCAACTTTAAAGCTAGGATTAGAGACAATATCGTATGTTCATTTTCTTCCACGCATTTGGTCGTAAAAAAACAGCTGAACTCAGTTTCGTGGTACCGAGTCGGGTCTACTTTCGCCAAAATATCGCCAACCAAATTTCATCACTGTTCATGTGGCAACAATGTTGAACTGTTGAAACGCTAACAGAGGCGCCGTATAAGCATTCTTACTATACGAATTTGAGCACACTAAATCGAAACATAATTGCTAAATAATACATGCGATGTTGCGTGATTTAAATTAAGTTCTTAATCATATCGTTAGTCTAGCAACACGGCTATCCCCCCAGCCAGCCACTTGCCTAAACAGCACTTCACATTCGGTCACAAATATTTTTTTGCAACACCTGCACGGAAAGTCCATTTTTATGCACCATTTACAAGCACCGAAAGTAGTCTTTTACACATGTGTGCGGGAAAAACTTTCGCGCATTGCTAGCGGTGTGCGAAAAAGACGGTCGCGCTTTTATCCACAGTTGCGCATTTCGCAAACAGCTGCACCAGCGCCACCAATGGAATAGTTTGTCACTCTTTGCTGTGCTCGACATCGTCACTGAACAGACATCGTGCCGTGGTTTCGTGTAAATATAATCGTGTATGTCTGACTTTCCGTTACAGGTGTAGCAAAAAATAGAGTTCGATACACGCGCGAAAGTTGGCAATGCCTATCTCGCGTGAATGCGCCACACTCGCCCTTCAACTCGTCTACGGGTTCGTGCTGCGCCTTCACGCTTGTGCGGGCATTGCCACCTTCGCGCACTAGTATCGAAAAACATTATTTCCCACATGTTTATTTGGACCGACTTACGGTTACCGAACGTAAAAAAATCGATTAAAGGATTACGAAACAAAAACAACTGAAGACCGAAAGTAGAAACAACATACGTAAGATTGAATTATTAAAAAAGGCAGTAAATTGAAAGTGTAGGAAGAAATGCTTAACGCATCAAGCTATCCCGCAGTCGACGAACAAAGGTAAATATTCCAAAGTTTCTAAATCCAATGATCAAATTTTATCGAACGATTGTGGCTAGAGGCTGCGAGGGTCGCGGAGAGAAGCTTGAAGCCTCGGCTGAAACTTCCCCACCGTCAGAGTGGCCCCCAGAGATTTGGCAATGCCGTTCGTTAGCCTCACGGACGGTTGCGCTGTTGCCAAGTCGCCGAAGTAGAGGAGGGGCCATGGCTACGGGAAGGCACTCGCATCTATTATGGTACATCTCTCTTTAAACAGCACTTTTGTACTTCCCCTTTCCAAGACTACATTTCGTCTTTTTTTTTTCTTTTTTTTTCTCTTTTACCTGTAATACTCAATGAACTTTCAATAATTTTCTATTCCGAAGTCGACGTATTTCGGGCAAATACTTAAAAGCCTCTAAGAAGACCATGTATATGTTTATCATTAAGTAACGGGTGTTTACGAGTAATCGACCGATAAAGATTTTGATGAACTTGTTGAGGAGAAAATAACAAAACTTTAAAACCCACGTACTCTTCGCGAGATATTCCAAATGACGAGAAAGATTGATCTATGGACGTGTTTCTATATGAATAATTGTACCTGATCCACAGTATAACAGACCCTAGCGTGGGCGCCATCGTTATTAGAAATCCATCTGACGCCTCCGCACTAAACGGGACATGAGGGGTCAGGTAAATCGACACTTATGTCTACACCTACACGTTACATGTATACTTAATAAAGCCTTTCTGCTGTAGAATGAAAAGAACCGGAAAAGCAGGCTCGCATAACCTCGGCAGTATATTCAATGTTCTCTAATGATTTTTTTTTACGCGATATAATTTCATAAAAATATGGATTGTTCAACGACTCGTTTTTAGCGAGGTATCCGCACACCTCTACGCATACGTGCGTAATAATGCCTACTAATAAAAGTCAGAATACACCGAAGGCCAGTGTCGTCTCACGGAAGAAACGATGCGAACATATAAAGTAGTTGTTTCAGTGACGTCTATTGTATGTATAACACAGCTAGATAAAATATTTCGACCTACACATATACCAGGTTGTTGAAACTAACAATTTGAAAATGTTCTTGACACAATCAACACTATGCAGGTTTATAACAGTAATATATAAGCAAGGCCTCAAGTGAGAAGGAGAAATAAACAGTAATGAGACATTAATCTTTAGCAGGTCTATATTTTACAGAAAGGCAAATTTCGAGTAAGTTTAAGCTGGGGCCGTTTTATCCAGCAAACGAAAATGGAATTTCGACAAATCCAAACGCGTAGGAACGGTCAAGCCACGGTTCTTTGTTGAGCTTAACAGGTAGCGAGGTAAATCCTTTTTGCTTCTCAAAGTTCGAGCACATCCGGTCTGTAACATCAGAGTCTGAAATATCCCAGGCAAGCTCAGCTCACCCTGGACACGCAGCAAGGCGAACTGTGCTGTCGTGTCATCTGACTCAGATGGAGATAATAGCACCGTCGCTGCTCACAAAAACTTTCTACACCGAAATTTCGCCTCATGTTCGTCATAGCAGCTGCCCGCAATTATCCTTCGTGCGAATCGATGCGGCGCGGTGCGCAAAATACAGAGGTAAAAGAAAAGCAAATGGACGCAAGACACACAAAACTGGTAATTGCTCTTAGCAGAAACTTTTACACCCATGTGTGTGTGTATATATATATATATATATATATATATATATATATATATATATACATATATATATATATGATGTATACATGGGCAAGGTTTTCCACGTGTTCTTGGATTATTCGATCTTCTATGACACGATAATATAATAGACACGGGATGGTCACGAAAGAAGAGAGGTCGGAATTTTTTGCAAGCATATTTTAGTCGTTTGCCTTGATTTGCCACTTCGACTCATGTATTTTACTAACCATGAACTCACCGCGGGTAATGTTAGACGTTGATATCTGAAAAATTTAACGTTCGGTGGCATAGCTCTTACGATCCTCGATGTCGTCCGTGAGGCTAGTCTTAGAAATATTCACAATTCAATAGCTGTTTAAGAATCATAAAGAGGAGACAACCCCAACATCTTCGTTACGATTTATATTATGAGGTTGAAGTTAGTAACGTTAGCGTAACAATGGGTGTCTAGTAAAAATAACTTTTCCGGAACTTAAGGATTTTCTGAATTTTCTGAAATTCAGTAAATTGTAATGAAGCAAAAACGTTGTCATATTTTTAAAACTCTATTCTTTCAAAATCATTATAAAATTGCCAAATTGACGACATTTTCCCTAACGTTTTGTCACATCAACGTTACTAACTTCAACCTCATTTTATAGTTGCACTTTCAGTAGTCGGTTATAATACCACATACAATTTTATCAGTGATAAGTGATGGCGAATCTGTCTGAGTTCTGTCAAACAACTAAAAAACCTTGTAGAAATGCGCAAAAGAATATCGATAAAAAATTACAAATCTATGTTTTCATTTGCTTACTTATTATTACGTTGTAATATTTATTTTAGGCATTCTGTAGGTACACACTCTACGTAATGCACAAACTGCATACAATTAAAATTTTTTTAATCAACAGCACGGAAAACTTGTACAGACATTGCCCGTGAAGCGATGCGACACTGTCGATCTTAAATATCCGATCGAGTTATCGGATCATTTTCAAAAAGTGTAGGACGATAATATGACATCAAGACGAAAGTTTACTCGCCTACGTGCAAACGTGCACACGATGACTTTGCTTTGATAGCCACTGATGCATCCTATTTCCTCTACTTTTCAACCAAAACCGCAAATGGTAATCCAGCTATGGCGATATCCTCAAAGCCAATGAACGCTCCAATATAAATATTGTTACAGCATTTCATCGCTGACAACCAACTGTAATTATATAGATACGATCCGCAACACGTAAATTTTTTTATTCCTTTTCACTACTTCGTACCGCTTATGTTGTTTGCGGCATAACAGAAACAATAAAACATTAAAAAGTTACTTAGAAGCGTCGGCGACTGAATGAAAAGCCTCGATAAGTTTTATCGTTTGGGAATCCTCTCTTAAATAATAAGGTAACGAACGGCATAAAAGGCGTGTGAACTTCAAATTTGAATGTTTCAAGAGAACGCATCGTACATGTTGGTACACAATTATGTGCAGATGAAAATTTTGTTCGCATTCATTTATTCACCGTACACGAATTTCGCAGTTCCGAATATGACGGATAGTGGCAGCACTGCGTGGAAAAATACAAGAAGCGAGGAATCCTCTTTTCCTTCAGCAGATAACTAACATAGGGACCGGGTATCCGTTCAACTGCTGGTTGGATAATTCCTACAGAAACGTCAAACCATTTAACTGCAAGTCGCGTATACTTTATTATACCTATATTACATAACACGTATTATGTCCGAATGAGAAAATGGGTCACCTCCGTTCACATTTATTTATATTCATGAGTCTCATCATCCGAGGCGAATTCCTCCATCGATAAACAACTGCCCTAATTTATCTCGCCTGATAGTGGCTGTGTCATCCAGGAGCTAAATTTATATCTGTCAATTGAATTTCGATTGTCGAACTAACCATCACAGTAACAAACAAGATATTCCAGAACAAGATTCATTATCACTATCTATCATTGATGGATTCGTGGGGCTTAAAGGTCGATAAATGACTTGGCTTGAAATCACCCCAATATTTGACACACGACCGCCAGACAGACGCCCACGTCACTTCGAGCATGACCGGTATTGGTACCTTTATATAAGTATATGCATATACGTATCGTGTGTATGTATATATACGTATATACATATATAAATATATCAGTTCGCCGGTGAGCCATGTTCGCAGAGAAGTATGTACCCTGGCGTTAATACGCGGGTCATTAGAATTGGGTAAATAAACACACCGCTTACCTGCTCGTTGAATCTGACGCCCGTTCATTGACACCGTCTTTGTTTCGATAAGCCCAACATCCGCTGTTACGAAAAAACGGGGCGGTCAACTTGCCAACAATCGCACGTCACCAACTCCCACAGATTCCACTGTTATGCTGGCCTGATTCACTCGTATCGCAACGGGCATTGTACCACCGTTTTTCCTGCTCGCTCTCGTTCGTACTGAACACTATCAGACGCATGGCACAGGCATGGCAACTGCAATCGCAGCTCAGGAAGATCCCGCGCAATGCGTTACGTCAGTCGCGATCGCCGCGCAGATTGGTCGGCTCCAGCGGAACCTGCCAATTAAATTTAGGATTTGTTACACGCGCGGGAAACTTATTAGATCTTGGATGGCACGAATCATTCGCAAATATTACAGCCGCGTTCCCTCGCGTCTATTAATGGTCACAGTAAAAAGATCTCGAGCTCTGATTTTCAAACATAGAAGAGAGAAGATTATGCACGGCTCGCACTCAAGCAAATTTTCTGTCGACACTTCCAGGTTTACGGTTGTCCATTTTGTTCCGGGTTACAACAATCCGCCGCGAAACACAAAGTGCGACTGTGATCGGAGGTAAACTGATTGCTTTTTTATACAATCAATTTGCGATGCCGCCTGTCGGTAAATGTTGCAATCCTCTCGACGCTCGACCACGGAGAATAAGCCTCGAACGAATCCTGAGAGCGTTTTTCCTGTCCCCGATTTCGAAGCGTCCTCTGTCACGAAACAGATGTTTGGGCTTAATTTTTGATGACGAAAACGTGTTGATAATGTATCCACAAACGTCGTGTCGTGTATCAGTGGTGTTGTCCACTGGAAAAATCTATTTCGTGTCAGAGGGTACTACTAAGTCGTTGCATGAAAAACGCGAACGCAAGCAAACTTTCTGAAGCTCCTTTCTGGCTTGATGTTTTATAGGGATTCTAGGTGAAGTGAATTTCATTTCCATACCATTGGAAAAAAAAGAATATCGCTATTAGACCATCTTCACCATGGAGGAGCTTTACTATGCCTGTCTTTACGAACCCGCGATCCCAATTCTCAGCATCAACGTTTAGGGTGGGTTTGTGGTTCATGTGCATGCTGAGGCGGTGGCAGCACCAGCAGCACGCCTGCGTCGTGTGCAAAGAATTGAAGGGATTTGTTTTGAGCGGGTTTAAAAAATTAATGTAAATAGTGATGTGAGTTGAGAAATGCGAAGTAGATCGGAAAAGATTAACATGTCGCCGATATTATCGGCAGCGGTTAATTAAAGCTCTGATTGTCATGAATTATTTGAACAACATTGCGGGGGGTGGGATGATCGGTGATCCTGGTCTCCAACTCAACAATGTCGAGATTCTTTACACGAGAGTTCAAAGGGTTTACATCAAACCTCAGCACAAAGAAGAACGCCAAAGAGACCTTCGTGTCAATGTCGAAATTCATGCTGGAATCAGCCCTGTTTGTCGCAAGGTATGTGACCGAGATATGCTTCGTTTTAACCTCGTTGCAACATCCACACAACTGTTACTCGCGCTTCTTCCGCGTCTCATACCAATCCTTAAGAGCCTAGGGCAGCGAATGTAGAATCTATTTAGGCATTTTTTTTGTCTCTCGAATCAACTGAACGTCAACTTTCTAATCACCTTGCTTTTATACTTCTTTACCCATGAATTTCTCATCTTTTAAGTTACTGTTGATTCAATTGTCATGCGCTGCGTTTTCACGATAGTTAACAAGTTGCAGTTGATTCTCAACTAAGGTTCTACAGTCGCTGTTAAGGATGTCAAAATAGTTGCATTTATGTTTTAATTATTCCGTTTTGAAATTTTTATTTCTTGACTTCCTCCTTTAATATTTTCTGTATTTTTGCTTATTTCACGAACAGAGTTTGTGCGTTCTTCTTTCCGATGACGACGATCCTTGTTTTCTTTATTCGCTGTTCGTAAATGACGATGACTTCAAAGTGCTCAAGGCACAGCAGGGTCTGCTTGTAGACTTTGATAATTTTGCAACACAGCTGATATGCCTTTTGGAGCAATGCCAAATACCTCTTTCCGGTGTTGCAAAAAATCCTCCAAAGTTTCTTCTTCTGCTGGCAGAAGAGGCAGGTGACTGGACTTTTAAGCTCGTTGAAACGAACAACTTCAAGCATCTGTGTCATCTCAGCTTGAACATCGCCCCGTCCAGTGACACGGACATAAAGGTCCATATGGCCATGAAGATAAAACAGCTCAAGGAAAACTGCCTTCGAAAAGACAAAGATATTGGCAGTATGGAAACCAGGCTGAATGACCTGACCAAGAAACTGGAGGTTCAAACCAAGGAACTGGAACAAATTAAGCAAAAATATCAGGCTGACATGAACCAAATGCAGATCCATACCTCGCAACAAATCAGTGCTGAAAAAGACAAGTAAATATTACAAGAAAAAAATTCCCCTATGTTACCTGCATAGGTGATTAATACAGATAAATTTTGTTTGCAGACTCGCACAAGCCACCTCAGAGTTTCAGCGTCTTAGAGAAAATGAGAAGTCTGAGCTAGAACAGAGGCATGGGGAAACACTGAAGCAGCTGCATACAGAGCTTGCTGAGCTGAGGACACGCAATCTTGCATTAAACGAGAAGCTTTCGCTTGCAGAAGCAAGTAACAAGGAGCAGGTAAATCAGCTCCAGACTGTTGGTAAAGAGCTGAGCATAGCTCAGAGAGACTTGGCACTTATGAGAAAACAGAACTCGAAGCTTGACGTTGATTACCATGAAAGGGACAAAATGGTGAACAACCTCAAGACGAAAGTTGCAGTACTTGAACAGGAGATAAAGGATAAATGTATCCTACTTACTAAACACACGGAAATGATAAAAACAGGTAAGGAGCAGAAGCAGCACCTAGAAGATTTGATAGCTGAGAAAGATGGTCAGCTTCAAAGAAAACAGAACTCTTTGAAAAGTCTAACCGACGAGCTGGTCAAAGCTAATGAAATATTAACCAAGCTGCAGAACGAGCTAGCCTCCATTAAGTCAAAGCTCAAGCTCAGAACAAGCATTGCTTTAGAACAGGAACGTCTGCTGGATACTAAGCAAAAAGAAGTTGGACAACTCGATAGCAAAATGGAAGCCTGCTCTAAAGAAGCTAGGGAAGCCAAGGCTGTTGCCGAAGGTCTGAAAGAACAGCTTAAAGCTTTGCAATCACAGTTGGAAGAAAAAGATAAAATAATAAAAAATAATGACAATGGTAGGTTAGCAAAGATAGTCAAGAAAACATTCATAAAAAAGATTGAATTATAATTTCTCTTCATCAGATTTTGTCGTAGTTGTAATAGTAAACCGGAAATCTAAAAATCATCCTTTACTTTCAGTTATTAGCTGGCTGAACCGACGACTAACCGATAACCAATCGTCTGGACAGACCTCAACAATTGGGCAACCCATAATGGTGCCGCCTTCTGTGCAGTTGACTTTGCCAAGGACGAGCAAGAGCTTCCCGACAAGATTCGAGGCTCGGTCAGCTAATTCCAATGGGCCCCAGGCTAGCGTTCCTCTGACTGGCCACCTCTTGAGAAACCCAATAGTTCAAAATCCGAATATAAATCAAACCGCACGCACAACAGCGAGGAATATGGGTGTAGGGGTTACGGATACAACAAGTAGCTTGGCTGCATTCAACAAAACTGGGCAAATAACATGCACCAGTACGCCGTTGGACCGAGGAAATATATTGAGCAAAGCTTTGCCCAGTGCTGGAGTTGCTACCACGACGGCGTCATTGCCTACGATTGCGGAGAACAATAATCCTCCCCTTTCCGTTGGGAATACAAGATCTAAGAGTGCAATGGGAGTGATGCAGGGTGGCCTAAGACGAGCAGTTTTGGACAAACCGCTTCTACCATCTGCTTATTTCCCAAAATCTTCGCACTAGCTAGAACTAGAAAGAGAATATGAGGAGATGTGAAAACTTTTCAATGGTACCTATAACTTTATTATTATTTTTAAGCTAGGATTATCCTTTTGTTCAAAACATTGGGGCATACCGGAAATTATTGAACATTTGCAGCGGCCATTTTTTATAATTATTTATTTTCTCTCTTCACCCTTGTCATTCGTAATATTGCAACATGATTTATTTTGCAACGTTTGATTTCGTAAGGCGCAATTTCTTAACAGGTAGACCTTTTTCGGTTCATATTCGGTACATTTCCGCGTATACCACACTGTGTCGACGTGTATAAGTGTAGTTATTCCATTAACATAAAGATAGTATTCCTCCACAAAGTGAAATAGAAGACGCTTAGCTGTTAAGTGATAAGACTTGTAGATAGTTTTATTTAGTACAATATTAGATATTACACTTTTAGAATTTCGGGACTCCAAATGTTAGACAATTAAGATGAGACGGCCATTTTTATACCAACTGACGTACAGAAGATGTTAGCTTTTTCCTTGAGAATGATTAGTGCTTAATAAAAAATTTAATGATCAATATTTTCTTACGTGTAGATTCAAGTTTGAAAAGTATTATTTCATTCGGGAAATTGACAAATATAATAATATTTATGATGATGAAAACAAAAATAATTCTGCGCAATGATCCGATTGTTGATCTATTATTCAAAAGCTTTAAATTTTATCAAACTTAAGGGATCAAAGTTACAAACTAAACGTACTTACTGTTAGTTCAAATAAGAGGGAATAAATCTAAACTGTGCTCTCTAAAGAACGTGGGTATTTATTTTGCTCGACAAAGCAGTCACCAAAGAATTAATGAACTACATCATTTCACGTGTATCTTCCATTGAATCGAGAAAAGAAAACTAAAAAAAAAGTGCTCGTTGGATTTTACTGCCTTTGGTGTCTCGACTTCGTCTGCATTATCTTATAACAATATGTTAGATCGTTCGTGTAAGTTGATGATTATTTTGTATTATGTACGTTTTATGACATTAAGGATGGTGTAAATGTTAAAAGTAATGAAGGTGACGACTCTCTTTTTTACTTTGGCTATTCAACAAAACAATGAATTTATTTCACTGTACAAATAGAGCAGCAGTATTAAACTAAATAAATACAAATGATACTTATACGATTAGTAAATTCTATAACGTAGCATATTTTCACAAATTTATATATTTTACTACTTTTGTACATACAAATCAAATAAACAAAAATCTTTATTATACATATATGTATAATATATACGTATAAAATTTTTTTTCGTCTTTGCCAGCTTCAAAATATGAATTTGCAATAAAACTATTATTGCTTGTTTGAATTATCAATTCAGTGCAAAGCTTGGATATTATTTTATTGAATAATTGTCATTTACAAAATAAAATAATGCGCTTTTATTAATATATTATATAAATTCTGATAATGGACAATAAATAAGTAAATTAATACGACGGATAATTGTTCAGTTTTAATAATAAGAATAATTCTCTTTCAACAAGGTACGACATTATCACATAAGAATATAAAATTTATAAAATTCCAAACATCCTGAAACGCCCATTTGCTTGATTCTTTTTTCTTACACAATCGTCAGTACATAAAACAAACAGCTAGTTTTTAAAATGAAATTAACTTGACGCCATTATCCCAGGTGTTTCAGACACAGTCTGCATGTCTGTGCTGCCCAAGTCTAGCAGTGGAAGGTCCATGCGTTTCCGTCTACGCTCACACTTTGGGCAAGGATGACTCGCGTTCATGCAGTCAATGTGAAAGACAGCATTGCAAGCAGCGCACTGAAATAATAATTCCAGTAAAATCTCGAACTCAAAAAGATTGGAAGACATATCTGCGAAATCTTAAGTGTAATTTCTTACTCTGTAAGTTGAGCTCATGTCGAATGGGTAAATTACTTTAGGATTGTCACAGACTTCGCATATAAATCCTTTCTGGCTGCAGAGCCAACAATTGGTTACATGATTCCTGGCGAATTCGACGACTTTCTGAAGTTGTTGAGCCATTATGCCATTTGGTATGTCTGCCAGATCAGAAACAGAGTACTGGTGAACATGTTCGTACAAGTAATCTCTCGGCGCAACCTTTTTTTGAAGAGATTCTATGACAGGCTCGCGACACGTGAAGAGGTAGGCACGGAGCAGATTCAATTGAATTCTCAGGGACTGCAGCTGGGCGATGTCGTCGACGACCATGTATATCCTAGGATTGATCACCTTGAGGTCAAGTAGGACAGGACAGTCATTCAAGTATCGAGCAGCCTTTTGGGAAACCGGATAACGTTTGAGATCCCAGTTATGAATAACACGCGATGGAATTAGGAACTCTTCTTCTGCCATGCAGTTGGTGCAATAATACTCCCCTGTGAATCCGCAAACCCATGCCTTAGAAAAGGACATGCCTATAGGATGGTCACAGCTCATGCAACTGTAATTCTGAGTGTCCAGTCCCTTTTCACGGCTCAATTTCCCCAGCTGCTGATTAAACGACTGCAAATCAGCCTCCTGCAAATAATAGCTATGAAGATAACTACGTTAACCCTATGATGCAACAGTGACATCACTTTTCTGCAGGCAGTTTCTGTTCCCTACTGTAATTATTCCAACCGATGGCAGTTTAGGATTTCTCAATGATCAGTTGAAAATTAGATGAAATTTGGAAGTAAAAATAGAAACGTTTGTCCACAGTTAAATATTTGTCCACAGTCCTTTAAAGCATTTTAACATGACAAAAAAAAAAAAAAAAAAAACGTCGGACATAAACGACTCAATATTCCACAAGGTGTTCCTGATTTTTCAGTGTCCCATTCTATATAGAACATTCTATGCCAAGTCAACCAATGTCAGGCCCGCACCATTTTAGATTTTGAATAAAATTTTTGATGTAATTGCCCTAACTCCAAAAGAATATCCCGAACATTGTGAGATTTTTATGAATAAATCTGTTTCACATATAATTTTATAAAATCATTTTCTCTTTGGCCGTAATTCAAAAATCTGAAAATTTTTTCAAAAATATTGTGTCGGAAGTCAAGATTTTCAAGCCTAGATCCAAAGTGGGCTGGTTTTTTATTCTACTCTTTCTTGAACTTCTAAAAGCTAAAGAATTTTTAATCAATTAGAAGCGGTCAGTATTTTATGGGTTGCTGCTGAAACATATATACATATATATATGTAAACCAGGATTTATTAATATGTTTTCAAATTTTTGAATTACAATCTAAACATGTTGATTTGAAAAATTGTAAGTAAAACAGATTTACTTTAAAAGAATCTGAAAAAATTCAGAGTACGCTCTTGGATTTGGGAGAATTGCATAAAAAATTTTAACAGTCAAAAATGGTAAGGGTCTGACGACAGTCGAGTTGGCATGGAATGCTCTATATACACAGTAGCATTCTGATTGTAAGATAAGCACAGAACTATGTTTTACCTTTGCCTCTTCCAATGACTTTGGCTTCACACCTGAATTATCCTGTTGCGATACTCTACTCAGGCAATTATTGGGAAACTCACTAGAGTCTGCAGTAGCTGCGTAGCATGCCCCTTTATTATAGCTCCGTATCAAAGCATCATAGGGCCGAGCATCAGCGGGAGTGTGAGGAGCGTCAACGTCGGAGCTTCCGGATATTGCAGAAGTAGTTAGCGAAGACTCAAAGTCCTCAATAGAAGTAGACCACCCTAATCGACCGATTAAAGAATTGCCGCCTGTCGCAGCAGCGTCATTTGCTAGTTCGGGTTCTACAGCTGCCTCCTCTTCCCGTAGGTCCTCTCTGCTTCCATTTTCACGCTCAGTATCAATACCGGAATCTAGTGTTATCCCATTTTCAATTTTTCTCCGTACCACTACTTGTTGTTCTTCTTCTTGTTCTTTTTCTTGTTCTTCTTCTTCACTAGCTTTTTCGCTTGTCTCCTTTGTCTGAACCGTGGTATTCGAAGTCTCAACACCAGACCTAAAACGTTTTTCTTTTCCCAGTTTAATCTTCCGCATCTCATCTTTGCTCGTGATACTAAACTTGTTCAGCGAATCAAGACTCCCTATAGAGCTTACCGATTCAATTTCGTCAAAATTGTCGGTTAGGGTACGTTCGCTGTTGATAGTCTTGGCTATGTCAACTGCCGAAGAAACTGGACAAGACTTCAATGTGGGGGACCAAATGGCAGCCATGTGCAATGGCGTATTTGACCAGATGTTCAATAAGCTGGTATTGCAGGCAAGATGAAAAGGGATGTGATCGATACTTTCGATCAGTCTCTGAGCTACATGTGCCAGGTCAGGATCCCTCAAAAAGGCAGAACGGTTATAGTATGGTTTCAGAACGGAATTGTCTCTGCGTATCGACGCAAAGTAGCTGGACAAGAGTCCATCATTCAATGCCAAGCGGATCCATGCTCTACAGTAACCAACCTCAGTTGTAATTTGCGTAAGTCCTTGAATTTGATCAATAATTTGTCTGTGCGATAAAACAAGCAGTGGCCCCCAGAAGCTCGGCTGTGGCATAGCGTCAAAGTCTGGACCACTCAAGGCCTCTGTCACACGATTCAGAAGAGTGTCTTTCAGCCCGTGCAAGAACAATGCTTCTATAATGAAGCACAGCATATTTGCCTCCTCGCAATTTTCCACTTGAGGCTTTTCCTGCCCCTCGACAAAGCCTTGCATTTCTATGACGCTCGCATTCAGTTGCTGTTGCAAAGACTCTTTTATAAATATGTCTCTTTTGATCCCCGCCAACATCCCAGTTCTGAGCAGCGAAATCATTTTTACAAAGTTCAATTTTGGTTGTACTTATTTTTAGTTGTACGCTGCTCTTCTCATTTCCATCATTAGTTTTCATAATTTTTCAATCACCTCAAGTGATTGCATTGCAGCAATTAGATATCGTTGGAATTGGGGTTGGAAATAATATGTGATGGTTTAAAGAAACTTTGTTTATATAGGTGGGAATTACCGATTTGTACTACATGTGGCTTGTTATATTTTTTACCTCTATGCTCGGATTGTTTTCTTGGTTTTAATACCTGGTCATAGTCCAGTTCATTGGAACTGCGTCAAAGTAAAGTTATGTCAGTATGTGTGAAAGCCTTACAAATTCTACGTCGATCTCTTATTTTCATTACATTTTTCGTTATTTAATGCTAATACGTCTATTTACACACAAACTACAATCGACTGTTATAGCAGTATACTTGAACTATGATCGAATGGTGGACTAGTTAACTTTAAATGATGTTTGCCATCGACACACACACTCTCGGCCATTTTTCACTGCTAAAACTATGTCTAAGGATCTAGGCTCAAAAATTGGTGTTGTATTTGAGCCATGCAATTTTAGCACCGAAGCTCGAGCCGCGGTTTCGCATTCGATTGGTTGCTTCCCACAAACCACGTGATAGATTCGATCATAAGACTGATTCACATAGCGCCTAAGCAAAATACTACGGTTGATAACACTTCGGTGCAGCCCCCTGACACACGCTGCTAAAAGTGGTTCGCAAAATGTCCCTCGATTTGCCGCCAATTTCCACTACTAGTGGCGCTAGTAGTTGTCTGACAAGCTTGCGCGTGGTCAGCGAGCACTCAGCGAGGGCAGCGAGCGTGTCAGAAGTCTACTAGCGCCACGTAGAGGAACTAAAAAACGGGGACAAAACGCGTACAATTTTTTAGTATACGAACAGCGGTGAGTGTCAGGGGGCTGCTTCGGTGATACCAGTCACGGATAATATATTAAAACAATGTAGGGAATGGTAAGGATGAATCTGCCAGTTTATAGGCAACTCATGCTACTTGTGACGCCACAATAAGCAGCATGGGTTGCCTATAAACAGGCGGATGTGGATGCACAATTAAGCCTGAAAATATGCAACTATACACACACATGAGCTACTTTTTGGTTTGACGCAACTGAGACGTCACATTGAAATAGTAGTTTTCGATACAAGTGCGTGAAGTGAGTTTTTACGTAGCGAGTACAATTACGAACGCGTATCGAACGTTATTTCTCATATCAGCACGCGTAAAGTAAGCTCTTTTTTTTTATCGTGATTTCTGTGCGTCAGATGATACTTTTTGGCATAACGTGCATGAAGTGAGGTGTTTTCGATACACCGTTTCGAAATACTAGCGTTATGCACGACATACCAAAAAGGAGCACTCTACACACAGAAATCACGACTAAAAAAAAGCTTACTTCGCGTATGCTGTTATAAAAATGATATTTTACATCTGCAATTTTGACATGATCGTGTGATCTCGGCGATATGCCTGGGATTTCATTCGAATTACAGAGAACGTCAGTAATGCTTATTCGTTTATTCACGCCGATAAACTTAGCATCGGGTCAAGTAATTCAATAAAGTAATTATACTATGGCTTGGTTCACATGGTGCAGGTTTGATACAGGGTGTACCAATACTGTGTTTATATAGATTAGAAATTGGAAAATTTCTGCCCACATCCTTTAAATGAATTTGATTGATACCGAACCAAGTTGATTTGCATTTATCTTTTCCTTTGATGCTCTGAGAGTATCCATTACGGACAATCTCAACACAACGTCATTCACGCTATAAACGATTCGTTTCCCTCTTTCATAATCGTGCGTGGGACGGAGTAGTTTAAAAGTGAAGAATATAGTGATGAAGTGAGCATGTCAGAAATAAATTCCATGACACCGTAATTAAGGATCTAAATTAAATAATACGGTGATTAAAGAATTGATATTCAAGGCAAGTAAATCCCATTAATTGAAGCAAGATATATTCAACAACGTACTAAGAATATCAACATCATGCAACCCAATATAAATACACGCAAATGTAGAAACAGTATAGCGTGTTGAATGTGCAGGTGTTATATTTACAATTTCTTAATACGTCAGCATAATTTATAGGGGAATTATGATAGCTAAAAATGAATTCAACGAATAATAACGTCCAATTTACTCCAACGTCCGTTCTTGTAACGTAATTTTTAACATAGTAATAATTTCGAGTGCATGCAAAATCCAGATGATTAAACATTAATAATATAACGTCATACGTGGTATGATCGTGTAAGCGCAAGCATTACACAATATGGAGGAAGAAGGAATTACACTACCCGTTAACCAATGGCTGATAAAACAAGGATGTATGTATAGGTACATGTACCGGGTGTTTTTTCTATGCCTATATTTAGACGTATGCACTTGGCGCATTTCAAGCCTCGAAGAGTTGCACCTTGTGTGAATGACCGAAAGCGTGGTGACTCCGGTGCACACTCTCCCTCTTCCTCGTTCCCCTTCAGCTCCCTCGCCTGCTCCCTGACTTCGCCGCGGCTATGTTAGAACCACCTCGTAGTGGGGTCAGAACGGGATGCGGGGAGACACGAGACACCGAGTAACCGGACGAGTGCGACGAAGACGACGGATCGGACACGAGGACGACGGAGCCTACAGTGTACTCAGGGCCGTAGCTGCCGGTCTTTAACGCAGGCGTCACCTGAACCTTCGACAGCGCCTACGTTACAACAAAGGGATCAGAAAGAAGAGGAAGAAACACTTGGGAACTTCTTGACGATAAAAGGGCTGTATCGTTTCGCGACGAAATATTTCAGTAATATTTAATAACCGACTCGGCATTTTAGATGGTATACATAGGATTTTTTTTTGATAGTTACACGGCTTTGATTCAATAAGAATTGAAGCGAATGGTTTCAATTCGAGATTCAATTGAACGGAATAGATTATCTTGTTTTCGTTCATTGGGGTATCAACATTTGATACCCTTGTGAATGTAAACACCAAGCAAACATAGTAATTCGCGTGCTTACTCCGACGTATCGTTATTCCGGTAAATATGTGTTTCACCCGACCAATTGAGTCGACGGTGAAGAAAGTTAGATATCCGTCGATTTAAATATTATACACCAGTAAGACTTTGAGTAGCGACGTGTACAGTTGACGCGCATCGTTGGTGTCATACCCTACTGACTTTGAAAGTTTCGCACTGTAGGTTGTATTCCGTGTGTACATATATTGTGCATGAGCAGAGAAATGAAATACTGCACAATTGCACACAAGCAAACAGGAATTTGACATCAATTGCAACTGGTATGAAATATTTTGTGGGTGAAATTGTTTGTACGGATAAAAGCCTGAATCAATTAAGAGTGATGTTATTCGACGTTTGATGATTTATATTCGCGTGCGTAATTCGCGTAAGGTTCGAAAAGCTCGAGGCTGGGTACGGAGAGGAATCGCAGCGGCCCTGCGATCAAGGAAGACACGAGACGGTCGCAAAGCGGAGGGTAGGGAGGCCGCCGCCGTCGTGCGCGGCCTTTATAGAAAATAGGAGGCGGCAGAAGGCAGTGTAGGTTCGAGGACCGAGCATGCAGTGTTGGCGGTGAGAGTGCGTGGCGTGCGAGGCTAGATGTGTTTAACTAAACTACCGTAGCTTCGGTAACCTGCAGGCTCCGCGACATTGGGAAGACGGACGACTCGGGTAAGCGCGTTCGGCTTCCACCCTTATCGACCGACCACCAGGGACTCGAACCCTCCCGTGGACTTGCATTTGTTTATAAATTACCGCAAGTACTCGACTCGGCAAATAGTGCGGACAGAGCGGCGGAGTCTCGATGTCGAATCTTACATCATGCCTGCTGCAGTGATGATGGGGAATCGGAATGCAACGAAGCCGGCGAGCTGGGACATGCTGCACAACCTTCGCCCAGGCTCGGACTCTCTCCCTGCATTCGCTACCGCGATCAATCCCTCGCCACTCCGCAAATAACACTACGCGTATACCCGTAAGATCCGCAAGGAGATAAATACGCGTGTCTATCCCTTACCTGTGCCTAAAATTCATTTCTACGATACACGCGTAGGTGTGCACCTGAATACCCGAATACGCGTCACGTGCATACAACATATATCGTAGAATAGACAGCATATTTCGCGGGGGAGAAATCGAGCAGGAATCATGTCCGCGGGTACGTCGGCGGTCAATCACGGAGCATTTCGCTCCGTCGTTGACGATTTCCGGCGTGCCGAGCTGCAGCCGACAGGTGCGATGCATCGGCCGGGGAACAACAAACACTCGGGAGCTTCGTGGGCGAGCAGCGGCGAGATGAGACTCAGGCACGGATCGTCGGAGGCGGGTTACTCAGGCCAGGCTCTCGGGCTCTTCGCCTCGGTCTCATCGCCCGCCGGTCTGACGATCGTCGCCCCGGAAACGAGGCTCGGTGAAGTCAACGGCATGATCAAGGCCAACAGCAGCTCCTCCGTTACGACCGAAAACTCATGTTCCTCCTCGGCGCCGACCTCCGAGGATATCGGCAACCATCTTCACTCGACGACGACGAGGACAAGAACCAGGTCCGCCACGACGCCTTCCAGCAGGGCTGGGAGCAACGACAACACCCTGAGCAACGCCGACTTCTCGACGGGCTCGGTCCTTCTTTCGCCTCGTCCAACGCCCTACGCCTCGCCGCCCCTATCCTTATCGACCGTCGACGGCGCGCCCTCGGCTAACACCTCGCGGAATGCGGTGGCGGGGCCGACGCGCCCCAACTCGACACCGCGGAAGCCAAGCCTCTCGAATTCCGTCGGTCCCGGAAGCCCGGGGAGCCCGGGAAGCCTTCCGGTCAACGAGGGGCCGTCGACTTCGTCGTGGAACAACTCGGGCGATCAGGAATCCGAGTACGTCGTCGACCCTGTTAACGGGAACACCTATTACAAGGGGCAGTTTCTAGGCAAGGTACGTCTGATGGTGACGGTGTGTGTGGGTACAGTCTGATTGTTAATTGGCGTCAGTGCCGAGTGCAGGAACCGATCGAGTTCGCTTTTCTATTATCGCACCCGACACGGAGCAGCGGCCGCAGATGAGAGAAATGGAATGAGCGAGAAAAAGTGAGAGGGATCGTTCGATATAATTTACCAGCGACAATTGCAATTGTATACTTGCACTTCCAACAGCGGCACGTGACATTGCATTCATTGCCTGGCGTATGCGCAGCTATAAATTATCCAGAGAACTATTATAGCAGTAGTTTCAAACTAATGAGGCTGAAGTTAGTAAATCATAATAAGGCAAAATGTATTCATATTTCGAAAACTTAACTACTTCAAAGTCACCACAAACTTGCAAAATAGTAATCCCCGCCCCCCAATGTTTCGTTACGTTAACGTTACTAACTGTAGTCTCATAAACTAGTACCATTTTATAAGGTTAAAAACTTCAACCTAGTGCAAACTACTAGTTCCTCACATTTCTTGCCTTTCAATTGTCTTGAGACTTCGGGATTTCATATGAAAAATGTTCAAAATTATATTCTAAAGCGTCTGGATTGCATTAAAATTTGTCATCAAAGAAAGCTTGAAAATGAGTAGATCGATTTTGGTTTTGCTCGGTACCGTTAAAGTTGAAACAAAGAAACATACGCAACGAAGAAAACGCATAATGGTTTTCTACAATGCGTACAATAATTACTACGCAAAATCTGCACATTCGTTCGCTTTATATATATACCAATATCTATATACATGTATGCGTTTGATGAGAAAGTGTCTCGTATGGAAACTTTTGCAACATAGACGTAGAAAAATTGGTTGTGACAGAAATATCATATGCTTATTAATCATGTGATTCATTGAATTCCTCGATGGATAAAGTACGCGAGAGTCATAATTGTGTATATTATATTACATTTCTGAAATGTTCTCCTATGCGACAAAACTAGTGCCGAATGTGAGAAATTCTGATCAATTCGTTGTACACGTGCAGGAGGGTCACTGCACTTTGATATACTGTAGGTACAACTCCGAAACTTCTTCCAATTCTAAGGGGACTTAAGCTTAACGTCGACACGTGAAATGTTAATACACATGGGTACGGACGGACAGAACGCGTGAATTTGACTTTCCCTGGGGAGATGGAGGATAAACTGGAAACCGGTTATAATAATTGGAGACACAGTACTAGATGCACTAAACTTATGAACACGTCAGACACGCATGAATGTACAGGTACTTGATACTATAATGACGATAAAGCCGGCCGTCTGAGCTAAATGCCTTCTAGAGACGAAATAGTCGGAGGGGCGCAAAAAGAAATTCATTTTTCTCCATAGATTGCGCAAAATGTTTAAATGTGAAAAAAGGACGCGTGCTCAACGAAAAGAAATTGCACTTCCCTGTTTCTAACAAAGAGTCGCACAGCTCAGCCGGGATTTTAGTTCGTTCATCTTCTGTTCGTTAATATGCTTTCTGTATTTGTATTTTCACATTTATCATACACTCAATACTGTTTCTACACGATTTTCGTACTTCCCTACGTGTTCTGAGCCGTCAGCAAACCAGAATTAAAAAATTGCCACCTCGGAACTGCAATACAGGTTGGTATACCTGTATTGTGAAAGTATCCTGAAAAGGTATTCGAATCGAACGAACGTTTGCTTCTGTTACTCAGCCGCTTGCATCCTGGTGTGACGAGAAATCCCATCACTCAATCGCGTTACGTTGAGTCATAAAATTTCGAGGACATCACCCAACCTTAACTTGGCATCAGTCGGTCATCAGTACTGCGATATCTAACAGCAAATAACCGGTTGAATGGGAAACGCTCGCAATCAGTTTGGATGGGTCAGAATCTGGCAATTCAAGATTACAGAATTAACGAATTTGAATTTACCGTCGCTGAATCTTTACGAGGCTGACGTTAGTAACGTTATCGTACGGAAACATTGGGAAAAAACCACTATTTTCTTATTTTACAATGATTTTGAAGGAACTAAGATTGCAAAGTATGAGTATGTTTTCTTTTAGTACGGCTTGCTGAATTTTAAACAGTTCCATAAATCGTTACGATAACGTTACTAACTTCGACATGACGAATCTTTGTAACGTGTAGACACTGGAATGGATAGTGTTTGAGTTTCTGAGCGTGTCACCTGTTAAATTTGACCGTTGCTTATTGTTAGAGTAACACGTTGCTCAATGATACTCTAGCGCATTTTATGCTGATTATTTCGCAGAAATAGCTGAAAGTATGAGTGTTTCAACCACCTGCGATTCGCTGTCGCCGTCGTATGTTCAGAGGCCAAAGCCCATGAATCACTGACGACTGTGAGAGAGAGTTTACGAACAGTAGGTTGGGGATCTTTGTTCGGCATAAGATTTTCCACTTCGAGCCGCTGCAACCTGCTGCCCTTTTTGGGACGAACGGTTATTCTTCATCCGGACGTTCCTACCTGGCTGTATTCTTTATCTTGTACACAAGCAGAAACGTCTTACCCTCGGAAACTTGATATAGCATGGCGTCGTTCGAAAAAGAAACTATAGCTATCACGGATTGTGGAAAGTGATTTTAATGAGAAAAAACAAATAGCTGTACAAGTCACATAATAATTCATTGAAACAACGGTCGAATTTTCTTACAGGTTGAACTGCTAATTTTTAAAGTTGTTTCCATCCTAGAGCTGTCGAGGCTCACAGCCAGCTACGGCTGAGACAACCTTGAGATATCAGGGCCAGAAGTTACGTCGTCGGTCGACAGAAACGGTCCAGTTTATAACGACACGTTTATCTTTACGACCTGATTGTCGGGGGTTGATACAAAGTTTGTATTATTTGCGTATTTACATTGTTTCCTGAGCCCTCCAGTGTCAGTTGCGCGTCTCGGCCAGAAGAGTAGATATAATCATAAGTGCTTCGTCGGCTAGCTTTAATCAAGTAATTTGACACATCAAACACAGGATTGCTTAGAGTGGTTACGGTGTTTTATGTCTTATGCGGAGAGAATGGAATTCGCATGCGATTCGATTTGTCACCCTTCGTCACTGGAATACTTAAACCGGTTGAAATTATGTACGACAAAAACTATGAATTCTGTACGATAATGCGACAAGCCATCATTGCAGATATGCAGCAGTATAGATCGCGCTGCATTAGCTGAATATACCAGCCCAGAGTAATGGACAAAGAAACATTCAGAATTCGCTATGGGTCAGGAGAAGAAAGAAAAATATTCAAAGCCATGAACAGGTATTATATACACTGCTCCAGGTAACTACAAAAAGCTGGAATTGTATTTCGTTTGACACTTGCTATACGTGGAAAGGGTACGAGAAGAGAAGGATCGTTCATGTATGTTTCCTGATAACTGACCGACAATCTTCCGGTACCTTAATCACTGAAACCCGATTATACTCTGACTTGTAACGAGTACAAAAAAGAAGATGATTCCTCGCCAATCACCGAAACCAAATTTTCCTATTCCCGGGGGCACAAAGTGGCTTCCTTCTGCGGATGTATGGCTATGGTGTATTTTGTTACCGCTTTTATGTTCTTCCCTTTTCCTCTTTCCGTATACCAACTTCCTAAATAACCTGTACATCCATTGCGGTCAATGTCGGGGTGGAATTTTATAGTATTAGGAAATATTATGTGAAAGGAAACGGATGAATAAAAATTTAAAATGAATATAACATCGTAAGTTATATCGGTCGTCCGGTGTCACATGTTATTTTCAACAATTGGCTTGAATTCCTACGCCCACGCGATTAATATCTTCTGCAGACTAAACTCTTTGCGATTATGGCTTATTAGTCGCATGATAAAGCAGCTGTTGAAACGTAGATGAGGGATATACTGACATAAATCGGTTTTGAACGCTTAGCACCGTGCGTACCTAG